>NC_141777.1:18007222-18370757 GCF_054643075.1 Acanthaster planci | reverse complement strand
TCTTCTTTTTAAGTTGACGATCCATATTAACATTTGCTCCGTAATTAACGTGATCATTTAAGTTTCAATATTAATCTCTAACCATGTAAGGATCAATACGCTCACAGTGACGCTCTGCTTTACTTAAATTTGTAAAACCGTATGGGACAAGGAAACATTGGTCAGCTCAAAGGATGCATCGCTTAAGAAATCTAGCCCGGTAAACTTCCTGCATCGACCGGATTAATTATTTCCAAGGATGGATTTTTTTGCCGGGGAGATGTTAATTAATTTTGGATTTTTGCCCTGCTCGACGTGTATTACAACACTGTATACTCAGTGCTTGCCCCAGAAGGCTTGTGAAAAAACCAAAAGCGTACTCGGGTGGACTCGACTGGACCAACTTCATAACAATTGAAAATCGACCACGGCACTGTTTGCGTGTTTCCGCCCTCTCTTGTCCATTGTCTTGAAATTATCTACCCACAGTTGTTTTTCTTCCTTAGTCTGGATCCCTGACCAAATATTCCCTGACGACTGTTGATAAAATCCTAGGTCAGGTATCACCATGGATATAAAAAGATCATGGAGCAACATGTCAAGGGTCACAAGTAAAGTCTACGTGGGTGTGACGACAGCGATATGACAGACAGATTAGCCCCAGGTTATTTACATATAGTTACTCCACGGTTTAATTTTACACAACCATACCTAGCATGGATGCATGCATCTGGTCGTCTGCGGCATGTTTAGAGTAGCGGTCATCAACTAGGCCTATCTTGAACTTCCATTGCGCTTGTACTCCGCGTTGATGTTTCACCCCGGCCGGATCACGACTCCTAAGACCACTATCAATCTCGTAATGCGTACAGACAAGGAATGGGAATTGAAATGGGACGCATGACTACATTATTAAGGTCTGCATTCATATGTTACAATGCACAACTCCTCTTACCCTCACATCCGTATGGAGCATGAGTTTTTTGGTTCTTTTAGTCAGAATTTTGTTCGCACATTTTTTGCACAAATTGGTGTCCGATCCGGCCTGTAAAATAAGATAATTGGAAATGTAGGCAGGTGCAGGCAGGTTAAAAAGGCATTTGCACTCTAAGTTGCTGTTGGATGGTTGCAATTCAAAATATGATTTTGAGCGTATTTATCGATTTCAACAAAAATCATACAAAGCGGCAAATGATCCATCCCACCCTTAAAGAATACGGAATCAAGTCACGAGTATTACCATATTTAGGCAGGCCATTACATCATGCACGTATCACATTCTGACTCTTCTAGCATCCTGCAATGGATTGTGTGTGTTTCTATGGCATGGTGTGCTTTTCTTAAGGGGTGGAGTACATGAAACAAAAGAACACTAACTGAAATGTTCCGTAGCAAAAATTTCATGAATGTCGACCCACAAGTCGAGCGGCTACCAAGCTCCGAC
Source organism: Acanthaster planci (assembly GCF_054643075.1). NCBI lineage: Eukaryota > Metazoa > Echinodermata > Asteroidea > Valvatida > Acanthasteridae > Acanthaster > Acanthaster planci. The sequence goes on along the minus strand of NC_141777.1, from coordinate 18,369,334 downwards.
GAAACATTTCCTAGTTCCAGATTGCTTCCTCCAATTTCAGATGGGGTCAAAAACTTTGCGCATAAAACAAATTTGATACTCACGCGAGAAAATCATGTTTGTTTCAGCCAAACCCACCAAAACAAGCAGATTTTCCAATGAAACATAATTTATAGAAATTCAGTCAGTGTGACAAATTTCCAAAGTTTCCGAATCACGAGTGTGATAAGTACTGTAGAAGTAGTTAGTGACAGGGTGTGTAGTTTACACGCGCGATCCCGGCCAGAAGTACATAAACGAGGAAAATGTACGTTTAGTCCTTAACGAATTTGTAACTAATGGAGACTCTTAAATTTGGTTTGATTCGATGGTCATTTGATTCAAGAATCTTGATGACTGTAGAGTATGAAAAGCATATTTCAATTTGCAATGTTATCATGTTGTGAGTGAAGCTGTAAAAGCACTGCCCCGAATATTTTCCATCGATTCATGGCCTTCCGTGATTTTTGCTAGCTGCCCGAAAGAGTCACAGTGCGAGTACGATAGTCAGCTAGAAACCTTGCCTAAATATCTCGTACAGCTGCCGAGTTGGAAAGGTGCCAAGTTGGTTTTTGCACAGGTGCCGAGTTGGTGGGAACCGAGTTGGCAAGGTGCCGAATTAGTTGGTACCGAGTCGGCAAGGTGCCGAATTTGCAGGTGCCAATTTGGCAAGGTGCCGAAGTGACTAGTTACCAGTTTCATTGAAGAGAAACTGGCAGTACCGGCATCATTTTTATGTTCTAATCTGCACTTCTACCAGTGCGATAAGAAATTCATTCAAGTTGACGAAATATTGTGGTATTTTGCCCTACTTCATACCAGGCTTGACTGACTTTGCCCATTTTAAGATTTGTGAGCACGCAAAAAACACAGCACAAGCATGGAGTTTTGAAAAAAACATGAAGCTCAATTGCTGCCAGACCAAAATATAGAGCCAGAACCATGTATCAGAATGAGTTCTGAGTGATGCAGTGGCCCGTCTAAATATGGTATTACTCCCTGAGTGATCATACGGCCTTATAACGAAAACAAACTGAGTATCAAGAGCCGAATTCTGGTGCAATCGAAAGAATATCGTATGAATGCGAAATTTGACCGAGAAAACCTACATTAAGCTTATAATTATGTGTAGCACATGCGCAGAAAAATGTGCTTTCCAAGACTGAGTTCTAAATTCATAATTGGAAAGAATGCCCAACGCATTCGCAACGATCAAATGAAAAAAGTGCTTAACAAGGAGAGGACAGAAATTGTTCCCTCAATGTATGTGTTCTCTTCGATAAAGTAAAACATTTTACGTACCTGGAGCTGCACGAACAAAACTGTTTCCTGGCGATTAATATTCCCTCAGAATCACGGCAAAACGCAACTCATCCCACAGTGTCTCTCAAATCTCTCTTTCCAATCCATTGTTTGCGGGGTTGTCTGTTTGGTCACCGGGTTGGTCGTCTGACTGTCGGGTGAATGGGATTGTTAAGAAAACCCTGGGACGCGTTCCTAATTTAAACTCACACGGTTCCGTGGACGGACTATTCCGTTGAGTCCGTTTCATTTTTCAGGTTTGCAGATCCCTGAGTCCGTCCTGGAGGTATATTAATGCTTCAGAGGTGTTCCATAGCCTCTACAGATCTTACAATCCACCAAAACCCACCAAAAGTACATCACAATACCGTGGGGGCCGTTTTCCCAGGCTATCCGGATTTGAAGGGGGCCCTCGCCACGCGCCAGCCAAGCCATACCACCACCACCGCAACACCCCCCAACAAAAATAACACTTCATAGACAGCCGACAGAAGCCTCTGACAAGTTCCGGACAGCTGTCACTGATAAAGAACATTCCACTGCCTGCCCCAGGCACCGTTTTGTAAACAGCCCATTAGGTTGTGCACAAGGGACCAATTAGTACACAGTCCTATGGGAATTGCCCGGAGGCTGGCTCAAGGCCGTCTGGCTTTTTTGCATTTTTTTCTGGCTAAGGGAGGCCCTGGCTGTAAAATGACTAAACCAGGCTTTTCAGCATGTTCAGGGGTAGGATATGATAAGTAGTCGTGAAATTTGGACTTAAAAAAACGTTAATTAGCTCAAATGGACTCGCCAGGAGATGCTGCTCTCTCTACCGAGGGTTTTAATAAGGTCATTTCACTCAGTTTTCATCAATGTAATGTTTCATTAGAAATTTGATTGTTAAAATAGTAAATATATTAAAAAGTGACATGTCAATATGCACTGTGAGAGGAAACGTAGTCAGAGGAGTGAAACGCTTACTACTTCTGTTGCCAAGGTTACGGATCAGTGGAGGTTTCAAAAATAAATATAAGTCGAGGTAAAATATGGAAGTTAATACTATTATTATGAAAGCCATTCAATTCGTGTGACGCACACGATGTGTGAACTGCTTGCAAAACCCGAGAATTTCTACCGAGACTCTATTTGTAAAAGAAATGCTAGACAGTAATTCAATATGCGTTTCAAATTTGACTACAGTGTACGTTTTATTCGTTTTTTCTATAATGCCTCCTACTTTTCTAATTCCATATACCTACCAAATTGCACACACACCCGATGTAACTGAAGGCGGTGCAAGCACATCTAATCCAAGAAGAAACCCAACACGCCTGTCTAGACTACTAACATTTGGTGACCAGTGTTGATGTTTAATTAGTTCGTCGTTGAGTTTAAGTTAAACCCTTTGTTTAAAATGGAGATCAAGGGATGCGGTAAAACAAGAATTTCCCATGTAAAAGTACTAATAAATACATGTAATCACCTTATTGTTTAGGCAAAATATGTACTGTTGAAATGAATTTATTCGAGGAATCAGAAAAAGAAATTAACAATTTCACTCCCCCTTTCTTCAGGGATGCACGTTGCACCTATTACAGCTTGCTGCTGAAGGGGTGTGTATACTTCATACGAACTGTCAAAGACGCTATGATACGACATAGTAGACAGCTTGACGAACACTTTTTTATAATTCAGGTGATCGACCTTTGCAATTCTAACTGCACAGATGCCATATTGTCATAGCGTTTTGACAAACTCAAAATGATTTGAGAACACGGTATGAGCTCACCGAATTAATGGCTCCGTTTTGGTATCTTCAGTACCAGTTCAACGTAAAATAAGCAAATAATTGGAAAAATTTTAAAACAATCTTCCGCATTTTTCAAACCTTTCAAAGTCAGAGAGAAAAAGATATCACATGAATACAACACTATTAATCCAAGAGAATTGCCAATTTCTGTCTTCCCGTTTGTTCAAGGGATTAATTAAATCTAAATTTTATTTTGCCTTCAAACATGTATACCAAGGGTACACTGTTGATGAAAATGGGACATGACACCAAAACCATGGCGTTTTGTCCCTCAAATTCATAAAATTTCTCTGGAATGAAAGAGCCAGTCGAGAAGTCTATTTTTGGAAGCAAATTTGACACATAAACGGGAGGCACTCGCGTGGGTCAATAAATTTAGGAAAGGGTTTATTGATGTAAAAATCGAACTTGGTGTTAATTGAAGTTATCAATTAAAAATGTAATTTACCTGTATGAATATGTATAACAGTATACTTTTTTTACTCGAGTCACCCTAAAGGAGGATTTAATTTTTGTTAAATTAATCTAAAGTCTACAAAATAAATCTTCATATTCCAACTATGCCATCTTTAAGAAAAATGTGACAATGCCCCCCCCCACAAAAAAGTACGGTTGAGGTGTTATTTCACATAATATATACCCGCCCCCATATAATACATCGTATGGAAAACTACTTTTTAGAAAATTTGCCCCATAATAAAACAAGCAACATTTTCCATTCTCACCTGGCTCAGCTGTTCAAGAGCGAAGCAGACCTAGAATCAAAACCATTTCTCCTTTGAAATCCACTCTTCAAAAGGTCCAGATAAATGGCACCAAAATGGTTTGGAGCCTGATAAATTATCCACATGTGTTCCTGAAGACTATACAGCTTTGGACCTCAGAGTACATATGAGTCAACCGCAAGCCCTCTAACAAAACGTGATTCAGGTTTTGAACAAAAATCATCCTGAGGGTCAAATATATAGAAAAAATATGTCGATTTGACAATATGCATAGATTTCGTTGTTTTTGAATTTTGTTATTCCTTTTTGTAACAACGCATGAGACGGTTTGCGGGTTATCTCACGTTGGAAACAGATTGAGCAGTGCTCCTGCCACACCGTCGCTTTGTTGTTTCATGTTTACATTCCTGGCAGTTTCCAATATTTGCACAAATAATATTAATTTCTTTTAAAAATAGTTTTAAAAATCTTGTGGAATAATGGAAACTTTCAAGTTCTGACTGGGAAGGTTGTGTCAAATTTCGAAAAATCCGAAGAGAGATAACAGATTATGCTATTATTTCTTTCTATGTTTTCTTAATAACGGAAAAAAGTTTTACTTTTCTTGTTATGACGATGGCAAATGAAATATTTCCCATCTGAAAAAGTCCACTATAATGGCCAGCCCTATATTTAGACAGTTGGCCAGAAATCATAGCTCGAAGGTTCGTGGAGAGTTTGGAGTGGCAAATTACTTTTTGCTTTAATAAATACCTTACACACTGTGAATCAATATTTTGTCTGTTGCCTTCCGGATGTTTTGCCCTTTAATGTGAAAATAAGGGTATACAAATGCGAAAATGCCGGTGTTTTGTTGACCTTTTTCCAATGTGCCGGTAGAGGGCGCTGTTTACAACTTCGACCCTTTATCAATTTGAGCTCATATAATACCTCCGCTGCACCTGGGGACGAGTGGCTCTCGAAGTGAACATGGCGCCGTCCTGTGAGTATACGGGCGTTTGCCGTGTTTACAACGAATCAGGAGAAATTTCACAATTTACAGAGATGACTTGGTGAAAATATTTTGACATGTTGAGAGCAGTAAAAAAAGGTTGATGGATAGGAGAGAGATGTAACGTTGCTCTGGAAAACGGAGAAATAGCGAAAAACGAATAATCTAAGCGGAGTAGGCATGGCTTTTCGGCCTTCCAAACATGCCAAAGTTCCATACCAAGCATGCCAAGCATGTGCCAGTCATGTCGGTAGTAAATTGTGCCTTTCCTTTGTGTCCTTGGGATCTAGGTTTATCTGTGTCATATAAAATACTAATCATTGTGCTGGTTCTGATTTAGGAAGCAGGTGCAGTTTCAGGAAAATAGAAATTATTTTTGTGATACTTATTTCTGCAAAAAAGTCAAGATAAGTTTTTTTTGGGGGGGTGGAATTCCACAGCATTTCTGTGCAAATAAAGTCATGACACTTGAGAGTCATTCTTCTTGTTCCAGATCTTTCGTAATTCTGGATTGTTTGAATTTAAAACCTACTTTTTTATGCTGTTCTTCACTTCGCATTCTAAGACAAGTTATGTTTGAATGGTAAAATATATTTGTTCTCAAATTTTCTAGATTTGGCCAGACTTTTAGTTTGACAGTTGAATAAATTTGTGAAAATCACTGGAGCCAAAAAATCGGTAACAATGAAATTGTCACCGATTTTGGAATTAACAGGGCGATAGGTCACCCACTATGTGCGATTCCAAATACTTTTTCGTATTCGACAGTCATATACACGTTTACAGCTAATCAAATGAATTTGAATTTCCGTTTTCAGAATCGGCTGAAAACTGAAAATATTAATTTCTAAATTTGGATCGCACGTAATAAGTGCACGCAAACACAGGTACGATACAAACTCAACTATACTGACCTAACGGAAATGTGACGTAATGGGTTTGTCAGTGCCCGGCATGGGGATGGTATTGTTGACAGGTTTCTGTACAGCTGATATAATTGAGTGACAGCTCACACATGTTCTACTGTTTAATTTGTTGGAATTGGTTATGAAATTTTTAGCCCTGAACTATTTTTCTCTACCAAATTTTCGATTAAAAAATCAGTTTGTAGCCCTGGCTGAAAAATGGATTTTCGTGCAGTTACTTTTTATTCGTGAAGAAGTTTTTGTCGCAATCCAGAACTGGTTTAACCGAGTTAGAAGTATTGTTAAGAATTTGTTAATGAAAATGCATGTTTACAAGTTATGTTAACCTTTAGTATTTTTGGTCCAACGAACTTTTGATTTTGCAATGGAATTCGCGCCGAAGCTTAACCCCATTCTCGGGTCCTGAAGAATGCGCTCTGGAATCTCCTGCCGGATTTAAAACCGTTGGGATTTCGTTGTTGGTTGGATTCTGAACTCTGGTTTTCTGGGGTGCGGTAGAACCTATGCCGCCCAACCGTTAAGCCTGTGGACGCTGCGGACCAGCCCGTGCCTTGCCCGTGGCTGTCTGCCCGGGCACGGTCCATTGCCATCACCGATGACCAGGCTTACCGCTGTCCTTGTTCCGGGCCGGCACTGAGGTGCAACTCTCAGCTGATGGTGCCGGACATTTCCGAACTCTCTCGCGTTCCAGTTTCGCGACTCCCGAACGGACGGTCAACCTCGGTCCAGATTCCCACCCGGAGGTACCTCCATTTTCGTTTCCAATGGTCAAACGTATGATTTGAAATTTATTTTATTTACTCTGTATAATGAATTGCTTTTGTCACACCTGGTCCATTTATTTAGTCCATTCGTACTAATTTGTGATTTGTAAATAATTAAAATAATCCTAATTCCGTTTCCAAAGAAAATCCACTGATTCCGATCATCTTTTATCAATGTGTTCTTTTCCCAAAATGTTTCATTTTTGTCTGATTGCGTTGTTAGCCGAGACATTCGGTATGAAAGGTGTCCTCATCACTTTTGTCATTCCTGTTGGTTGAAATTAAAAGCTCAGAATTGGAAAATAATTTTGCAGTATCTCTAACACACAAGGTGGACTTCTGACCACATTTCACTGGAATTTGAGGATTTTTTTGTATATGCAATCTGACTGAATAATTTTGCGACCTGAAATTAGGAAATAGAGTGAACATGTACTTCATGTCAGATTTCCTTACATATTCTTATGAATATATTAATCGTTTATGGTTCAATTTTTTCTGCATGTATGCTTCTTGATGGTCCGTCTTGAATTTCTACAAGCCATGTAGCCATGGTTACGTGGCCTTGGTTGATTTCGAGTGGTTTTTGGTATTGCGCACCCCAGGGTACATTGACTAATTTACCCGTAAATCATTTTGACTTGTACATCACAGATTCAAATCGCAATTTAAATCAAATTCTTTTTTGATTGGTGATTTTGAATCAGCAGATTTAATTTAGGGAGAACAAAATGTTTCAATTTTCTTTTTTCACCTGATTTGTAATTTTTTCAGATTTTGCACATTTTAAAACAACCTTCCTCTCCATAATTATAGCCCACCTCAAGCCTCCAAAATCCTCTGGGTGGTTTTGGAGGATTATGGAGGATTCAGGATAAATGATGATTTGAACAATGGAGGATTTTGGAGGATTGAGGATGTGCCCTAGTAAAAAGTCCCTAATGTGTTTAGGGTTAAGTTCATCAGTTCCTAGTTTCATAAAGGTATAAAAGTATTATGCATTACACACAATCTAGGCTGGCTGGGTTCTTTCTCAATTCAAGTCCTCTGTTTCGACTTACAAGTAAACTTGATTCAGTGCATGAATTCAAGTGAAGGATTTATACACTGTAAATTTGACTATCGGTATATAATAGTGTCCACTTCTCAGTTTAACATGTATGAAGGTATTAGGGTACATTTTCCGTATTGTACCTTTCATTTCAACAAATACACATGTATTTCAATGACATAAGAAGTGTTGGTTACTATGCAGTGAAACAGTAACAACATTTTGTTAATCACGTGAATTTTAATCAAGTGTTAGTTATTGCTCTGTATCACAAAGGAGCTGGATCACAAACCATTCGAGGTTGTCTATTATCACATACAACAAATGTACTTGCTTTGAAAACAGATACTTGCAATTATGCCACGTCATCTTCATATTTATTTATAGAAATAAAAAACGATTTAAATTGAAAAAAAAAACGATTGTAGTTGTTTTTTTCAACAAGTATTGCCAACCCTGAAATAGCCAAAGCAGAAAAATGGTGTGAACCATTTAATTGAAGTTACCAAAGGCTCAGAGTCGAGCATGATATATCTGGGTTGCTTAGTGTTCAATGGGCTAATCAAAGCAGTTATGCCACGTGTTTAGTGTCATTAAGCGTCAACAGTCAACACACATACATAGCGTGAACATTAAAGTATTAAAACTAGAAAATGCCCTCTAAAGATTTAATAAAAGTGGTAAATCATATTTAAGAGACTCTAGCATTTCTCCATTGTTTAATAGGAAGGTTTTTCGCAATATATGTATATGAAGCCTCGATTTTCTTTGCCATCTACATGAAAACAAGATGGTAGCCAGTCGGGCTGCACATGCAAGCCCGAGCCCCCCCCCTCCCTCGCAAAAAAATATTATATAGTAATATTTCTTTTGTGAAATGTTATAAATAGTACCTAAGCCAAAGTTATAAGCATTTAATTAACAAATGGGAATACTATGCCCAAAATACTGTTTTTGACCAAAAATGAGCAAAAATAGGATTAGCGCCTTGGGAGCAGTCTGACGAGGTGGCAACAGGCGAATTTGAATTCATAATGAATTGATTTGAATATAAAAAACAGGTTACCTGAATTTTAATGTAGAATGAACCATTTGTTCATCGGTGCATGTGATTTTTCCGAAAATTGATCAGTATTAAAGCATTAATTTTTCCATGTTTACTGGTCAGGTGAGGCAGCTGTTGTTGTAATGTAAACTGGGGAAGACACTAACAGTTTACTCTTTTTTAATGTTCAAATTTTGAACCAAAATATATATAATGCACTTACGGTAACCGAAGTGTAAATTGTAAAAGAAATTAATTTAGTATAGCAAAATATTCCACCAATTTTTATGCACAAATTAATGCAACACGGAGTGCCTTGGATGACATCACAATTTTGCTGATGGATAATATAAATTCGCATTAGCATAAAAACCCAAAAGGCTCATAAATACAGATAAAAATAGCCAAACAAATATAAGGTTAATTGAAACACAGGGTGAAACCTCAATGGTTGCAGTAAAATAATCGTATTACCGGATTCCTTCAACTAATACTTGCCATGCACGCGGCAACCCTTTTACTGTCAGAATATGATAGGTAGCTTGGAATCTCCACACAGGACTAAGATACTAATCACATACCAAGCAGGGCACTTCTCTACCTGTTATTTTATTTTCACCGTCTTTGAACCTTGCATTACGGAATACGATATACTGAAGTTGACTTTGCGATTTATATACTCCCAATCCATTCCTACAGACTTTTTAGGCGTCAAAATATTGTTCTACAGCAAATTGCATGATTTACTGCAAAGCTATACAACCAAGCGACAGTTATAAAGTATACTCCATCTCCGACGGGTGGAACTGTATGTTTAAGATATGCGTAAGTCATCACACCATTAGAGCGTAACACATCTTTCCACCAATCAAGTTTGCTGAGTCCTGGAATGGATTTCATTGGTTATTTCAGCGTGTACATAGCTGTGTGCATTGTCTATTCTTACAACATTCCTTTCAGTTGGACATAAAATAACAGGCCGACTTCACAGGCACTTCAGCTGCAGCCAGAGTCAAGCTCGACGATTTTCACAGGCAGGAGGCGATCGGGCTGCATGAGTAGATGAATCATGCATACGTATAACGTAAGCGTGATACGTAGTCTCTGCATCGCAGCATATACAGTACTCGTAGGGGCAACATCTGAAAGCCGACGAAATGCCAACGAAGATAGCTCAAAAGTTGAAATACACGTGGGAGGCTTTTTCGCCTTTCCCGAAAATCCTATTTTGGCGGCCCATCAAGCAATAGCTCAGACTGCCCTTGATCATGTTAATAGTTTGGACGGCATTCTGGACGGCTATAATCTAAAAATGCGATGGAATTGGACTGGGGTGAGTTCAACTATAAAACTATCTAAGCTAATTTAACTGTCTAGTTTGAGGAATGTTTGAAACGTACTATGAGTTATTGCTCACTTCCCGATAAGTAGGTGCTTCTTTCTCCCCTAGGCCTGTATTCCTACTGCAAAGTGAGCTGGGTGGATCGTGATTCCTTCATCTTAATCCTAAAAGTGCAATTAATTCGTTTCACCTGGAAAAGAAATTTTGGGGACGCTTGTGAAAAAAATTTAGAGTGTGTAATTTCTATCCAACAGATCTGGTGTATTTCCAGAGAGATTTGTCCTATACGTGTAGGGAAAGTAAAAACTGATGAAACTGTCTCTAAATGCAGTCTCGTCAGACTTGTTCCTCGTGATGGATGAAGGTATTGTTCCCCACAGTTTTCCGATCGGTTTCCTCTGAGCACAGAGTTTATTTGACTTTTAGAACCGAGCTTTCATCCAAGCCGCCTGTGCAGCACCGAAACATTACCTTGCAGGAAACTTGAAAATTCAAACTGAAGAATTTTCGCTGATCCAAATATATCAACTTGTAATTGGCCATATCGGTCATGTGTGAGCACTTGCAGTACCCAAAAAATAAAGCATACTCAGTACGGAGTATTTCTTGCATGTTACAATTTCCTACACATTTTGTGGAAGATTCCCTTCGTTCGGGGTCCGTTTTGACCTTTTGTCTTTATTTGTTAATATTCCAGTAATCGTTGTCTAGTTGAAAAATCTGTCTATTTTTAATAATAGACATACTGAGCTTCCTTCAAGTGAAGATGAAATACTGTGTTTGACTTGGGGGATAAATATCGCAACGTGTAAAACTGCAACAAAGTTTTGGTCTTTACAATTTCGGGTATATCCTTGTTTTGGCGATCCACGGCTAGCTGAAGAATGTTTTATATAAGAATTTTGGGGCTGTCGTAGTAAAAATCGGTCTTTCTATAATGGAATTAGACCCAAATCACCCGTTCTGGAATAAAAGGGTTACCCTTTTTTGTGGAAAGTCTTACTCCAATGAAGACGTTACTGCCCCTGCAGTTGTATGTTTTAAAGAACCGAGATACTTCCGACAACCATCTACGATGAGGGAATTCGAAAGAATTGTTTCAAATTCATTTTGAGGCCTATTTATTATGCGCGTTATGGCTTTCGCGCAACCCCGAATCATTGATCATACCAAAGGTTCAGACCAATCGCATACATGTAATTTCCCGGTCGTTTCCTTTCCAGCCGTTCAAGATTAAGTCGTAGTTTGAGTTCAACCTGCCCAAACGCTGTTTGTTGGATGACCTAAATTTGTTGTTTTGTGTAGTCGTGGATATTGATAGGCCTATGTTTGTTTCTGTAACTGCGGGAATTGTGTGAAAGAATGGTAGTAGTTGAAAAGGGTTGTGTTTGCGTTTATGGATCACAACATTTCTCTGAGAAGAAAGGAAGACCGCGAAATTTTGAGTGTAAGGGAGTGGAGCTGAATGTGACAGAGTCTGATGTCAGCTTGCTTTAAGACACCTGCACACAGCAGGTTTTGTCGGCGTGAAATTTAAAGCCGCCACCGAATTGGCTAGATTCGCCAGGTAGGCAAGTTAAGTGCCCAAAAAATTGTCTCGGCAATGCAAAACACTTCCTTGCCTGTAGACCACATCCATTGCAGTGACGTTCTCATAGGGTTCTACAGCGAATGAAGTACAACGAGATATTCCCGGTCCAATGTCCAATATCCAGGTAACTTTACTGATATCAGTACGTGGTTAGTTCATGACTACCGGAATAACGAGTACAAAAAGACCGCGAAGCCTGGCTGTACACCAGTTTCGTGCCGATTGATCGTGCTCTATTGCAAACAATATTGTTCTATTACTGGATTAAAAACATCTTACCACTTGAGCTAGTCGAGATTGGATCGTTGCTTCGAATTGATGAAGAAATTGGCACAGCAGTTAACAGCTCAGGTGTCAACGGAAAGTTATTGATCTCTTCCTAGTATGTAAGTTACTAGGGTTTTTTACACCATAACCAAAATCCAGCATATCAACTGTTTTCATTGTGATTATCTTGTCTTCTGGCACTATTATGACTCAATATTTTGTCAAAATTTTACCAGCATGAAAACGGAAGTTGTATTCTACAACAAGAGCAGTTCCCGTTAATGTGACGAGAAACCACGAGTAGAATGTGAGTTGCAAAACAGAACTTTATCCAAAAAGAAAAGTCCATTATTGTTTCAGCCGTGAAAGAATCCTGCATTACTTTGATCATTATTTTGATACCTACTGAGGGTCCATGGAAACTGCACTCAAGTTTCCAGTCACAGAGACCGAGAGGCTGTGGCAAGGTTTACATTCCACTCACAGAGACCGAGAGGCTGTGGCAGAGTTTACATTGGCCATGATTGACTCAGAGCAACACATTTTTCTAAAACTGATATTTTGTTTCATTTGATCGTCTGAAAAATACTGTTATTGCTTCATTTTCTTGAAGTTCAACGTGTGCACCCCCTTCCTCAGAAAACCTTAGTTACATCACTGTCGTCATTACACATCTCAGAAAAGACAAAGATGGAATGATAGTCTGAAGACGAATATACGTCGCGGAATCGCATCGTGTCGCATTGCAATGTATTAATCAGTACTGAGGAAACAGCACTGTGCGACATTAGAACCCAACTCCACGACGCGATGCACATTGCTAGAAATCACAGGCACACTATCAAATGCAACTTAAGACTGACTTTGCTAGCTGTGGTTTTGAGCGCTGTGTAATTTTGATTGGTCAGTGCATCCTCAGCAGTTTTTTAATGATGTGCTTTATTAGTAAACTAATGGGATCATACAAATAGTAAAATAAGTGTGATATCAAACCTCACTTCTACAGGTTGTTAATATAGAAGCTGGCCTCCATCTGTATAACAGCGAACGTCATCGGGACCACATATAGGGCATGAAAGTTAACTGGCGTCCTCTTTACAATAATGCTTTGCCTTCAGTTGCCTTGCACATTATAGGGCAGCTGTGGCACTATGTGAAATCGTGGTTTTTCTCCCCTCCAGCATCACATGAAGTGTTGGTAGTATGGTAATGGGCCATGCGCGCTGCACATCTGGGGCTCCAACCTGCTCCATATTTCTAACATGCAGTTCAGCTTGGAACAGCAACAGTTGATCCTACCACGAAGAGACAATGCATGCTGGAGTCCTGTTAAGGAAAGGCTATATGCGCTGGGGAGACCATGGAGGGGTTCGTAGCTCTATTGGGAGACTAACGTACTCGGCTCCCATTTTCCCAAGATTTATAATAGCCAGTGGCAGAAGCTGAAGCATTGGATGATACCATTGGTTACAAAGAATGAATATGAAGCTCCCAAACAACCCCTGAATTACTCCCAGGCGTTTACTAGAAGCCATCCTGATTCATAGTTGCCCCGTCATCAGCTCACGCGATAGAGCTGCTTGCAATCTGATTCAGACTTAATCCAGTCCACAGCAGAGTTGCATATTACATACTCAATACGTGTCTCAAACAATGTGCTGTGTGATATTAGCTTACATACACAACTGGAATCAAGGGAGATAAGCTAACAAAAGTACAGAAAGTGGAAGGATCACTTGAAGCTGCTGTACCAAGTCCACACCTGTAAAGTGATTTTACCAAGTAAACCGAACAACGGATTATTCTTTCCGGGATTTTCATCTCTCTTAATATATCTGTATTGTGCAGCATTTTAATTGATTGTTTGCCATAGAATGCTGATCCTGAAGAAGCACTGCGGGTTCTGTACAATTTGGTGTCCACTGAACCTCCTGTTGTAATCACGAGCGGCCCTCACCATTCAGGTGAAGCGACTGTAGTCAATCAGGTAGCAGCAAGATTCAACATTGTCCAGGCAAGTCATTACAGTTCCCTGCATACATGTCGGTCCTCGCGTAGTGGTATTGTTTACATTTAGCGCAATCCAGTCACGTGGGTGAAAAGGGTTGATAAATCAGCACAAAGACTCTTATTAAAGTAAAAGCTGCAGTGTGATTGAACGAGCGCAGACGATTTGATGTTGCCTATTCCACGACTTCCACGCCGTCGGAACATTTTCAACAGAATTGTGTGAGGAAATGGCGATAGGTATACAAATGGCGATATATATATAGTGCATTCAGAACCCTTCCTGTGGCTTATTACACCAACAAGTACTGGTAGTCGACCTGCTTTTCTTCCGTACCATCACTGCAGATTGGTTTAGCGTCTCGTGATGACAGATTAGCAAACAGGTCAATTTACCCGTACACCGTCCGAGCGCATCCAACCTTCAGGGCTCGGTTGTTAGCAGAAGCTGCCCTCTTTAGACGAATGGGATGGAAAAGAATTGCATTTATCTTCGAGGAAAGTAATACCTTTCAAACGGTAAAGTCTGTCTGATGTATGTCTGAGGTGTGTTGCGTAATAATATTTCTAGACGTTTTCATGCCGTTCTTCCGACAATAACTGAAACTGGGCATTTTCAAACCGCTTATTTTGCAGCACATGAAAGACTTTCAAGTGATATTAGAAGCTTACAACATCAACATTGTAGCATCGGAAGGTGTTAAAGACCTTAATAACTTAGACAGTCATCTTCAGAACTTAAAGGTATAAGCAAGGAATTTTTTTCAAGATGAAGATATTTTGGGCTAATTATATACGCTTCTATATAAATTTTAAAAAGGAATTATTTCAAATTGGACATAAAATAACTTAAAGTAGGCCTAACTTGTTTAAACTAAATGCATTTGTATATTTGTGCATGACAGCGCCAGGATGTCAGGATCATACATACTGGATTTTACAGGCTGGAGACGTTAAAGCTTTTTTGTAAGGTAAGAGGTTGTAATGGATGGATAGGATGAATTGAATTTAATGAAGAGAACACTTTTAGTGTAGTTGGTTCAAACAATTTCGAACTAGTCAGCAAATTGCATCAATGGCGAGTGGGGAGTCGGGAAGGGGACAAAACGGAAATTTATCCAAAAAGAAAAGTCCATTATTGTTTCAGCCGTGAAAGAATCCTGCAGCCTCATCACCAATGGAAGGCAGATGCACCATTTCTAAAATGTTGACGCTTTCAATTGTAAAAGGGAACATATCTCTCCTGTAATTATCTGAGAACTGAAAGTATTGTTTTAATATCACAGTGTAAAAACAGTATGTGTTCGTCTTAACTTACGGAAGCATTTTTTACAGGCTTATCTGGCTGGACTATGCGGCTCCAAGTACGTATGGATAGCACCTTTTTGGGCAGGTAATAGCCTATGGTGGGTGCATCCTTCATCACCATCCATTCATCCATGTACACAGGAGGAGATCATCGAGGCTGTTAAAGGCTCCTTTCATTTCAGGGGAAGTCAGAGCCAAGTGAACTTGACAGATCTTGATTACAATGGCGTGGTATGTAAATCGAAAATAAAAGTCTAAATGAATTTGCCAAAATTTTAGCCGTGTTTGTTTACAATTATGGTTGTCTCCTCGGCACTGTTAATGAGGGGGAGGGGTTCTATATAATGTCTGAGACACAATGTGCATTTAGCGGCATCATTCTTTTGATGGACCGATATCAAAGTTGTAGCACAACTGACACTGACATTTGTACTGTTTCCTTCTGTTATTTCCGTTGTAATGTTTGTTTATTGTTGGAGTCATCGCTGTTGCTCCTATTCTTGCTAACGTTAAATCCCAGTTTTTCAGAATATATATCAAAGTGCGTTAATGCACAACGGTATGAGAGGATCAGCTTAGAATAAATAGTCAAACATTTAAAGAATATTCCACACAGCGTGTTGCCGTTGTTGAAAAGTAGACCCAATTTAATTATAGTGTATTTTGTTAATCAGGGGGAAAATCCAGCATTTACGTAAAGGGACAGCGTGCGCCACTGGAGAGCAAAACCTTGAATTTACAAGCAGAGCATGAAATATTTGCTCATCGGTTGATATACGTTTTAAAAGTTACAGGATCACCGGTAAATAGCACACGACACAGTGCGAGAAAAAGACAATATGTACGCCCTCTAAAAGTGAAAAGTGAGAGCCTTGTTCCACTTTATCTGGATCTACTGGGAATTTTGCGAAATAATGATTCACTACAATTTGCAATTCACAGAAGCCTTTGCCAGAACATTACGAATACTTCAACCGACACCAACCAGTGAGTGAAATAGCACGTATTTACGACAGTCTTATGACAATAGCCTTAGCCCTCAACGCCTCGATAGATGATCTCCAGCGCCTTCAGCCTCCTCGAAGACTTGAAGATTTTAGGTATTCTGATGCCGAGATGGCTCGAGTGATTCTTAAGAGCGCGGATAATATCAAATTCATTGGATTGCAGGTAGGTTATAGTCTGGAATTTTTTAAATAACCAATGTACATATCCGCATTTATATTACTTTTTCCCTCCACCGTTCTTGCAACCTATCGTTTGCATTTGCTACTTTTCACTACAAAAGTCGTGTTTAGCGATGAAACATTTTTCTAAAACATTTCTTGCTTTCGGTTTGTTGACATCTTCAAAAGCTAACGTGTTTAAAATTTTGATGGATAGTGTTTAGTGCGTTGGACATCTAAGATTAGCAAGATTGCTATCTAAGGATAGCAAGATTGTGTTTATTTGATAATACATATTTTGAGTAACACGTTACTATTAGGGGATCTCGACAAGAATATAATATCTAATCAGTGCTCTGAAATAATGTGATTTCAGAGCACTGATTTGATATTATATTCTTGTCGATATTCTGATCACGGTGCCACGCAGCCCTTCCATATTTCTCTGAACTATCAGGGGATACTGCTGAAATTAAAAAGGGTAAGGTTACAGATTATATCGTGACACTTGTGGTAACTTTATCAACATTGTTCTTGGATTAAATATGTGGCAACATATCGCAAGGATCCATGCACAGCTGCCAGGATGTCATAAAAATTATATTAAAGTACGACTCCTTCAGATAGCTCTTGTTTGAAGATTTCTAGTTGACGCATCGTGAACGAAATTTGCTAACTTATTTCAGCCCCTCCAGTAATGGGAATAAACGGACTTTTGCATCCATCTTTCCTACCAAAATTCTGACTTATTTGGGACATATTAACGATTGTTGAAAAGAGATTTTGGGACAGGTGATTCCCCGTGATAAATCACCTTCCAGCTTCACCGCATTTCTGTTATAGAGTATCCTATCCCATGTTGGTCACCATATTAGTCAAGCTATAGATCGTCGTGTGCCTGGGAGAAGGGCATAAGCGCTTAGGCCCTTTTGCTGGGAAGCATGATCACTGCAAAAAAAGGGTTTCCCGGCAAAAGGATGTAAGTATGCAACTGTTTAATTTAATGAAATATGAAGATTTCTTGGCAAAAATCTCATGTCCTTTTATAAGTTGTTCAAAGGTTGCTTTTTGTACAGCCCAGGTTGATTTTGTAGTAAAATATACCCGTGTTTACTAAATAAAGACAGTGTGTTTCTTACGCCCTTTTGCCGGGAACATTTTTTCTGCTGTGATGATGTTTCCCGGCAAGAGGGTGTAAGCGCACTTACGCCCTTCTGCTGGGCACCTGTCTAGATATTCTAGCGTTAACAGACCTGAACGTGTTGCACACTTGTAGTTCTTCCTCCGGCTTCACTAGTATGAGAAGCGACAGAGGGCCCGGTATAGCCTTTGAAGACAAGACGTCTTCCCTGTTACTTTGCTTGCTTTTCCCTGCAGGGTCCAGTGCTGATTGAAAATGGTCAGCAAAACAGTGACATTGTCGAAATAGTGCAGGCACAAGGTAAGGTTGATATGAGCATGCAGTCTCCATTTTGATGTAGAACCCACCATGCGTCGTTTACTACACAAATGGAACATAACGGCAATGACTTCCTCTTCTCTTAACAATCTTTGATACTAATCCGAACATACTTCGGTGCATCTGTTGCCTGGGATAACCACAAATAAACATCTAAGTTTTCTTCTCAATCTGCAGAGTGCTATCTCATAGCGCCCGTTATGATTTACTTTGAACCTACACTTGTAACCATTACTTATACTTGATGAGTTAAAAATCCTTATTAACATTTCAATTTTGTTCGCTTGACCAGTGAATGTATTAAATGAAGACATTTTAAAGTCTATTGCGATTAGCCTTGGACTGTTACATGGTATTTTACTGCAGACTGAAACTGATCACGTGATGACACGTTAACACAGCTTTAGTTGAAATTCCAAAGACAAAACAAAAAATATCTATTTTCGTTAATTACGAAAAACGTTTTCCATTTTACTGACATGTATAGACAGAGGGCATGATACGCGTGTTTGCCCACAGTGTGTGTCGTATCTGGCTCCTTAAAGTACTGATGCAAAATTTAATCACAATAACCAAAACATGAGCCTCGATTCTATTTTACTGTCTGAAACTTCATAAAAAGGGATAAATCAGTGTTTCATCTTTCTATCAAATGATGTTTTTACGACCTAGAGATGCTGCTCGCACTCTGATATCTCTGTGATCTCAGCAATGGCAGGCATGTCACTGCTACCCAGCACACTTACGTTGTTGCTTATAATTTGTGCCACATAATTAGACACATATCAAGTCATTTTATTAACGTCAAGAAAAACAAAATGATATGAAAATCAAAAACTGACTTCGGAAAGGCAGCGTAGTCTCTTCGTATAGGAAGCAAAAATAATCGATCGGCCTGTAACGTTTTGTGAGGAGAAGTACTTTACTTTACACTGAGAATAAAGTGTTAAAATACACATTGGGCAGGGCAACAATCCAAAATTAATTTACATCTCCCTACGCAAATCCATCTTTAGAATAGTTGTTTGGTTACCTGCTGCTACACCTGATTCGAACCAGCCAGTCGACAACGTAAACTCGCTGGTCAAGTGGTTAAGACGTCTGCGCTAGTAAGCAGGAGGTCGTGGGTTCGAGTCCCACCCGAGCACGCTTGTGGTTTTTCACAAGCCTTCTGGAGCAAACACTGAGTATACAGTGTTAAAATACACGTCGGGCAGGGCAAAAATCCAAAATTAATTCCCAGTCGCAAACCCATTTTTGAAATAATGATCTTTTTCCCCATTAAAATAATTTTGTTTGTGGCCAAATTACGTAGCTTTCTGAGAGGCCACCAGGGGTCTTTTTTGTAGTATTACTGTAATTTTTTCTTCCTTTCCTTTTAAATTTTTTTCAGTGTCAGAGCAACCAATGTGTGACAACCATAATAAGTCTTTATAACGATTATCAAACGTAACAGTACTTTGGAATTATAAGTTTCGTCGGTCAGTCATTTTCAAACGTGTTTTGCATGTTCTTTATTTTGGCACAGTTGTACAGGTATATAGGCTACTTTCTAATCGACAACTCGAGTCACTGTTAACAGACAGTTTCGGCAAAGAAGTTAATTTCTTCGTGTCCGTACGCGTATCCGCATGGCATGTATACGGGTACGTATAAAGTTGCAAAATGTAGTTTCGGCATGACTCGCACATCCGTGTAAGTGATGAGGCACGCGGCAACGTAGCAACAGTGGTGGCCCTGATTTGTTAAACAACAAACGATACATCAAGCGTTGTGCGAGTAAGGAATTTTTGTTGGGTGGAATACAATTTTGTACTAACGTGGTGTGGAAAGCCGAAACTTCATAAGTACCGGTTCCGTACCAAGTTGCTTCCATGTGCCGTTGTCCGTGGGGCTTCTCTGCATTACGTATAACAAGACAGCCTAAGGTGATGGCGTCATCAGCGAAAAAGATACGGATGCATGATACGCGCGCGTGCGCGTTTCCTGTCTGCCGAAACTGTCTTATAATAGCTAGCTTTTGATCATTCACCATTGCTGTTTTGGTGATATTTGACATTTTACAGGTGAAGAGTTGACTAAGGTAATGATGTACAAAACGGATAGTCAAGCTTTAGAAACGTCTGGAGTCTCTAGGATTATTTGGAAAGGTGAGAAAAGAATGAAATTCAACAAAATAATACTTTCAATACACGTAGTTGATTACATGTAATCAATTCTCACAACTTAAACAAGTATACTACCGGTAGTTGTGTGGGTATCTATTTCAGTTCCAGAAATCGTACCTGTATTAATGCATTTTTGAAAGACTAGTTTTAACAAGTGAAAAACTGATCCCTTTTCAGACTAAAGTTTACTGAGTCTTCATTCAATGAAGTAAGTGTAGGCTATTGACGCAGCAATGTTTTCACAGTAAGCTGAAACACTTCAGCATAACAAAAATCTTTGTATCTGTCCCAATACCAGCCTTTTTCCGTTTCCTCCATAATGGTAAAGATTTCATTATCAGAAGCATTTTTACTGATCCGGTCGTTTGTCACTTTGAGCTTTGAAATGGTCCAAGAAGGGGGAGGTAATTTTCCAAGCAACGAACGCTCCTTTGATCGAGAACTGTACCTCGCTGGTTCACAAACGACTACGAAATGCACGCGTTAGGGATTTTTGGTAGGAGCCAATCACGAATCCACATAAAATATGGATTTTAGGGTTGTTTTGGACGTTCCAACATCCAAACTGTAATTAATAACTCTGAAAAACGGAGAATAAAGTACAAAAGCACATGTGCGCCGTTTTAAAGCGAAGTCCCGACATGTATATGCGCGTAAATAATCATAAAATGCTCATACATCTGCTTCCCGAGCAACGTTACTGTGATGTCCAGACTCAACCCTCACAACCAATCTTGTCTTTCAAATTTCCACAGCTGGGTAATTTGACGAATTGGTTATCGTCCTAAGCTCACTCCCCGGCGGGGATTTACACCATGCGGTCATGTCGCGTTTCACATTAACTAGCGCTGGTTTGACTGAAGACATTAGCAGTAAGAGACAGTGGAGGTGGGACGCGATCTTATCCACGTTGGAAAGTGCACATGTGAACAAAGCGTGACCTAATTATGTTTTAGGTCTATTGTTTCAAAGCTGCCTGTCGTTTTACTTTAGGCGATCATATTCCAGTGGATGGTATTACAACGAGGAAAGTCATCCTACCGGTGTCCTTAACAACTCAGGCCGTGCTTATCTCTCTTGCCTTGGTCGGTGTGGTCATCGCATTGGCCTTCCTTTTTCTCAACATCAGATACAAGCACAGGAGGTGAGCCGAAACTCGGTTATCAGTGTTATTCCAAAGGCACTCGCAAAATGCAGGAAGTAAAATATGTGATTCCGTAGAAAATAAATATCCTCAAATTAGCCTTGAACGGCATGCAACGCCGACGTCGATTGCAGTTGGAAAGGGGAGGTGGTATAGAAGATTTTAAAGAATGTTAGAAAATCTGACACTCCTGTTGACGAATATTGTAGTCATGAATTATATTCATTAATTTGAAAGACAGTACGAGTCTCCAGTTTCTTTGCTTTTGTGCTTTCCAGTCTCGAGTTTGACTTCAAAGGTGTTTCGACCTTAACTCTTATTCGTCTCCATTTTTTAGATGGTAGTGTTGATGACTCGTAATTTCTGGATTCTAATAAAAGTATCGGTGAAAATATAATATAACTTTCTGCTTTCTGTACTTGTTGACATTTACCCTTGAACGTTTTGGATTACCCCTTTTAAAGACCCTACGTATTAGCAAGTACAGCGTCCCAAATACCACAGAACGTGTAGTGGTCGATGTGGTGGCGATGATGCTATAGCAAGACAGCTTCACTGCGCCATGCCATCTCTCCCTACGAGTTTTCGCTGCGTTTTCCTATATAGTTGGCCTCCAATACCGTGAAGTCAGTAGTATAGACAAATGTCACGACGAGAACGACTGTTCGACAGGTGTGCGACACGTCGGGTGACAGGATGTTACGACAGACCTTGAGGCAAGGGATGGGGAGGACTGGTACGAAGCCCCTGTGACATTCAACGTCATGACAGGAGGTCAAGCACTCTGCAAAAGCAAAGGACAGAAGGGGGGCTTCAAACGATGCAACAAATCATAATGACATGGACTTGACTGAACGTGTTATGTTTCATTATATTCAGAATCTTGCTAAGAGCTTGGAGCATTACTATCATTGATAATTGGTAGACGTTGAAATACTGCAATAGTTGCGATCACGGCCAACCATATCGTTGGATGTGGTTGGCAAACCAGCACTGCAAGGGCGGAGTTTTGGTTTCTTTCCTTGCGTGTGAAGAGTACCAAAATGTGTACCACTGAAAATATAGGCCTAATACATTTTTAAAAATCCTAACTTTTTGGCCTCCCCTCCTAAAAACCCTGATAATTTAGGCCTATGGGCCCCCTAAATTTTGATTTCGGAGTCCGCCCTTGCAGCACCGTAAAATAAGGAGGGATGTATAGGCAAGTATAACGGGAAAACCTTTTAAAAAAATCTAAAGTCTTATGGTCAGCTGTTAATTTCTCAGGGCCATCAAGATGTCGAGTCCTTCCCTTAGTAATCTGACAATAGTGGGCTGTCTGCTTCTCCAAGCTTCCGTCTTTACTACGGCCTTGGACGCCACGCAAATCTCTGATTGGAGTTTCATCGTCAAATGTCACGTAAATATTCGAAGAAAAGAAATTCGTAGTGCTGGACGCTTAGGGTACAGACATGAAAAGCAAAGGCGCCTTTTACACGGATGTGCTCTATTCGTTTTATTTTAAGAATCTGTAATTCGCCATTGTCAATGACTATGACTATATATGTCGGTCAATCCTTTGTGAAAGCTCGTAGGACTATCCGGCATTATTGTTATGGAGAATATGCAAGTGTATTTTTTGAAAATCTTATTCTTGGTGTAATATCTGGACCTTTTACGTTTGGGATTGTTAAGATATAATCCCAATAATTCTGCCCTTTTTCTAAAAAGAAAGTTAATATTCACAAATACTTACAAAAGACTGCCTGGCCCAATTGATTGCTAAGTTTGCCTCATGTTTTGATGCAGTTGGAGAGGATATTTATTTCTCTGGGGGTCTCCTTTGCATTCGGTTCCACCTTGATGAAGACCTATCGAATACATGCAATATTTACTTTGGCTGTCAAGCGGTTTAAACAAATTGTGAGTATTCTTTATCTTTTCTTTAGATCTCTTTAAATGGAGCAAATGCATTAGGTTAGCCTGTAATTCCTAGCCTTGAAACACTTTCCAGTTTATCTTATTTATCTTAAAATCCCAAGATGGTGAAGTTGTATTTCCAGAATTCTAATTTCAACCATCGGTTCCTTGTGTAGGAACAAAGGAAATGATTGGCAAAGTAACGACGTCTCTGCCTTCAAGTATATATTGTTTTCAGAAAGTGAAGGTATTAAGTATATATTTCCGAAGTTTGTTTTTATGTAGTAAATGTTTCAATTTTGTTTTTACGAGAAGTATTTGGCCTCAGCGCAATTGTTCCAGACATAGATATAGATTCTCCAGTTCATTTTTATGAGATCTATTTTTAGAAACATTGTTTCCAATTTTTTAAAGCAAATCGTTTTTTACGAGAATTTTTCCAAGCTGATTTTTAAGAGATGTGTATTTTGCGTTTGATTTTATTCCTCATAACAAACTTCGAAAAACTGCTTCGATTTTTGAAAATATATATTACTTGATGGCAGTACAGGGCTTTCATGCGTCTCTTTTAATGAATGGAGGGCACACACTGTGTGCATGGGCAGCGCTGAGCACGCGGCCCCCACCAGCCTCCTCCTTGCTGGTGAGGCGATACCTCTACAGATAGCAGATGATAGTATAAGTTTCCAGAATCTCTCTTATCTGTATAAGAAACCAACAAATAGAAAAGCTGTCTGTGACTGGATCTGTAATTATGTGCTGTACGCAACGGTCTCTATGTACACAACTGAGCACGAGCAACCAAAACTGATTTTTTAAAAAGCAAAACAATTGGTAGATGTGTCTAGCCAAATGCATTTGATCGGACACAAATTTGCAATTTCTGGTTTTATTAGCCAATTTCATTTCACAGAGTATATTGAAGGCGTGTTAATTCTCCAAAGGTTTATGGGTAGCCTTGTTGTGAAAATTCCGCAAAGGTCATTTTAACCAATATTATTTGGTTGCTATGTGTATTTGTCATTATAAGAATATAGCCCGACAGTAAGCTGTATGGTGTTAAAATGAATTAGTTACAGTTGTGAAAAGTCGTGGTCTAATTAGGGTTTGCTTTATCTCTGAAGCGTGAAATTCTGCACAATTCTTTAATACAGGACTTACCCGACTGGAAGCTCATTAGTGGCGTCTTTGGCCTTGTTCTGACAGACTGTGTCATCTTTGTCACGTGGATCGCAGTAGATGTAATGACTGTTCACACCGTTACCCTGAAGCCACGGGTACGTCAGTGAAAGGACACTTTCCAATGTCTTACCGCCTATGGTATCATCGCCGCGCATTCGGACAGGCTCACAATATAGAACAAGATTGTCGCGTAGAGCTTGCAATGAGTCATCGATTTGTAGAATTCTCGTTTCAACGTTATCATATATAAGTCCCGTTCACTGATGCTGTGTTCGTCAAAAAACTGTAGTTATTTTCCACTTAATGGGGATATTGTGAAAAAATAATATCAGCCAGCTATTTTCATTTGCAGAACTTGCCCCTTGCATATGAAGCAAGATAAGAGACGGAGAGAACCCCTCCCCCGCTTTGTGTTGGTCATTGTCTCAATGGAATCTGAGGATTTTTCAGACATCAAGGGGGGTGTGTTTGGTAACATAGTCTGGAGTGTGTCTGGCGATTGGACATGTCGGTGGGGGTACCATTCGGTCTCATTTCTTGCTGGATATAGTCCCCTGTGCTCACATTGCTCTATCTTGCCTGGTACCACAGCCCCGGCTTCGCCTCCTTGACCGGATTATCATCGGTTGAAAAGCACAGACGTATAGGCTGTGTAATAAAACCTGGACCTGCAATGCAGCATTCGTGATACCCACGTCTTTGAAGCTACCGGATGTGAGATGCTGTCACAATGTATGATTATATTTTGCCAGAAAACTTTATGCTTGGCCAAACATGAGGCCACATGCTTCGTGTGATTGAAAAGGAGTTTCTTTTACAATGTTAAGCACACTGTGCTTATATTCAGTGTTCAAGCAGATGTCATAATGTTTGCATACTTTCATTGTTTCCACACTCAATTTTCCCATCTATATTGTAGTTAAGGGTTTCACGAAGTTGTGGAGGATTCTAGCACAAATTATTCATAGATTAGACCTACAGTTTATACTTTTGACCAATCACAGTCAAGAGTGCTAGCCAATCACAGCCAAGTGTCTTTATCTTACTCCTTTGCAACAGATGTAGGCCCACACTGGGAACTTTCATTTTCTTGCAGGCCCCCTGTCAGTGAAAGCATGGCAAAATAAAAAGGAACATTCTCCATAATTTCAAAGTTCATGTACTTCATGCCATGTCAACTTGATTTTTTTCCAGAAATATCTCAAAACAACATTTACTTTCTGTTTCATATGGTAGGTAAATCGTCAGAAATTTCTTTTATTTGAACCATTCTCCTTAATAAATTACCGATGAAATCTAAAGGACAGTCCTTTCCTGACATGCCTAATCGGAGTTAGTCCTGCCAAGCGTTCTCCACAGTGTGACATCACGAGGCAGCATATCCTCCTTTTGTTTCAGTTATTGTGAAAGAAAGTCCCTATTCTAAAACAAAGTTTTGAAATGACAAACATCCGAAAAAATCGTGGTCTTGGCTTTTTTCCGTTGAATTTGGTTCTGCAAACAGTATTATTCAGAGAAACCCGGGCTGAGAACACATGCATAAAGCAGCAAAAAGCAGGCAGATCATTTTTTCATAAGTTAAATTCCATTCAAGGAAAGAATTAATGCTCACTTCAACGCGTTCTCAATCAGGTAATACCATAATTATTTTGGTCCCGCAAGAGGGGAATTTTTCTGTAAAAGCTTCGCTTTTCAACAGCGGTGGGTTGTTGGATTGGGTGAAAGCGTTCAGTCAACGTGGTTTCTTCGTGTGCCGTTGTTAAAATTGTCTTTTCGTGATACAAATACATTGCAGATCGTTGATATGCTGTGTGCATGTTGTCGTCCTCCTTACAAAATGTTGCAAAGCTTTTACCTATTGAGCCTATGACGCCCTACCTCCCCAAACAGTCACTACAAATGCAGATTTCCCATGCGCCTATTTATTATTCGCTGAAAAGATTAGATCACCTGTGGTGCACCCTGACCTCCCACAATGCAACGCAGTCTGGCCGTTATGATCACCGTAACATAACGGACGTGTCTTTCTTCGATTTATCGAGTTTCCGTTTTCGCTACACGGTTGTGCCGATCTGATCGACCATCCTTTTTTCTTGAATAAAGTATTGCCTTATTTTTCACACTTCGTGTGGTGATTAAGGTATTTTTCTGGTGTATCTTTTGTGTTCTTTCCTTGTCTTTATTTTTCTTGTATGTGCACCCTGCATGTTTTTACCGTCGGTACTACGAAGTTCGTCCCAGCTACACAATAGATCTCACCAGCGATAAGAAGTAGGTCTTAGCTGATTGAATTCAGGGGGTCGCAGTCAGGATCTACCATACTCCTCTGTTTTTTTCCGGCAACTAGACTAGGAAAGGCCTGCCGTCGACTAGGGGATACCCGCGATGATCTGGCAAGGCCCCCTAATTCGGCGTAACGGTGCTGACGGGGAAGCTTCGTGGTTGACTGTGAATCACCGCTTGAGCAGGGGCACTGCCAGGATCTGGTACGGCCCTCTGTCTCCTTGGTCAATTGCTGGCCTATAGTGAGCCAGCCGGGACTCCCGAGGGAGTACCCTACCAGACGTCTCCCGAGCCCGCCCTTCTGCCACGGCCTTCACCGGCCAAAAAAACAGACGCAGCAATCCTGCCAACGTTCCCCCGACGACTCCGAAGAGCGTCAGGCGCCGTTCGACATCGGCCAAAAAGACCACTTCTCCGGCGGCCTCTGAGAGCACTCTCTCTCACCCAGAAACTGAAGGTTACGGGCCAGGCTCCTCACGAGCGCTGGGGTCTGTCTCGCCCAGTATGCCACCTGGCCACGACACCGAGGCACCCAACCAATCTCCCTCGGGTGCCGTGCAGCCCACCTGACTTTTACGCCGTCAGAGCTTCAAGCCACCGCAGCCCATACGCGGTTCCTGTTTTTTTTTTCAATTAGGCCTCTCCGGGCCATCAGGCCTTACGTCTCCCAGCCCTTCCGTCCGATGCTCCACAGTTCCCGATGACATCGGCCGGGAACGCTCCCCAGGCGCTCCTCCTACTGTGACCCCGTCTGGCACCTCCACTGCCGGGTCACCCGCCACCGGGAAGAGCAAACGCAAGCGCTCCTCTTCTCTACCCAATGCCTCCAAACCCACCAACAAGCACTGCTCTGGCCGGTACGACCAGACTTCTGAGGCTCGAATATCCGCCTCTGAAACTATAAATATGGTCCTTACCTCCATTGCCCGTCACCTCGACGACAGACTACCTCCGGCGTCCACCAGCCCGGACCCGTCCCTGGCGGACCAACCGCACCCGCCCTCCTTAACCACGAGCCATCTCGACACACCGACCCGGGGTCGCATCACGCAGATGTTACTTTACATGAGCGGTCTATTGTCCACAGGACTGTGCAGGACTCGGAACTACACGCGGCCCTGTCCCCAGTGGTATCTTCCGAGGAGGAAGAGGTTGATTCTATCTGCACTCTTACTCCTGCCGAGGGTCGTTGCCGTCCTCTTCAGCGGAACAAGGTTCAAATATTAGGCCTGCCCGCAGCCGTTCCGCCAGAGGAGGATACCAGTCAAGGCTCGTTCAAACGACATACAACTCGACTGGATGCTTCTGAATCTGTCCCGAATTACCGCTTGATCGCTGCTGCTTGCACTCCCCAACCGAGCGGCAGCTTGCTACCATTTTCCGATTTCAAGAATTTCCTATCGGCTCCACACCTTCCTGACACAGCCAAAGACAAGATTAGCACGGACTCGGGAAGACCACCTGCTCAGGGAATCTTCCGGGACAAGGATAAAGCCCTGCTCGCAAAGCTCTCTAAGCTCGACAAAGCCTCCCACTGTGGACTACGGTGCACCGGCTACCTGCTCTTCCCGTCAGAATACATCGCCCTTGCATGCGAAGAGAACTCACTGGTCTCCCCAGACATTGCAGCCCTAGCTCTCCTTGGCCTTGAAGAGGGACTGAACAGTATGTTCGAACAGTTTACTCGAATATCCTGTCTAGCGACTTCGACGAGAAGATCCAACGCCCTCGATGCCATACACATTCCCCGTGAGGGTGTTAGACTCATCTCCAGCAACTTCCACTCTTCGTTGAAGACCTTTTCGCCTGCAAGTTCCTCAACATGCTGGAGACCGAGGGTAAGTAGATTGATACAGCAAAAAGGATAACCCTTCGCGAAACCCCACCTTCAACGTTGCAGCGTGCGGATAAGCCAGGCCCACAACATACCAAGCTTTCCTGAGGCGCTCTTCCTTTCGCCCACTGCTCCAACAGTTGAGCAAACACTATCTATCAGTTTCACCCACGGTTTACCTCCGTATTGCCAAAATTGTCACGGCTCACCTAGATCAGCTGGACATCATGATTTTCCAGTATCTGGATGACTGGTTGATCGTGGGTCGAACCCAAGCCGAGACTGTGACCGCAACTCACTTTGCTTGCGAACTTACTCTACTCGGCTTTCTAATCAACGTAGAAAACTCGAGCCTGACGACATCACACCGCCCGACTTATCAGGGCCAGTACTCGACCTCCGCGGAGGTGTCATCACCCCGACGGCCGACCGAGTCAACAATCTTCGGAACCGCGTCTCTCTTTTCTGCACGTTGCAGTCACCTCCCGCCCTTAATTGCCTGGCTCCGTCTCCTCGGTCTCATGGACAGCATATTGGACCTGGTGCCGCGGTACAGCTCCACCTGCTTGCTTGATATAGTCCCAAAATGGATCCTATCACAACACCAGCACACGTTTCAGACGACATCCGCCAATACCTACTCTGGTGGCTACAAAAGGATCACTTGAAAGCGGGACTTCCTTCAGGTGAGCAAAACCTAACGTCATCCCTCGACTGGGGGGCCTCCCTTCCCCCACACCAGGTGTCAGGGAGCTTGGACACCGAGTTCCAAAAGAATTACATCAACATTCTGGAGCTACAGGCGATTTTCAATGCTCTACGTCATTTCCAGGGACATTATCAAGGGCAAAACAGTCATTGTCTGCACGGACAATTCGATAGCAGTAGCATATATTAATCATGAGGGCTGTAAGCGCTCTCCAAGGATGCACGCCCTTACATGGGAAATACTTCACAGGGCGAAAGTCACACAATCACGGTCCAAGCGATCCACATTGCAGGGCCTGACACCGACATCGTCAAAACTCTGTTCTCGGTAATAAAAAGACCGCACATCGACATCTTTGCATCGGCGGACAATGCCCAACTTCTGCACCCGAGAGCGTGGGCCACGGACGCCCTTCAGATCGATTGGACTGGCCTACTAGTGTACGCCTCCCCCCGCCCACAATGTCTCTGGTCTCGCGGGTCATCTCCAAATAGAGCGCGCACACACTGTCAGATTCGAGCCTTTAAGTAACGCCTCCTTAATGCATACCAGCATTAAACTGGCCTTCCTCTTCATCCTGGCCGTGTCTACTTCCAGAAGGGGGTGTGATCTTCAAGCCCTCGCCGTCAGTGAGGGACATCTACGATGGTAGCCACACGGCGTCCGCTTAATTACGTCCATTGGATTCCTCACCAAAAATCAGACTCTTTTTTTTGATCCGCTGGACATTTTTGTACCAACAATTGCTTCACATACGGAAGAAGATGAGGACAAACACTGGTGCCCAGTTTGTGTGCTGAAGTGGTATCTCGCCAAGACCAAGAATCTGATAGGTAGAGTTTCCAAACTATTTATTACCTCCACCAAACCACATCACCCAGCAGCAAAAGACACCATTGCACGCTGGTTAGTCTCAGCCATTAAAGTTTGCCAACGCCAAACTGGCCATCACACCCTGATAACCAATGCCAACACTATATCAAAGCACATGATGCAAGAGCAGTATCTACTTCTTGATTTTCAGTCTTCTTGGGATTTCCACTGCAGACATATCTGTAAAGCTGCGTGCTGAAAGTCTCTTTCTATATTCACCTTCTGCTCCCTGAGGGATGTCTTGCAGAGCAACTCCGCACATGGCGAGACGATTCTACTATCGGCAGCATGGAAGTCTCAGGGGCTGCCTGCAGACCAAGTATAGGGACAGTCAGTCTGAAGATCCGTACTTGGTGATTTCATTATTAATTTCTCCTTAGTAAAGTGGAACATAACGAGGCCCTTGAAACCTCACAAATTAATTTTTTATAATAGTTTTCTTGTATTAATAGTGCTGTTCTTATCTGTATTCGACTGAACACCACTTGGTGCATATTATTGTGCTCATGAAGTTCACATTCAGATTGTCACTGAACCCCCCCCCCGTCGGTGCCACCCTGCATATGTAGTGACTGGGTTGGTAGGGCGCCGTAGACCCCCCCCCCATTAAGTGTGGGTCGGGTCTACTAGAGCATATACCTACCTAAACAGTCCTCTTCCGCCCGTCTTCCCCAATTTTGGCTCTGACCCTTTTGAGTCGCTCGCGAAAAGAAGGACGATCATGGCGGCGAGACCGCGTTACAGTGTGGGGGGTCAGGCAGGGTGCACCACAGTGATCGAATCTTTTCAGCGAATGGTAAATAGGCGCATGGGAAATTTGCATATGTAACTGTTTGGGTAGGTATGTTCTAGTAGACCAGACCCATACTAAGAATTTGCCTTGAAGCCTTTTAGCGTGCTTTTTATTATGTGTGTTGTAGCTTGACATGACTGAGCCTGAAAAGGAGATCTTCGATGTTCCAGAGATACGATATTGTGCAAGCACACACGAAGTGTATTTTATCGCCGCCCTGTATATAACAAAGGGAATCGTCTTGACCTTTGGCCTCTTCTTAGCCTGGGAGACCAGAAATATTGCAGTATCCCGACTCAGTGACAGTACGTCTACATTTTTATATGTGTAGAGTGATTGTATTTTTAAAATAGCGGAATTAATTTTTGACCCCAAAGTAACAATATCTACGTTCACGTCGTAACACCTCAACTTATGCGTGCATGTATAATGAACCATCTAGGAAAAATTTCCTGTGATCTTCCTTCTTACTGTTGTATGTGGACAGAATCATTAACGTCGAAAAATTTGCACTAGATAAAAGGAAATTAATGTGTGCAAATGTGGATTTACTTCTAAAGTTGACAAGGAAAGAAATACAGACCAACCAGTTTAAGTTACTGAAAAAAGTAAAGATATACAAACTTAGTAGGTTAATAGTTCATTGTTCAGCAGAGGAAACTGTGATTTTGAGACACTGTAATTTACAAACTACATAATCACGGCACTTTACTTCGCAGGTAAATCCATTGCGGCATCAGTGTACATCGTTGCGCTGTCTATTGCCTTGACGATTCCGACCATAGCTTCTGTGAACGATGATGCTAACATTACAGTGCTGGTTGCTGGAGTTGTGATTGTTACTGTCAGTACATCTGTACTGTGTCTGAACTTTGTTCCAAAGGTATGCAAAATCTCAGTCTTTTAATTTGCCGGCCAACTCACAGAAATTGTTTCTTCCTCAGTAACGATAATCCAAATATTGTCAAAGCAACCAGAGTGAAAAGGCTTTCGTTTGGCAAAGTTCATCACTTTTATAGCGGGGAGTTAATTTTAATTTACTAATTTTCACGGGAAACTGAAAACCAGGATTGTCATCAAAACCATGTAATTATATTTCACATTTTTGGCAGATGACAGAAACAAAACGAGTATCAAAATTTCAGCACATGCCTTAATGCTCAGTGTGGGTTCCAACGTGCTGAACATGCGTTTCGTGGTAACAGCTTCCATGTCTTTCATGTTTACCAAAGAGAAGATACTTATCCTAACCATGAGAGATTTGTGACTCACACAAACTTGGAATGAATCGAATCTGGTGCTGGAAATTTGATAATTTGGAAATTCGACATTCTGGAAATATCTTCCTCATTAAAATCGGATTCATTGGATTTTATTTTTACCGGATTCCTGAGATTAATTGTACTGAGCAATATATTTCTGGATTGTTATTTGTTTCTTGTGTATATCCTGTGTTAATCCCTGCATACGCAGATCCAATTCTTGTAAGAATCATTGTAATGTCACATGTTTCTGTCAGGTGTATGTTCTTCTCACCATGCAAGATAAAGACATTACGCTGAGTATGATGCAGTCCATGGGATACGGTGAGCCTACTGAGCCAACGGCAGCTAACACCTCACACTTGTCGTCGGGCACAGAAATCACTGGTCATACAGTAAGATTGCGCTTGAAACTTGACCAGGTAAAATAGAAATATGAATTACGCAATAATGAGTTCTGCGTCTACATTAAATACTTGGAAAGCGTGTCATAATCCCCCCCACTCAGATATTGGAGGGTCTATACATACCCTGGTTACATTGAAAATTTAACATTCACTCATTATGCATGCTGTTATTGTAACGTTTTCGATCCCCACAATGTGTGGCCAAAAGACTACCTTTGGAAACATGTATCACATGAGGCAGATATCAATTTAATAATAATAATAATAAGTTAGTATTTATATAGCGCCCATCCATGATAAAATCGTGCTCCAGGGCGCTTTCCAAAAAGTTAAGACACTGGTTAAAACTACAATACAATTACACTACCTACATTTACATGTAGGGCAGGCCTAATACAAAAACCATTTCATCATCTAAATAAACGTATGGTCATTAGGTTCTCCATTTTCAATGTGTTTTAATCTACTCAATTTTTTTCCAAAAAAATAATACCAACCTTTTAGATTGTTATTATACTCCATCCCTCATATATACATGTAGCCTAATACCAAAATGGCAAATTCAAATGCACTGTAAAGCAGGTCAGTGTTCAAATAACACTGCGTTGTGTATACATCTCATAATGAGTGCTTCAGTATACTCGATAGAAATCAAACAGTTGAGTGCAGAAAGTGCAAAATAATAAGTGCAATGGGTTGGTTTTTATACTAGTTCTTTTAACAGACTAGATGGAGTTCTGGTAACGATAATGAACCTAACCGAGAGCTTTATGACGGCGTTAAATGATGCAATTTGAAATTAAATAACTTCATCATTTTTTTCATAAGTTTCATACGAGTATTACCACGCACTTCAAGAGCATTAACTTACCTTTTTTATCAGCTACAAATGACATCGAGTGTACAAAAGCAGACCTTTTGGTCTAGATTCCGGGGCAACGGTGATTGCCAACCGGTTATAAACTTTTTTCTCAGCCGTGTTTGCAATCTGAAAAGGTCACGTGACTTCTACACCAATACATAATATGATACCCCTAATGGATGTACATGATTAAATTTTGCGTAGTTTGGGGAATCAGAAATTACTTGCAATCGGCTAAAATTCACGGAGTAGAGGCGAAATATTTGAACAAAGGTAAAAAAAACTAAGGTCTGCGGCTACCATAATCATGAGTTACTTCATAAGGATATCGACTGAAGGCCTTGAAACGTTGAATTCATTAATTACAAGATATCAAAACTAGTACACAGCATTGGGGATAAATGCACACTTCTTTATAAAAGAACAATAACACTCAGTAAGCCGCATTAATCAATACAATGTTGATCGACCTTGACGGTCGATTGGTCGCTGGCAGGTGGCAGGAACATTGGGGTGGGATACCTCCCTTTAAAAACTCAAAAAATAAAGGGAGGTTTGGTGTGCCAACTTGGCTACACTACAATATGAAGTTTTCTCGGGCTCACTTATCTTCAATATCTTGCTTCATTAAATGAACATGTTTCCTGTAAAATTTTAGGCTGCATTTAAATGGCCTTTCAAACTTTGGGACAAAGATATTTATAAAACAATGACAGTTATGCACTTTGGTAGTAAAATACAATGATATGTTTTGTACAATCAACACAGAAACAAGGAGAGCTGAATCAATTGCTGAGTGAGGTTTGTCTCAAATTTTGTGAAAGGACTGGTGATGCCACGAGCTTCGAGGGCGCTTTCTACGACGTAACAAATCATGTAGAGCAGTAGATGTGTTCTTTGGGATCAAGCCTGGTTCCTCTTCTCCTTTTGCCGACGCCTTTAATACCCTGATAACATCATTTGGAGTGTAAATTCTGATCTGTGAAATTGTTTGGGATTGATTTATCATTGGATAATTGCTTAAAACCACTGTACTCTATAGAAACCATTTAACTTTCTAAAGACCAGGTTTTTCAGACCTCACAGCTAGGGAGGCCAAGATTTCTTTTGTCCTCTGACCAATCTTTTCAAAAACTTAACATGCGTGTAATTTCATCCATTGTTTTGCAAGAGTGGGATATCCGGTCTGAATAAAATAAGACTTAGTTGATAAAATAAAAGCAAAACGTCGCTCACCAAAAAAACTCAGCAGGCCCTGCATGACAAAAAGTTCTTTGTGGCGATATCGGAGAAAAATGCACGTGGCCAGATTCCGGATAGATCCAGTGCTCTGAAGTGTAATCGCACCTCATGTACATAATGCACTGTGTTTAATTAAAGCAAAGATCGTATAGCGCTGCGTATAGCGGCGCAAGTTGGAGAACTTTACCGTGAATAGGCGTAAAACGCTGTAATCGCGCGGGCGCCATTTGAGCAAGCGATACGCTTACGCAATGCACGTTAATGCACAAAGGCGCTATAATTAAGATCTATCGTTTACAGTTAGTTTTTAATTTCCAGGTATATTGTACGTTTCCTTCATCGTTGGGGTACAAATTTAAATATTATAGTTTTCATCACAAACAGCGAGTTTTCGAGCAGAGCAGTCAAAACACAGCTATGTGAAATTGCCGTTTTGTGTGTGTATTGGGCAGTGTGCTTGTTTCGTTGTACTTAATAGATCAGTACTTAATCGTCCGATTACACGCCATAACTGCGTAGGCACCGCACTCACACGCACTTTCTTCAGCTTGACGAGCGCGTGCTTTGGGCAAATCATGACACCCTATTGGTCAAAGAGGTATGTAACGCACGCGTACCACCTGTCCACGAGCTTTGCGCCACCGCAGTAGTCGCTTCTAATTCTGGTTGTCGAATTACACTGTAACCACGTTTTGCAATTTACTTTCCGCGCAAACAATTTATTTACAGACGTTAAACACTTGCATTTACAAAAAAAGGTACAGTCGGAACAACGGAAAAGCCTAACACAGTTACATTTTTTCCATCCCTCGTCAAACTTTTTAGTGCAAATGCTCGTTGCTAAAATGTATTGTTACGCAGATTGGTCGGAGTAGGCGTGACTGATGATAAAAAATACACGCAGTATTGTTTTATAACTGCACAGTCAAGTTGAGGTTGTCTGTAATGTAGAAAATGACACTTGAGGGTTTGAGAATAAATTAACTGCCTCCGTAAACATCATTTGTTGAATTCTCTCGATTCAAGTGTCTTGGAGGTTAAGTTACTTCATATATCTACCCTTAGTGTGTCTCCGATATGCTCAAGTATAGTTCCTTGTACAAAGACAGAATTTAAATTAAAGCAGCTTTCTGGTATTTTTAAAATTTCCTCCCCATATTGTGGAGATTACACGAAATAAAAATCTTCAAATTTTGCCTCAAAAAACAACCAGACTATGCACTTGTAGAATATTGACTTGTCCAAGACTCCAAGAGCGTATTACTTTCTGCAGTGACACATCGCATGGAAACTCTGGTTGTTATGTCTACTGTGTTTTTTAAAATTTGTTTACAGTGTAGTTTTATCACTGCTTACTAATTACATGTTAACAGTCACGTGCATGTGTATAATTAACATGAACAAAGGTAGGGCAGAATAAAGGTTTCCTGCTTCTAAGACTTGTAACTTTAAGTAAGACATAATGTGTTGAAACATATATTGGTTTGCAAAAATATCTTTTGAACCGAACTTTCTTGGTTTGTAATTCAAAATAAAATTCTCATGAAGAAAATATGGAAATATGTGTAATAATCATAATTTGCACCATTTGAAGTTGAGGTTATTGAAGATAAAGCTCTGCGTGGTACTTAATTACATGTATGTACATGTACAAAATTAAAAGCAATCGTATGGGCTCGAACTCTCACTCCTTTCCACGCAGCACGGTTAGAAAAAGATCCTTTCGTTTGGTAAGAGATGCTTCACAGTCTTGAAAAAAACAAAAGAATTCTAAAATTTCCAAAATATGGAAAACAATGTAGCAAAGCATTGGAAAAAAACGTGATGAACAATAATTACTCTGCTGAGTATAATGATGAGACTCTCACTTCTTCAGTTTTGTGTTGTTGAGAAGGAGTTGCGGGTTTATAGTGAGATGGGACCAGCAGGGTTGGGCTTTGAAATTAGGCTGAGGCGGCACAGTGCTGTTTTCCAGTGTTGTATTTTATCATCAACAAAAATGGGTTGCTCACTGAGGCAAAAGGGGAAAACGTGCATGGGCAGATAAGTGAAATATTTGATGATAAAAGCATTCAATTTTGTACACAGTCACGGTATGTCCTACAAAAGATATTTGGCTATAGGGCCTTTCCAGATTTGCCCTTTGACACCAATGGCGGCCATTTCACAAAAGGCTGCAGTTGGTTGATATTTTCACTGTACTTATAACCATATTTGCGTAAAAGGACAGATCGGATTTTTCTTTTGCAAAATATAACCAACTAAATTCCCTGCAAGCCATTTTGATGGATCCGACAAAAGGTCCATCGAGTACACCTTCGTTTGTTGGGGGAATGAGACCATTCTCAGTAAACGCCAAACACTGCTTATACCAGTCATTAAATTAGCCAACGGTTGTCGCAGTAAGTTTGTAAGATTTGAAACTTTGCATGGTGGAAGTAGTACAGGTGGGGATCTATCTCTCCAAGAAGAGGTGGGGATCTATCTCTCTAAGAAGAGGTAGGGATCTATCTCTTCAAGAAGAGGTAGGAATGTATCTCTCCAAGAAGAGGTAGGGATCTATCTCTCCAAGAAGAGGTAGGGATCTATCTCTCCAAGAAGAGGTGGGGATCTATCTCTCCAAGAAGAGGTGGGGATCTATCTCTCCAAGAAGGGATGGGGATCTATCTCTCCAAGAAGAGGTGGGGATCTATCTCTCTAAGAAGAGGTAGGGATCTATCTCTTCAAGATGAGGTAGGAATGTATCTCTCCAAGAAGAGGTAGGGATCTATCTCTCCAAGAAGAGGTGGGGATCTATCTCTCCAAGAAGAGGTGGGGTTCTGAAAAGAACCGGTGTGAGTGTTAACTGGACATTTCGACCAGGATGCTCGGCCGTCCTCAGGACAATGAGGCCGTCCTTATTCCCCTGAGGATGGCCTTAGCATCCTGGTCGAAACATCAATTTAACACTCACACTGGTGCCTTTTATAACCACACCTCTTTTTGAAGAGATAGATCTCATGGTGTACCCGCAAATCTGTTACCACAAGTAAATTTCTACCCCTATTCGTGGACAGTCTCGAGTGCTTAAAATCATCCTGAGAATAGCCCCAGTTGATTTTAGCAAATCAGTCTGCGCAGATTATATGTTTCAAAGTGTATGCACCTCACCACTAAATAAATTCCTGGTAACCTGCTACAGCCTTGCCTTTGTGCACTTTCAATAACAATGACTGTGTTATAACACAGCGCCACTAAAAGGAAACCGGGCAACAGGGCACATTGCTGGAGCAAACAGATATGTATAGCCAATCACGGACAGCAAATTTCCAGTGAAAGGTTCCTACAGGAGCCCGTCCAAGGCTCTCTACCTCAAGACGAAGCACACGTTTTCACGCACAATTACATGTAAGATCTGCAGCTAATCCGACACTAAAAGACTCGATGACCACACACTTAAAGAAAAAGAATTCACGACAAAATCGAGAATCTTATTTTGCCAAAACTGCAACTCTTTTCCGCACAAAGCGCAAGATTTAATTTCACTTATATTTTAGGTACGAGAGTACACACATCACATATAAACCTCGAAATGCTAAAAAGGTTCTGAATACAGGTAAAAATCAGTCAAATGAATCCATCTTAGAAAAGTTTACTACAGACTTGTTAAATACTGAGTATGCTATATATGTATAGAAACGACGTTCTGAATGAATGTAAAATATATATAAAAAATAATGCAGCACCTCAGAGAATGAATGATCCATACGTGTACAATATTTCATACTTAACATTTTGCAGCATACCAAGAAAGACTTATGGCTATTACACATGCATAGTCGATAGGATACAACACACACCATCAAACTCAATATGTATACAGAAACACTCGTACTCAAGTACGTTAAAACATGGGGCATGTGCAGACTTGCTGGGTACAAAGAGCCAATCAGCACGATCGCAGTGCGTTATCAGTCGATTCTGTACCACATCACTGACTACACTTTCCCTTTGTGACTTTTTTTCATTATTATCTACGAATAAAATGAAAAGGCAATTGGCACATGCCAGAATTAGTAGAAAATTGAGCATAAAGACCAACAGACCCCGTAAGATCGAGCAATCGCAATGAAGAAGCACCTTTTAGTTAGTTAACCAGGTACATCTCTCTCTTCTAAAATGTGCAAATAAACAATTTTGTTATACCACGGTAATAGATAGCGGTTTTTACGGGTCGAAAATCGATCTTGTGATAAATGTATGCCACAAATATGTACACGTTTATACCGGACCGCCAGAACGTGATTACGATTACCTTGACCTTTCCCAAAGTTTTAAGTATCGTTTTCAACGCGTAGTATATTGGTCTGACCTTGGGGAGGAGGTTGTATAGCCGCACTCGTATCATCCATGTATGGCCGGAATGGGGGCCAGTGAAGAACAACATTATTTCTGCTAAGACAGCCATTTTTGTTGACATCATTCATTCCAGCGTGTTTTCAACTGGTCCAATCTTGCCGTAATATCATCGTATCAAGTTACCAGAAGACAGCAGGTGGGTTTATGCCCAGCCTACAAAGCCGCAAGGACATACAGTTTCTTGTCCTTTTGCGGGTGTGGGTGTGTGGGGGGTGCCCGGAATATTCGTGTCAGTACGATAACCTGAAGAAGATCTGCGCATGAACTTCAAATTTGGTTTGTAGATTGTTCTAGGTGATCCTAAGAAGCCTTCCGCATTTGGACCTGAAAGGTCAAAAGTCAAGGTCACTATGACCAAAACCAATAGGCACCATGTATGGCTTTTGGGTTATCTCACAAGTCATTTGAATTAAGTGAAAGACCATACTTGCTGAAACAAGACAAAGCTTGTTTGTGATCCGAAAATTAGAGTTGTGGGTTTGGGCATGTGCTTGGCGGGGCATTTCTGTTCAACGGGTTAACACTACATTCCTGTTTAGGTTTTCTCTCGCTCCAAAAATGAGATCAGAAATTTGACTTTTGTGTAGGGCAGCATCACCTCGAAGAAAAATATGGCACATTTTGTGCTTGTGTGAATACGGCTGTTCTGAATTCTACATCGCTACAGGCATAACGTTGGGGAGTCCACAGTTTCAGATGTTAGCCACAACGTACTACAGAATAAGATAGCTTTCTGGAAAATTTCTTCAGAAATGTCGAAACCAAATTTGGCACATGTACTTCCTACCGATTGTAGAAGTTAGTTGAAGACTGTTTCGGTGAAATGAAATTCATGCATTGTGACACAGTAAACCGTATAAACCTTTACTATCCATTGCATTCATTAAATCTATTCCCGTGTTATAACAGAACTGGTGCTTTTGTAATGGGGTTGGAGCAGGCAACAGTCGTTTACTGTGCAGTGTGCAACATTCCACCCGTTTAAGACCAAGCCCCATGTGATGGGCTCCCGACCAATGGAATTGTTAAACTGTCATTCATAGGGAACTGAATATAATTTTGCAGCCATTACTGGAAGTAAAACAGTAATGCAGCCATTACTGGCAGTGTAATACACCTACAATAATGACGCCTGCGCTTTGCAGGCCCAATTTGTGTGTACAGTCCGATGAACGTATGTGAACCATTCCACGACTAAAGACTTAGTTCCCCTCCAACCCTTTTGAACGTCAGTTACATTGATGGTAGTTTCGTGATCTGGACAAACAGCAAAGAGTCACTCAAAACGTTTTTTTTTTCTTTAGAAACCCACTGTCAAACTCTAACCAAGACTACATTATGTTCTAAGTACCCCAGAGCTGTCAAGATTTGGATGGGCTAGAACTCTCACCCCTTTCCGCACAGCAATCTTAGAAAAGTATCCTTTCGTTTGGGAAAAGATGCGACTAAAATGCATTCAACATGTTTAAAAAAGAAAACCAGCTTTAAAAAAAGCCCTATGCCATTTTAATGTGAGATTCTGCATGAATGTAATACATATTACAGATGCACAATGACCTCTCCATAGAGTCACATGGTGTCATCCACCCAGCTTTTCACATTTTCATGGCAAGGCAAGTCATGCCCCCACCTTTCCCCATTCTCCATCCCTCCCACAAATTTACACTATTGGACCAGTGGAATGTAACAACCAGCTAGCAAATCTCCAACAATTCACAGCTTTAGAGCACAACACCAAAACTCTGAGTAAATAAACCTAAGAAAAGCCTTTGTTTTTGTCAAACAACCTCCAATTTTGGAGACAAACTTATCTAAGTGGACTTACCCATCCCACCTACAATGGCCTATCCTGTTAAACTGCAAAATGCCAACTTTGCCCTCATATAAATAATACCCATAACAACGGACCAAATGTTGTATCTGACTTGTAAGACAGAATGCTGATGATTTGTCATGACATAAACGGCTTGTACCCTGTGGTAAGTGTGCTGACACTAATTTGCATACTAGCCAAAATAAACTCAATGTGACAAACTCACAAGTAAATAATGAAAAGCTAGTTATGTAACATAACATTTACATTGTATTTGTTATGCAAAGTGATCAGGACAATACACAATACACAATAATACAGGTATCTGAGTTTCATATATAGTACACGCCCCTATCAAAGACCCCATGCATTGCTATTTATCTCTCTGATCGAGT
Organism: Acanthaster planci; assembly: GCF_054643075.1. NCBI lineage: Eukaryota > Metazoa > Echinodermata > Asteroidea > Valvatida > Acanthasteridae > Acanthaster > Acanthaster planci. The sequence goes on along the minus strand of NC_141777.1, from coordinate 18,328,316 downwards.
CCAACAATGAACTGCTGCTTTCTACCTCTTCCACTCTTCACTTACATGTACACTAAAACAGTTATTTCTGATATTTTAGAAATAATCCTTTGATAGCAATACCTTTTTGCCTACTCTTCTCTCCAACTCGTTAACCACCTGCATGCAACAGTAGAAAGCAACGATGATGCAAAGAAAATTCCAAGGCCAGTCTGTAGTTATATGCATGAGTGGGAGAAACACACAGAACGGAAAAGTGCAAATAAGATCTCTTGCACTGACAAAAAGAGTGTGTCAACCCAAAGAAATTCACGTCTTTGTACATTCTATAATAAAAGTGATTAATTGAAATAATTTGATGTTTGAGAAGCAAGAGAAAATATAGGATTTCACCAATATTCTTTGGACATAAAGAAGCATAGTTTTTCTTTGGAATTGATTTCCTAGCACCTAATTACACTCTCCATGGAACCAATTCAGGCTATCTGTCTGGTAAGCTGGAGAGACTGCCCTTGCAAAGAGTGATAAGAGTTTTGCTTAAGTTGAACATGTCTGTTTTACATATACATGTAGTATGCAAGCTATGTGCATTCAACCCTTCCTTTGAAACCTGTACAAGCGTGCCTCTCATCAGCTAGCAAGGCTATCAATCATGCAAACAAATCCTGTACATTATCAACACTCATCAATCTGTCAACTGGTCTTCAAGATATCTTGGGTTTTTTATGTAAATTCCTGCATTTGTGTCTCTTTGCCTGGGTTGATACCGTTGCAAATAAGGTACTATTCCAACTTTATCACAGCATATGCACTGGTCTACAGGTCTTTCATTTCAGTTACTTCCAATGCATTAAGCTGGCAGATATAACTTACATTTTCTGGGAAATCTGCACCTGAAAAATATCAACCCAAAAAGGCAACTTGCCAGGGGTTCCTCTGAATGAGAACTTGGTTGACAGGTCAATGTGATGCTAATTTTTCAACACAGCCAAACAAAAATGCATCTCTGTGTCCCAATTTATTTCAACTTTCATTTGCATTTTGCTGTATAATATTGAAGGGTATGTTGGTGCTATTTGGTTTTAATGCTAATGTACATTTCTATATCAAATGTTGAAAAAAACGACTTTCCAAACTCACCCTTAAACATCATAGCAGAGATAAAGAATCTTGTCCTGCTTGGCCCAATGACAGACAGCAAGTTAGAAAAAGCCAAGAAGAGATAATTTGGCACCGCACAGGCAGCATAAAAACGCCTCAGCATTGCTGGAGACATACTCTTCTGAAAAAAACACACGCAAAGACAACTGTTTAAACTGTTTGCCTGTGACAGAACAGCTTTTGAAGTTAAAAAGTTGTCAACAACTACAGAGCTGCTTCGGAATCAGAGCCTTTTCTAAACATCATTTGTATGTTTTGTGAGCTATTTCATTCTGAAAACAAAAATCTTTTAGAAAGGGTGAATCCCACAGTCCCAGTCACCAGACCAGTCCTTGCTTTTTTCTCAGACCGCAGATGCTGGAATGAGCACAAACTGCGCGACACAGGGCATTTCCTCACTTGTGCCATGGCAGTGGCCACGAATGTGTATACACGGTGCACCAAATTGAGGGCAAATGTCACCGTGGACACAAATTATATCAGACAATCATACCTGTAAATAGCACTATTACCTCATACTTGGCTCTTAAATACAAAATGTGCTAATCTTAACATATATCTGAAATTGGTGAATTGAAATTTATGTTTTTTCTACAGAATTTGAAAGTAATTGGACTTGATTAAGTTCCAGTAATTATGACAGGAAGATAACAGTAGTATGCATGCAAATTCGTAAACATAGAAATCGTGATAAGCTAATTAAAAAATCAATGAATGAGGTCATGATGACGTCACTTCAGAAATGCAATCAAGGATTAACTGGTTACGTACTGAATGAATTTCATAACGATCCGACATTGCCTAATATGTAGAATTGAAATTCATACATTATGGTGATATCATCATGACGTCACAAGATTTTCAAACAAATGGACATTCAATAGACCTGTTGGTGGTGGTTTTTTAAAAACAATTGTTTGAAGATATGTCAAAAAGAATGTCAAAATGACAAAAATTAAAAATCATTAAAACATCAGGTGGTGAAGTCATCATGACGTAACTCAAATTTTCACATATAACACATTTGGATTTGTTTTGTGCAAAATTTCAACCCACTGGGACAAATGGTTCCCAAGATACAAGCCTAAAAATAATTCAACTTTGCGGGTTTGTCACGTAACAAGTGATGATGTCATCATGATGGATATCTTCTAGGACCATCCTTGTATGGTGGTCGGAGTATATGCAAATTATGAGGGCAATCACTCTTACTAAAGTGCCAAAGTGCTATGGTGGAAGGATAACTGAAACGAAAAACTGGTTCTTGTTAAAAATTGGATTTTTTCTTATGATGTCACTATTCCGTGGGATATTCCTTTTTTTCAATCAGGTTTCATGACCTAAAGCATGTCTTTCTTAATCTTATTAATACCAAGTTGAGTACTCAGCAGAAGTTCTTTATGCCAAAAAATACGGTCTTCTGTCGCGGGTTATATTTTGACTTGGTAAAAATCACCTTAACCCCTATCCTCCCACAAGGTGCATTGACGTGTATAAATAAGTATTGCGCAATTAGGCATTTTTCGCCCTCTTAATCCCAATATTTTCTTTAAAAATCGGAACAGACCGTCTGTAGCATTGTTCATTGTTAGAACTCTAGAAAAAGAAAGGCATTTTGAGGGGTTTTGTTCCTGTCTCTTGGAAAGTGTTCTATACTTAATCATCGCGAACCAGAGAACAAAAACAAAAGCTGCTTCGACAGTGCGGCCGTAGCAGCTAATAATAAATCACACCGCTGACAAAGATCACACTGTGTGGCTCACCAATGATCAAGGCAGAATAAAACATCATTTAACTTTTTTCCTTCAAGTAAATCAAACACCGTCATCTTTCTCAGCAAGAGAGTGGTCTTGGGCCTCACTGGCAGATCTGTTTTTGCATTGTTCAGAAGTTGTCCGATCAGCAATGATGAATAAACAGGAATACACCAACACAGACTGAGCATGCTGAGGAGTTTGCCGCAACTAAAACATACAGTGTATTTTACAGGCTATGTCCCTCTATAACACAATACTCCAATAACTCCAGAATGAATTTTGTTTCCCTGAACATTATGTCATTCTCTTCATCAGTGGAAAGAATCAACAATACTGAACCAACCATCCCGCTAGTTTACTTTGTTCTGATTGTTACACTAAGTGAACCTCCACATTTATTAAGGTAAATCACGTTTAAAATCAAGCACCAACATCCTCATCTTGGGACTCACCAAAACTGACTTGACAGTATGCTTGGCATGACCAAGTATAAAATCGCCTGGTTCTCATCCCTGCTCAAGGGGGTCAACATACTAAGCCTCTTTGATCACTTTGAGTGTATGGACTATACAACTATCAATACATGTACCTTAATCCTTGTCACTACAGTGATCACAGTGGATCACTTTGACTGTGTCTGCCATCCCAACTGATGTATCATGACATATGGATGTTCCAAGAAAGCAATGTTAACCGCTTTTACTTGTCAGTAGCACTAAACAGTCCACTCTACATCCAAACTTCACGAGGCACCAACTCTCCCAAACATCTGGCTTTGCCACATATACATTGTATGGCGCACATCACAGTATTTCTGACTTCTCTCATTATCATTTTATTCATCGACACCAAGGTATTCTCGGCTATACGTAGGCACGTCAAAAATTGTATTCCAATCTCATCAGGACCTGCTCGGTCATGTCAGGGAGTTGGACGACAGGGTTTGACTGCGTTAGTGCAGGTGCAGTTTTAAAGTATTTCTACATCAGTCCTAATTAATGTCCAGGAATGAAGTTGTTTCTACTTGGCCAATTTCAACTGTTGATTCCCTGACAGCCAGTGTACAGAAATACTGCAGGTCAAACAGTAGCAAAATGGCCCAAAGCAGCCGTATCCCGAGACTGAGCAGAAACACTGCAGCTGCTAGGGGAAAATCATCAGTCAAAAACAGGAAAAGGTAAGTTTTTTCACGGCTACCCCGGGTGCCACAGGTTCACACAAGAAGCAAACAGGCAGCACTAACACTGCAGCAGCAAACAACAGCAATGCTCTTTATCACTTGTGTAGTATTCTTGTTTGCTGGTTACTACACTGGACGTCAGTTGTGCTGAAAATGTTTGACATGAACTTCAGTTTCCTGAATATCTTATAAAATTTCTTGTTATGTGAATCACGTTATAAATCCATTAATTTATGGCCTTGCCAATGGAAAGACTGTTGGTATGTTCTGCACAAAATGTACCAATGTTACATGTACTCTGATTGCTTATTGGAAGTGAATGTTATAAACCTCAGCTTTATATTACTCTGCAAGTTACAGTGTACGTATATCATTTTTTTTTCATTATATCCCTTCACTCATTCATTTGGTATAGTGCTGAACAGAGAAATTCCAGTGACAGTCAGTCTTGACACCCTCACATGTTGCATTCAACAGAATCAGGCCATAGGGGCAATAATGAACACTACCTTCAGATTCTGCAGAGGACCAAAGCTGTTGTCGAATGCTAACGCAGCTGCCTCCACCTGAACTCCAATCCAGTTAAGTAGACCCCAAGTGAAGTACATCTGACCTCCCCCATGCCAGAAAGCAACAAAGAGGAAGCACATGAGGACAGAAAAGGATTGCCGCAGAGGACCATGCTTTGAGCCACCCAGGGGAATGTAGATATATCTGCAAGCACAGAAGAGCCATAAAATATCAGCTTAAACTAGATCCATTTGACAGTGGAGAGAAGGCCTCCATTCAGTAGTTTGTTTTCCAACTGTATTTCTGAACTCTGTTGTTTAATCAATTTGCTGATGATCCTTCAATCAGTTTTAACTCTTGGGGTAGCCTAACAAATGGAAACAGGATTTATGGATGAACTGCTCACTAACAAAGAGGTTTGTAAATGTACATGTAAGTGTGCACTTTTACAATGTACATGTAAGTGTGCTCTTTTACAATGTACATGTACGTGTGCTCTTTTACAACGTACATGTACGTGTGCTCTTTTACAATGTACATGCAAGTGTGCTCTTTTACAATGTACATGTACGTGTGCTCTTTTACAATGTACATGTAAGTGTGCTCTTTTACAATGTACATGCAAGTGTGCTCTTTTACAATGTACATGCAAGTGTGCTCTTTTCCAATGTACATGTACGTGTGCTCTTTTACAACGTACATGCAAGTGTGCTCTTTTATTTGACCCATCACCACAGCTTGTATTACCTGGTAAGAACATGTTTTCAATTTCATAAATCACTGTACTGTTACCAACAGATTACCCATTTACCATATGTGTAAATCTTCTTCTGCTTTGCTTAGTCTTTCTTTTTTTCCTTCTCTTTTCTTAGGTTTATTGGTGTTGAATGATAATTCAATAAGTATGAATTTTTATCAATTTTGATAAGAATAAAAGGCATAAAAGCAAGTGTGCTACCACAACTGATTTGAGCAACCACAACTATAGTTTAAGAAATATCACTCCAATAATTCAGGGTTAGACCAGTTAGTCAACTATTTGGAAACAGGCCCCAATGTGTTACCACTGATGAAATGAAAATAATTATGCAAGATGGTTACAGGCCATGAACATGGCAAAGGGTGTAACCAAAGGGACAATACTGCTGATGGTAAGAATTTACAAAATGGCTCAGTAACTGGCTTTACTGTTCTACATGTATGGTATGTAGTGCACATGTGCAATGGTAAAGAAGCAACTAGAAGTTCGCCAGTGAACTTGCTCCATATTTGTCTTCAAGTTTCTAGTTTTTAACTAGTCATCACTAGGTAATTTTACCAATTCATATGACATTATTTATCAACTATGCACTGTACATACAGGTATGCACTTCAACTTTTGGAAAGATACATGCAGATCCTCCATAGGCTTGCAGACTTTCACATGTATTAATGACAACAACTGTAATTTCTAAAACAAAATACACTCACTTTGTAAACATGATATTCAATCCTCTGTCAAAGTATCTGCAACAAAATATGAAAGACAATGTAACTCAGCGACGTAGCCAGGATTCTGAGCACGGGGGAGGGGGTTTCACGCTAATTTGGGGCAGCTGATTGGATGTTGGATTTGGATTTTACAATTTTTTGTAGGCCGGAACGGTTAAAAGCAATGATCACAGACAATCAGTGGCAAATGTACATGTAGTTGGGCTTATTACTGTGCGCAATACATCCATGTTTGGTTTACAACTGGTTATGTCATTGGTGTAAGGTTGATTAACCTAAAACAAAAACTTGAGTTTTTTTGGAATCCATGTGCCCCTAAAAGCTACCATCAAGAAATATCTGTAAGCAGACATTTTTAAGGTTTTTTGGACCCCGGACCCCAGATCCAACGCACATTTAAGGTAAGTTTTCACATATTTTACATCTTAGGCATTAGAGTTTGCCCTTTTAAAAGACAGACCTCAGGTCCCGAAATTCATGCGACTTCATGCACAACTCCAACTCTGTGTTAAGCTTGGCATAGTCATCACATGCAACTACCATACATGTACATCATGAGCATCATAATGCACTGGCATGCACATCTCAGTGTGTAGCTTAGGTAACTACAAGGCCTACATGTAATTGTAATGCATTGTGTATGGAGTATCAAAGGTGCTTTTCATGTACAGGGGAAAGCTTTGACAATGATGAAAGGAAGAGTAGGTTGGTTGATGTGACCATGGAGGAACAAGGATCCTCCATGATGTGAGCAAGCACTGTGGCTGAGGGCAGCATGATATTTTATATATAATATGTTGAAAATGTACATTGAGCCAGCCATAGGAAAGGTGCAAATCAATCCGAATTCACTTTCTTTTTCGGATTTGGTATAACCAAGTCATTTTTTCCCAAGTCAAGTTTGAAGTAAATTACTTTTGACAGGGCCCAGTCAAATTTTCACATTTTCTTTTAAGTTGGTGCTCAGAGTTTTTAAAACCAATTTTAGAAGAGAACAGAAAACAATTTTTAGAAGTATTTTTCATGTTCTCAAGAAAAACAAATAAGGGTCTTCAAATCAAAGGGAAGACTACAAGTTTTTTCCCAAAAACAATGAATAAAGAAAAAAGAGTGATATCCTTTACCACTAGCAGCAGAGGACCAGGGACTTCGCCGTAAGTCAGACAGTGGGACCGAAAAAAATTGTTACACTTATATACTGGTAAATTGTTGGACAGCGGATCAGAGACTTCTCAAATTAAAAAAAATAATATTTTCTTTCCAGTTCTGAATCTGGAAGGTCGGTGGATCCGTTACTTGGTTACTCCACAGTGGCATGGTTCCCATTGGAACAGTTGCTAACATGCAGTGCAAGTCTACAAGATGTATGGGAACCAGTTTATAATTACATGTGCATGTGTCAGAGTGAGCATTATGTTAGAATTTGTTAAACAAATGTTAAGTGCAATTTTCATACTTTTCAAACATTCTTTTTCATAAATAATTTTTGTTCAGTAAAATGTCTAAAAATAATCAGTTGTTAGGATTTGAATGCTTTGAACAATGATAATGAATTTTTGAAGGAAGCAAACAAACCACTTTCAAAGCATCTTTCGTTTATGGAAGTGAATTTTGCTTGCCCTGAAGAAGGTAGTCAGTTACTGAAAGCTCGGCAATCACATATTTCAGAGCACTGATTTGATATTATATTTTTGTCGTTGTTCTGATCACAGTGCTACGCAGCCCTTCCATACCCTCCCAAAATCTAAAAGTCAATATGATTGTATTTGAAAATGATTAATCAATTGATGAGGAAAAGGAAAGGTCGATTTAAATACTTAGATCTGCTCCTCTCTTACTGTACAACCCTACCATGTGGGGCATTTTGCCCTTAGTAGGAAAATGTCACCTTTAGTTTGGCTCAACCAAATGTCATTTACAAATTCCTAAGAAAGCCAGAAGTATGGCAAAAATGATAACAGAAGAACCAAAACCTATATCAGTTGTTTTCATGGTAAAAAAAAATTAATATAGGCATTTTGGGACAATCTAAAGATATTCTGTTTATTTGTGAGGACTCATAAGAAGGTCCTCATTTTTACAATATACATGTACATAATACACAACTGTTACGTTAAGTTGAAAAGAGTGAATAGGAATGAATATTATACCCACCGCCACATGTCTCTGAAAAAGTGAATACTGAGAATACAGATGGGAGGCTGTGGGACGTCAATGCGATCACATAATGCAAGAACTCGAGAGAAGCTGTAGGGCACAAACGTTGTCAGCTGAAAGAAGAACAAATGATACAACGCCAACAAACCTGAAGAGGAAAAATCAGACAGATGGTAGCAATGATCCTAAATAGAATTTACCAACAGTAACAATTCAGTACATCAAGTAACAGCAATACACGACGAAAATATGCTCACCACTGAGCACTTGCCTCAAATACAACAGTTACAAGCAGAGTTTTTCATCATGCACAGACAAATATTCTACTTTAATGTACATGCCTCTTGCATGCAAAATCAATACTGTTTAACCCACAAGGGGATATTGTAGGACTTCTGCCAACTACACACCTGAACTGTCATCTTGGCCATATACTGGCAAAGGCATCCCCCATAAAACCCAAACCCAAACCCAGTCAGGCACATTTTAATCATGAAATCATTTTGAAGTGATCCAGATACCACAGCTGGGGAGGTTTTTCAGTTCTACTTCTACCTCGTTTATACCAGTCCTGGCCTCATGACATGACTGACCAATGGAGAATGCTCTTCTGGTGTACTGACATTATAAAGGTACAGTCCAGCATTTGTCTCTTATGCATCCTATTCCTTTGACGCAACTACTCAACTGAAAATCTACAGATGTGCCTAAAATGAAACCTTAAAGTAAATACTATGTATTCCAACAAAAACAACAGGATCTTGATTTAAATTTGTCTTGAATTGCAACTGAATTCAATATCTAGGTCCCATTCTCATATTGCCTGAATTCAGTATCTAGGTCATATTGCCTGAATTCAGTATCTAGGTCATATTACCTGAATTCAGTATCTAGGTCACATTCTGACATTCATTAACTACACTACACGATGCCATGCACTGAACTGATGAATTATATCTACCACGTGCGTGTGTCGTGTCAACGCTTCCGTGTGTAAAAACTGCTAAATTCCAGAACAGAATGTTCAGATGTTTGAAATGGCCTTCTTGCCTTTTTTGTCAAAACAATAGCTCGCTGTGATGAATGAATAATTTCATAATACATGTAAGTTAAATCCCAAGACCATCTTTAAACCAAGTACATGTGTGCTTTTTAATAATTTCCCCAGTTCTGTCTTGGATAACTGCAAACGATAGACTGTACCTTTAACAAGACCAGGGAATTCACTACAAAACAAAAAAAATAAAAGCGGCTATGTGCTTATGGACATGCAGATACATGTTATCATTTGTGACTAGGAACTCAGGTACAAACATGGCCAGATTGGTGGAGGGGAGAAATGAGAAAAGGTCCCAGTCTTGGTCTATTTCATTTCCTTTCCTTCAAAATTTGTGAAAAGCCCTAAAAAATAGCCTCATCTTTTAGAAAGACCATAAAAGGTTACATGAAAAAGTTCCAAATTTTGGCCACCCCAAAAAGCACCAAATTGTTCACCAAGGTGAATGGATGATCTTCTTGTTTTCGCACAAGGGGTAGTAAGGCTACAAGTATGTTTATGAGTGAATTGCTACAAATCCTCTGTGCTGCATACAAAGCCATGCTTAAACAGTTCAAGATACAAGTAAGATAGCTTATGACGATCACCTTACAGAATTGTTCACACTGCAGAATAATGAAAGAATCAACAACAAAACCTGATTTTACTGACCATGAACCAAAGAACAAAGTTTTGGAACTCCAACGCTACAGGAAGGCTACTAAAGTCATCTTAAGGAAAAGGTTGATATGCCACAATAATTAAGCTTTCTGCAGTTTTATGTTGCATGGGTCTGTAAAATACTCTCCAGTAATGGTAGGTGTCTATCCATAGTGTTGATTACTATTACCAATTGGCAATTCTACAGTGTATGAAGGCTACAACCAAACTGTTTCAGTCAATTTTGAAGACTCTTCCTCCTTGTGCATTTCTGTCATTTCTTTCTGCAAGATATTCTGGTGGTATTCAGAGTTACTGTCAAAAGCCAGTCTTCCTGTTTAATTTACTGCTGTGAATGCTGATATTCATTGATCAACTTCATTTGTACTGTGGTGATTCGTATGAGTTAATGTGTCATTTTTCTCATGTTCTGATGTAAAGCTTTTCTGCTCAGTGTTCTTCCAGCCTTGAAGCTGGAGAATTATCTTCTGTACGGAATCATGATTGCTGACTTACAAGATACCATAAGTAAGAGATAAGTTTCTACATTAAGTTCAAAGGGCAGTCAGGTAGGCAACTGATTTGTTAGTACAGTTTAGCCAAAATGCTAGCACATTCGACATACATCTATGAGAGCAGCTGAATTGAGAGCTCTATGATTGCCTGCCACTGGTCTCTCCATCTTCGTGCATTTGGGTATCATCCTCAATAAGCAGTGATGCTAAGACCATGCAACTTAAAGTGATCAACACAAAGCATGATGATGAGTTTTTCTGTGACATGGCTTCAAAAATAGTTCAGTATTTTCACTTACAAAAATGGTGGGCAATGTTATCATGCATGTAAGCCTTGTATACATGTACACGTATGCCATGTCATGCATGCAAGTAAGAAAACCAGCAAAGTGAGATACCTGAATTTGTGATGCTTTCTAGGCTTAGAATTATACATATGATTTAAGCAGTCTATACTTATGTGAATCCTGCCTTTGCTACGGGTGTCTAGGTGACGTCAAAGTGGCTTTGTTTCCCCCAAGTTGTGACTTTTGCATTATTCCTACAAAAGGATATCAGAGTTTTTCTCCACTTCAAGATATGTACAATACAGCTCTAATGCAAAGTCATACAGTTAACCACGTACAACATGTACCTTATGCATGGGTGTGTGTGCATGCATGTGCGTATATATGGGACTCTGCACCTACCTGTACCAAACAAGGGAAGAAGCAGTTGATACTTTTTATTCTAGAGTAAAATGTGAAAAATGTCAGGCTTATGGCTAATTTTTTTCCTCACAAAGTGTTGTATTGGAAGCTTGGGCCAACACGTTCCAAGCAAAACTTTAAGTTAAATTCACAGTACTCCAAAAGTTCACTTCTGTGGGATCAACAACTGGTCTCATACAAGAAAAATTTAGAAAACATATGCACAAATCTGCCCAAATATCACCAAAATTACTGGAAAATTAATGCTGAGAAAACTTTCATGGCTGAGAAAACCTTCACGGTTGATCTATCCAAGCAGGCTAACCACACTGTATCAGGCATATGCAGGTCATCACAGCCTCGGGTTAACACAGTCAATCTTAACACAGTGAATCCTTCACTAAGTACAAGACAAACTGCCAAGGACCTTTAGTATCTCTCTCTCTCAACCATTCAGCACAAGACGTTGAAATCTTTAATCACACCGTGACACTGAATCCACTCCACCCACTAGCAGAAAGTCAACATTTGCTTTAGAACCGCAGAGTGCCAATATTTCAATAACTCCATGTAACATTCAATTTGGACTGTGATGGCATACTAACAGAAGTTCGAAAATACTTACTGAGATCTCTTGCACCAAGAGTCATCACTGTTTTGTGGTGATATGTCAATGCACCAAGGTAAAGGAAGTAAGTAATGCTCTCAGTTATGACAGCCCAGGTGATACATCGCATGAACTCTTTACAGATCACCTTGAGTTCTCTCCAAGTTAGGGGTTTGACTTCGGCATTTATCTGTGACAGCCACAAAAAGAGAACAATGTAACAAAGAATTGGGCCTTTTTCACCCTTCATAAAGTGTTAAACGTTAAAATCACTAAAGAAAAACCTAGTCTCCACATTGACATCTATGATCAAGAAGAAGACGTATTGTCACTTTTTGCATAGGGTTTTTGTTCCACTTTTATCACACCTTTGGCAAAACTCTTTGCAAGTGATTCATAGTTTTATAACCCAGTTGTTTAATATGTACATGTACATGTACCAGTACTTGTGATTATAAATATATGTATAATCCACTTTGAAAACCACTCCATCCTGAAGTTTCTTGAAAAACAGAGCTTCGAGAGAGGGATGAGGTGATAAAACATAAGTCAAAAGTGCACATACATGTACATAACTACTCACCAATTACGCTGTGTATGTGGGTTTAACACACAACTTTTTTTTCAATCACTTATTTTGCTCTATGTAAGTTCACATATAGTTCACATAATATCTTCATTCCCGTTATGACATTTATTTATAATAAAAATGCCACCAGAAATTCTCTCCTTGTCCAGTAGAAAAAAATTGACTGGTCTCTTTTCAATTCATTCTGCTTAAGATGAATTTGGAAATGTTGGCCCCAGGATGAGGTTAACCTCAGAGAGGCAGCTTGTCAGAAGTCCTGAGACATGTTAAGACTTTTATGAAAATGAAAGGTTTTCACCAGAGACCACAAATCAAACAACTGTCTGAGCAATGGGTCCATGATTAGTCCACGGCAAGTCACATGTTCCCTCGCACTGGTACTCACCTGGACCAGGAATGTATCATACCCTACAATTGGCCCATATGGAAACACTGGTAAGTAGAAATTGAAGAGAAGCAAATCATAAATGTTGTAGCCAGTCAAGGGCTTCTCTGGTGTAGTGTTGCAGCAGAACTCCATACCAAAGCACAAGAGACGCAGAGAGCTTATCAAAATGCACATAGTTCCACCATGCGCTTCAGCAATATAGCGCTCCTGGAGAGATTGAATAAAGAAACAGTGTGCATGTGAATCAAGGTCCATAAATGGAAGGCTATCTTCCTCACTGGCTTTTTCAGATTTAATTTACATTCATAACTTTTGCAAGTGTAATAACAACAAACAAAACAGGTGAGCACAAGTAAGGGTGCAAATGATAAATGTACATGTATGTGGTAAAACGGCAAGGCAAGTATTTCTTCTCTAAAGCCAACAATCATCACAATTTGAATGTATCGAACTTACATCCTGTGTACAAATACCTCCTTCACTGAGACAAAAGAGAGCTACATATAAATGGATACATCTAGACAAACAGTGGCAAGCTACTGGCAAAATGCACCCAACACCTTTGCTACTGGTAGACAGACTTCAGCTTACTAAGGCCATTGGTTTTGGGCGTGTAATGTAGAAACAGTCAAAACAGAGGGTCATCAACCAAGCAGATTAACCACGCTTACAGTATTAAAAGTGACACAAAACCCCATCTTTTATCCTTTACCCACATTCTGGTACTCTGGGACAAAAGAAACCAACAAACTCAAATTACATGTACATGCAGTTCTTCTATTTGTAGCAGGTACATGTACATGACAGTGGATTTAAAACAAACCTGAATATTCATGAAGGTTTCCACAGTAACAGAGGCAATTGACAGCAAAACCACAATCCATACAAGCATCTGCTTCCTGGAATGGGAGACTACATACACCACAAATGAATGCAGCAGAAGAACTTCCAAAGTCTGGATGCCAAAGCCAAGACAAATCCATAGTACGGAGAAGACCAACATAAAAGCTTTCCTGAACTAATAAGACAAAAAGCAAATATGTGTCACCAGCAAGAATACAAATGCAAAGTACCTCCACCTCAGCCCTTTGTAGCTGAAATAATGACCTGTGTAAGTCTCTATTCTTCTGGAAATCAAGTTCAAACTAACCAATCATAATGGAATTTGAAACGTTACAACACACTTCACTTTTATGTGCATATGCATGGAGCTCAATTGAGGTTTAAAGCAAAAACACGTTCTGTAAAAACACAACAGCACAAACCTGAGGAGCAAAGAGGGCAACAAGTTGACCCAACAGAATGTATGCCACATAAGAGATGGTTACTGATGGCGTTGTCATTAAATCAATAAATGTAGTCCACTGACCATGTGAAATGTCCTGCAAAAACAAAAAACAAACACAGAAAAGTAGAAAAATCTTCTTTCTTGACTTAACAAAGAACTTTACAACAGTTTCATATTCATGTACATGCATACAATGTACAAGTATGTATACATTTAATGGAATGAAATACAGGGATCCCAAGATGATGCTTTTTAGCGTCGCTCTGCGCACTTTCGCATTTGAAAACGAGGCTGTGTGTCAGCTTCAATTCTTAATACGATCAGACGATTGAAAGCAAGGAGTCAAAACACAAAATACATAGAGGTACATGTATGTTAAATTCAGACTTTTCAGGCTGCAAATTTTTGTTGAAGAGTCTTCCAGAATGACTTGACACGTGAAATCAAAAGAAAAAACAATAGCAATTTAACACGAACTAACATATCTGCGATGGTCGTGTATCTTGTGCAGTGGGCGTGGTTTAAATTGAAGTGGTGTCACACTTACAAACTGGATACTGCATGTACTGTGTCAACTCCGCAGGCGCGCGACAAAGTTCAACAATTTGAGCCTCGGTTTCGATGCGGATATGCGCAGACGGCGCTAATGTGAAATCCATCAATGCCTTGGCATATATTGAAATAGAACAAGTTTCTTTTCAACACAGCATTCTTAAATTAATAAAGAAATGTGACTGTAATTCCCCCAGTTCTGCTGTACTTTAGTCGTAGTAGTCTACATGTACTTCTACATGTAGGGTTGCTGTGCCAGTTAGTTACATGTATCTAGGTACATGTATCTATTTACATGTACCTACATTAGGGTTGGCCAACCTGTCTTTTCAGATGAACAGATTTTTGATAAAGGCATACGTTTGTACCAATTAAGCACAATTAAGGCGTCTGGTTAAGAGTGTTTAAAGTGTTAATATGTCTGCACTAGTAAGCAGGAGGTCTTGGGTTCGAGTCCCACCTGAGTAAGCTTGTGACTTTTTTTGCAAGCTCTCGGACAAGCACTGAGCATACAGCGTTTATTAATATATACATGTACATGTACGTTGGGTAAGGGCAAAACCTGTTATATAAATTAAGGCACAATTAAGCATTGCCACGGTGTGGACGATTCAACCAAACATGGTGCAATCTTACGAGGCAAATCAAGAAGGCAGTGATGTGCATAAACTACAGAGCTCCTTATCAACTTTGCTTCCTGACTATAGTGTTGCAGTAAGGGCAGTAGTCACACTCAGTTAAGCAACAAAATGATTTGAAGAGCTCCTAGCTTTGTACGTGTATGCTTGTAACAAAAATCTACCTAAAGTGGAGACCTTCAGGATATACATGTACATGTGCATACAAAGAATTCAAGACACAGGCACAATGTGGGACATGTGGTTTCATACATGTACACCCTCACACACTCACAGTACCTCAGCTTTACGTGAGGTATCATGAGTCCCTAAGATTTTAAATTATCATGTCCCACATCACAGTAATCAGAAACTGGTAAATGCCATACCCTGTACACATGACTGCACAGCTGCCAAATTAGTCGTGCATGCTTAGCACAAGTATCATACCTTCTTCCATTTTCCAAAGACTGACAAGCCATCATCCAGAAGCTCCAAGTCAGATGCCCTTTCTGTGGAAAAGATACACATGTACATGTACAGATGTACATGTAGAGTGAATATGTATGTTTACAAATAGTTTCAAGTCAGTGTATGCACAGCCACATATAAGCAAACATTTCAACACAGAAGTGACTGCTCGAATCAGAATGAAGTAGAGAATACCTGAATAACATTATTTCAGATTTTCTGTGTATTTGAATAGGATATACAAAGTATAGTGTGTCACTCAGGATTTACACCCTCCAATTGAGACCACTATAAGTAGACTTTAAATTTCAAAATTTGAGTTCTAAATCTGAACAGTGAACAAAACATGTGCAGATGGTACATGTATGTACCTGTATGTACATGAATGTACAACTTGAATCATTATGAAAAATCTGTCAAAAAGTTATCAGTGCATACTGGTGTACCTTTTGATAATTGGTAAAGATGCCAATGCATATAGACAAGGATGAAGACGATTAACCCAGCATAGACAAGCAACTCGTGGCGTGGTAGGGCAGCATGCTGGTGCTGGGCTGGTGGGATAGACACTGTCTCTTCCACAGAGCTCTCCCCCTCGGTTGCTTGGCTCCGCATATTTGATATTGGAACTGCTTTTTGCTGCAACAATTCTGGACTCCTGTGGGTTTCACTGTCAGGATGTGACAAGGGTTGATTGCTGTCTTTAGTTCTCAGCCTTGATGAAGCTTTACAGTCAAGTTCCATTCCAACATTGCTGGCCATTCTTCACTGCATGTATGAGTATTTTTACATGTAAGTGAACAAAAATACCAAGCATCCAAAACATGTTCAGGACAGCATCATGGCATGAGTTGCACAAACTCCTGTGGTGGTGGGGAAACGCATGTCGCATAATGTAATATACAAAAAGTGAAACTCTTCACGTGTATTGGATCAGTTTCACATCTTAAGAACTAGTAACCCCTGGCTTACAAAATGGTTTGTTTTTATTTTAATGAGAAAATTTCTATAAAAGTAAGTTCTGAATTAAATATGCCCCTCGCCAACTCCTCCACAACAACCTCTCTTGAGGAGGCCCTGGGCGAGCTGTGTTCAAGGAAGCCTGTCATTGAGCCCATGTATACATGGAAAGCCTGGAACCGGTGGATGATGTACATGTACATGGGTGTAGCACCAGTACTCGTTTTTCCAGAAAGACTCTAGCTACATATATACACTGAGGACTGGTCAGCACGTTCTCTAGGTGCCAATCTCCCCAGGAAAGCTTACTTGTGGCTGAATACATTTTGGCTCCAGTCTGGTGCTAGACACTTAAGCCAGTATGAAAAGATGGGGCATCATGAATTCTGACCTCTACCCATGTGGTCTAGTCCATATCACATGAACATGTCTTGACTGCGTGAGAAATAACAGCACCTCCCTGCCTACTGTCCCAAATTGACAACCCCAAAGACACACGTACAGTACATGTATCTCACTAACTGTCATTTTTAACTGTACATGTGTTGCTAATATATTATTAATAATACGAAACGACAATTAAAAGTGTTTTTATTTTTCTTAAGAGAACTTTGAACATTCTTTTGTTACTTCGAAAATATTTCTTCTAAAACATGCATGATCATACGAGTTACAGTCTTTCATGTGGCATCAAGTTTATTCAAAGGTAACCCTGGCAAAATTGTAATATATTTACCATGCAGATAAAAAGTTGGGTAAAAAATTGTTACTTTTTTCATCGTGAAATTTTTGCTTTCCTCTTCCTTGATTCTAGACATGCTGGACAAACTTACACAAAAGCTTTTAAATATCACAATTTGATAGATTCTTTCCAATCTTGGCAATTTTAATATTCACACACGAGGTCTTTCAGGGAAATGGCATTGAAATCTGTGTCTCAACAGGGTCACCACCGATAATGCCAATATGTGTCGCCTGCATGGTCTGCTGGTGCTAGTGTTAATTTTTCCATACGTCATCACTATCATGATTATCGTACATGTGCGAATACACAACTAAATAAATGCACACAGAGGACCGAACGTAGGTGAAGTTAGCAGCATCATTAGCAAAATGACTTGCAGATGATACTATAGATGCAGATACACGTACATGCATGATGTACCTTAATTTAGTTTGGTGAAAAGAGTCTCCTTGAAGTTGACTTGAGTTCTTCATCGACGACGGTTTGAATTTAATTGCACAAACTGCAAAGCGAGGCCTCGTTGTTGAGTGTCCACGTTGGGGCGGCACATCATTTCCGGGTGGGATTGAAGCTTATACGGTAGTCCATAATGAACAGTTTTCAAAAGAATGATGTTCAGGGCCGAACGACGCACTCAGGACTTATGTTTTAAGTCTAGGCCTCTGTAGAACATTGACCCGTCGTATATCTGTACTCATTTCTCTCCGTTTTACGGAGGTATGAACTTTGGCACCTGTCCCATGTCTACGTTTCCATCAATGTATGTACTGTACGTATGCAAACCGCCCTGGGTCAGTTGTACCGACACCGTAGCCCTCTACCCACTCTTTGCTAGAGACGTGTACATGTTCTTTCAACGTGTATTAATGCTAATACATTAGCAAGTTAACATTAGGCAACAGTCAGGCCCTAACAGACATGTCGGAAATTGTGTCTGTAGTGTCAGGTGAGGCAGAAGAGTCAGATACAGATGAGGACATTAGTTCCAACAACAGTGGAGATGAAGGCACAACCAACGACAGCAACACAGCTACAGCAGGTGGGGTGACTGACGCCGGACTGCGCCCATCGAAGTCACCGCGGCCACGACCGCTGCGCACTCTGAGCTCTCAGCCTGGAGTTATAGTGCAGGGAGAAGCTTCGGAGACGGACAGTGATGAAGATACCAAACCAAAGAGATCTGTGTCTGATTTAGTCAAACACGATAGCTTACCGCCTTTGAAAGGTAGGTGAGTAGGGGTGCACGTTGGAGAAGTCTCTTTATTCGGGGATAAAACCAGTCCCTTGAATTTAGTTGAAAGAATATTTCCCCAAACAGGGTCAATTTTTTCATGTGAGCTTGGGTATCCTGTAAATTGGGATTGCTGGTGGATTACTTGTAAATAAGCTACCAAAGACATGTCTATCTCCATGCCCCAAATTACACGTAACCCAATCATGTACATGTACAGTACATAACTTGGTTGTGATGTTTCCTGATGGAGGCTTTGTCGAATATAATTCAGATTCAGATCCTACCATTGCCCTGGGGACCATTTTAAATTAGAATCAGCAGAAGATAACACTCCAGTCTGCCATTTAAAAACATTCTACCATTTAGGCCTACTATGTACATTTACAATGTACATGTACTTCAGAGATTACACGCAGGAGCCTGCAACGGGACATGTTACGCCCCAACTATAGCGTAAGTCCCAACTATAGTTGGGACAGTCCCAACTGTAGTACTGCAGTTGGGCTGGCCCAACTATTGTTAACCAATGGCTGTGGGAAATGTCTCAACATTATCCAAGTCAATGTGTCTCACACTTGACAATTCATCTAAAATGTGGCACTTCATCTCTTCATCTAGCCCTATGACCAATGGCGATGACATGACATTTATAAATGATATGACTTTGGCACATTGCTGGACACATGCACACAGGACCTCTCTGCTGTAGTTGGGCCTGCCCAACTGTAGCACTTTAGTTGGGAAGGGCCCAAGGCAGAAGTTATGAACTTGAGGGAAGATTTTTCAAATTTGGCCACTACGCACAGTACTACATGTACATGTACGAGTATCTGACTGCTTACATATACGTATTGCCACCTACATGTACATGTAAGTTGACAAACCAAAGACAGCAAAATCCAATGTGATTTTAACTTGAATACATCAACTTGAGCAACTGAAATGGTTAGGGGACGGTCATTCTCACATGTACATGTACACTGTAGGTCATATAAGTGCAGTAATTTGTTGTATTTATTGAGATCTGGATGGCGGGGTATGGCATCGTTTCCACTTTGATGCACTTTTATTTTTGCCAAATAAACAGCCCATTTTGAGACATTTGCAGCTACCATACAATTCGCCCCCCCCAAAAAAAAAATTGGTAGGGCTGAATCCAGGAACATACAATGTAGTTGGTACAGCAACTGAGTTCAAGAATGACTTCAAGGAAATTTTGAAAAGTGAGTTGGAAGTTGGCATATAAATGGGCATATTAGTACACAACAGAGTTCAGTAGTGGTTGATTGAGAAATTACAAAATACAGCAACAGTTGTGAAAAGGAGACACCCCAAAAGGAGGTGAACTAAACATCAAAATAGGGAATTTTTATTTCTTTTCTCATTAAATAATCAACTGAAAAAAAGTGGAAGAAAAAAAATCTCTCTAAAATGAAAATGGGGAAGGGAGCATTGTTGGGGCTCCCCTGTTTGGATCTTCTATTGAGTACAGAAGACTAGCACCAGTCTTGGCCTATTTCCAGTCTCATGACATACGTGTAAATCTTGAAATTAGGCTTTGCCTTGCCTTTTCTAAACATGCATGGATGGATATTTTCTCTGGTTGTTGAGTTTGGCCTTTGGTGGCATTGGGAACTGTTGAC
Source organism: Acanthaster planci (assembly GCF_054643075.1). Taxonomy (NCBI): domain Eukaryota; kingdom Metazoa; phylum Echinodermata; class Asteroidea; order Valvatida; family Acanthasteridae; genus Acanthaster; species Acanthaster planci. Next base: position 18,308,087 of record NC_141777.1, on the reverse strand, counting down.
CTGGTGAATCTTGTTACATTCTGCTGGCAAGTATGATTAAACAAAAAGTATGATTGACAAAATAATGCAACATAAACAATGCAACTTGAAATGTCCATCAGAGTTTCTTGCTAAAATCTCATTGAGGAGTGAGTTAACATGGTTACTTTGCCATCCTTTTTCTGCAGTTGATTTTCCATCCAGAAAAGAAGGTTCCCAACAGTTCCTTAAAAAGACAGACCCACAGAGCAAGTTGTCTCTGCCAAAGGAACCAGTAGCTCTCAAATATGACACCTTACTGCACCGTAAACTGCGCGAGCGGAATGCTAGTCTGCAAAGTGTTGTGTATGGAGCTGTGGCTGGGGTGTTCCATTCATCAGCTAAGGAATTGGCCGAGGCTAACCAGATGCTTGGCAAATCACAAACTGTGATTCAGGTACAGATTGTCCATCCTCACTGACAAAACTTCAGTCAAGCAATTTGGCAGTCAATATCCAATGTTTTCTGGCACACACCGGTACAGCCAGTACATCTACATGTATATACATGTATTACACCTGCTAGTAAAGGCTGAGTCAAATAACAACCATTAAATATTCAAATATTTACATGTTACCTTCCATTCAATCAAAAATTGTTTTGTACCAAATTCTCCACAAAATGTACATATTTTGACAAAACTAAGGACAAAGTTGAAGGAAAAGTAATGTGGGGTTTTAGTGTTGGGAATACACTGTATGAATTCAGTTGCCTTATGGTTTACTTGAATTATTTTGAAATATCTTAGAATGCAGTTTGCCACTAAATAACTGAATTTTTGCCCTACTAATATTATTTTTTTATAACATACATGTATAAATAATTGATTTCAAAAATAAATATTCAAATACTTGATAAACATCTGAATTAATTGGAACAGTCCTGCTAGCCATCAGCAATTCTAATACTTTCACACTGTACGCATGCTGCACAAACAAATTTTGTGATTGTCATCCTCTTTCCTCCCTCTTCAGCTTTTTCTTTCCTTTCCTTTTTTTTTGGGGGGGGAGGGGGGAGAGGTGGGGGGTTGGGTTAGGGGTACTCTCTCCCCCCACACACACTCATGGAGGGTATAGTTAGATGTTTGCATGTGTTGGTAATAAGGACCTGCTCATGTACTAGTTTCTGATAGTAAAAATGTATTTCAGCTCACCCTGTGACATGCTGAAGATTAAGAAAAATGACTTGAATTGATAGATTTGACAACTGATTTACTACTTGCGCAGTGTAAATGTTCATGTATGCAAAAGATTACATTAGAAGTACATGTAAATGATCTGGGAAGGAAAATACATGTGTGTGTGTACAATGTATTTAGTATTTTTCTGTAAACCTGTCATTTTCATTTAATCAAAATTTTTAAGTTTTGGAAAGAGGGAAGTTAAAAATTGATGCTAACTGTCTCATTATTTCATGTACATGTAGGTTAGGATGAATATCTGCATAATTTTTTCTTTGTTAAATTCATGTCAGGTATTCTTTTGCAATTATCACTAAAAGATCTGCTTCTTTCTGTCCCTTCACAGGATGTGTGTCATAACCTTAGAGTGTTTACTGCAGACTTGAAGCAGATTGAAGTGAAACTGGACACAGTCAACTCATGCTCAAACATTCCAAACATCTGCACCGAGGTGAAACGTGGAACATTGGTGGCTTGATTTCCAGGACTCCCAAGGGAATGAATCAAGTATAAAAATGAGCCACATCCGAAACAAAGTTTGTCATTTTTAGAATTCAAAGACATCTCAGAATTTTCCTTTGAAGAGAATGTGATTTGCACTACGTGTACATGTAAATGTGTAAATAATGATTTAGATGTATGTGTACACTGTATGTTCTCCAGTTAAAAGCAAAGTCTTACACAAAGTAACTTCCCTCAAATGAGAATGTTCATACCCAGTTCTACATTAGTCCACTTTTAGGGTCCATTTTACAAATCGTTTTTACTAGCAAAGAAAGAGTTCAGGGTACTCTTTCTTTTGAACCTCCATTCTCACCTAAAGACTATAATGTGAACAGAAAAATATTACAATTCTCTGCTTCGTTTTTTTTGTTTCAATCTTGAGTATTTTTAATTACACACATGTTGCCGTAACCCCCCCCCCCGTGTTTGTGTCTATCAGCCCAATGCCTACCCAGCTGTGCACATCTGAAAGCAACCCCATTGATGATCACAAACTGGGATAGCTTTAACAACCAGCACTGAGAATGAAGCACTAGGAATTGATATCAAAGTCGTTGTATTAGGCACAAGTGTATTTGGATCCTTTGAAACATGGAAACATTCTTTTGTTACAGTATAGCTTTTGTAGAATGGATTACCCTGAAAAGTGACCATGTTAATTGCAATACAGAATTGGCTTTCTAGATAACCATTCCCAGTGTATGGTAGCCTACTTTTCCTATCGCCCTCTCCCTGTCTTTAATACTCCTCACCCTCTTATTGAGCACTTTACATAACAATGTTAACCAAGATATATTTGTTTTGGACCACCGTGGAGGATGATTTTTACAAAAGGCACAGGTTGGCTCCAAGAACACTAACGATGCACATGTAGTTTATACTACTAATGATGGAAGGGGGCCATACTAAGAAAGACGATCTCGGGCACACAGGAAACATTACGATTTGAAGATCTTTTACCAGAGCACTAAAAGTTCCACTTAAATTTATGGGATTTTCTAAAGGAAAACACTGAACAAAGTAAAAAAAAACAGAGAAAATGATCATCAAAGTCGCACCCCTGTACATTTTCAATGGCCCGCTCACACGTCTTTTCGCCAAAGGCCATTTGTGCGCATGCGTGTATTCCATTGACCTGGTTCTCCAAATAAAAATATTTGGTCCACCTGGTACTACGGGCAGTATACGTCCGTAAAGTATTCGGGCGCACGGAGGGAGGTATTGACAGTGCGTGCGTCTTGCATTCAGGAAATGTGTACATAGAGAAATAAATTTGCCTGAAATAAATGAGCACGAAATTAGTGCCCTTTTTATACAGGCCCAGACTTGCTTTTGAAAATAGATATAAGACATTACTGTTGCCCACATAACCATACGGATTTTACCAGTACTTGCGCCCGCCGCGTTGGTCTTGTATTCAAAGAACCAGAACCATCAGCGTAGCAAGGTTATGCATTGCTGGCGTTGCCATGGTGTCAGTGCAAACTCCTAATAGACGAATATTAGCCATGTTTGGTTCGATATGTGGTTCTTCATTCAGAACATCTTCAGGAATAAGATCATACAGTAACAACCATATAGCAGGAGTCAGGCCCGTAACCAAGGGGGAGGGTGCAGGGATGCGCCGCTCCCCCCCCCCCCCAGCACTGATAGGTCCGCTTTTGAGGCAAGAAATGATTTTGAGCTGTTGTATAACATTTTGGGAAAAATGCCGCGCGCTTCCGTTTTTTTCGCCTCGGTCAATCCCCTCTCCGGGAGTTTACTTATTCCCCCCCCCAAAAAATCCCTATGCTTGGTCCGCATTTTTGAGGATTCGCACACTCCCCCCCCCCAAAAAAAGAAGAAAAGTCCTAGTTACGGTCCTGGGAGTTCAGGAGGACACAGAGAGTGACTCACCAGTGGTCAAGAAGCAAGTTCGGATTTTTTCGGGGTCACTTACGTTTTTGTAGGTTCGGGTCGGTTTTTCCCTGATGGCGGGTTGGGTCGGTTTGGAGAGTTCAGATCGGTTTCAGTTCCGATTTGGTTTATGTCTTTAGTGTTTTGGGTCGGTTTGACCTAGTCACCCCAATCCCATGCACATTAGTCCCAAGCAGTTAAATTGTTTTTCATTCACAAGCACAGTACGTGCTTTACACAAAGTCATACACACAGACATGTAGTCGACACCATCGCACGGCACACACTGTTTTATGGTCCAGATACATGTAGATTTATACATGTATGTACATGTATATGTTAGTTGCGGAAATGTGCTAAATTTAAGACGGCAAAGGCTATCAATAAGACTGTACAGAGCTGGGGACTATTTACACCACCAGCTTAGCTGATCTTGGAAATCCTAATTTTTGTACAACCTTTAAACCTTTAAAGAAATGTACTGTAGGCCTATGTGATCACACCACGTTAATTTTTCATCAAGATTACACCAAGGTGCTTTATTGGTTCTACACTGTTAATATTTATACCAACTTTAATATCGGAACAATTATTAAATTTGGGAGTTGTGCCCCAAAACCATGAAGCTTGTTTTGTTTGCATTATTAGGTGCAAGGTTGTGATTTTTTTTTTAACCAGGTATCGACTTGGTCAAATCTGTTACACATGCGGGACTGAAGTTCACTTGGACATGCACCATCAATCATAATTAAGGTGTTGTGAGCATAAATATTCACCTTGCTATTTTTTACAGTAATACATGAAGGGCGGCTATTTATGTATATTATAAACAAAAGAGACCCTAAAAATCGACCCTGTGTTACTCCAGTTTTAATAAGATTAGCAAATAAGCAAATTATACAGTGTGTTTAAAAAAAAACGAGACTAATTTCTTAATTCTTGGACATGGCTAAATATTTTGGAATTGGCAACCACCATTTATTAAATAATGATGTATGTTCCCTTTCACATGACACCAAGAAATCAAATTTATTGTCACAGATGACTGAGCACGAAGGAGTTTACTCAACCATGTCAAAACTGCATGTCTTGTACCAGATAGATGTTTTGGTAAAGAAATGCAGAAATAGGACAAAAGTACATTTAAAGGTCAAAGGTGATAAATATAGGACGAAAACTAATAAGTATGACAAGACTCATACATAAACGACGAAACTAATAAATACGGAACGAGTAGGACAAAACTAGTATATATAGGACGAAACTAATATTTAATAAGAAGAAAATGATAAATATAGAACGAAACTAATAAACAGAACTAAGCGCCTCCACCTCGACGCCAGAACAGTTGTGATATAGAGCAAAATGTAAAATATGTAGAACGCAAACGTAAAAATCAATATATAAGACGAAGCGCCATCTACCGACCGCGTCGGTTCACGAACGTCCTCCAGTACTGGGCTAGGACAGTTCCAGCGCAAGAAAACCCTCCTATACGTATACGACCCCCCCCCCCTCCGCCGGCCAAAATCCCAACTCCAGATCAACTCTCGCCCACCCCGGGAAAAAGATCGCCTGCCGGCTACATCGCACAAAAAGGGCCCGACTCTCTAGAAAAAAACCTTCCCAAGATTCCTATTGAAGTAAATGAGCCGAACATTTGCTACTTAATTTGAATATGCTAAATTACTCGCGATTCACGCGGTTTGGTTAAACGGAAACGAAACGAAACGTGATTTAATCGAGCAAGTGAAACAGGACGTGCAGAATCAAAGGTATCACATTTGCTTGGTGAGACAAACCAAAAACGGAAATAAAGTTTATAAACCACAGCAAATATTTTCCCCGATTAAAATTTTATAAAAAATGGAAACAGGCATATAAAACAAAGAATTTCAAACAATAAAACCAACATGAATTGTTACTCTTGCAAAGACACTATTAAATCTGTTAACGTCGTAGACGCGACTAACTGTATACACAGTTTCAATTCCGATCGTTTATCTGAATGCATCGACTTCATGGAATGTCAGGACTGCGGAAGATGTAATGACTGTTGGAAATGCATCCAGTGTTCGACGTGCGACGAATGCGGCGAGTGTATAAATTGTGCTTATTGTTGTAATTCTTACGACTGTGAAGACTCAAAAATCTTTGACTGTTGCGAGGCTTGTTTTTATTGCTATAATTGTATCGAATGTTTGGGCTGCGTCAATTGTGATTGCTGCGTTAATTACGTCGATTTAGATGGAATGGATCACGTGGTATTTGTCAATGATCGACACAAAAATTATTAAAGGCACAAAAAATCAAACGATTTACCGCCTAATGCAGGTTCGAAGCTTGATGCCGATGTATACGATCTAGGCCTAATAATCGAATATGACGTCGACGTAGAAAATGTAAAGAAAGTAGACATTCGACCTGAAAATTTAATAGACGCGGCCGATTAACCTCCCATGGAAAAACTAAACAATTTCCAACTAAAATGCAAAATCATAACCATGTCAACCAAAATCTACATCGTAACTGACGACCACGAGCGACTCAATTTAAACAATATCGATCCCAATGTTGCCTACGGACCCTTTGATTCAAACAAACTGATGATTTCAAGCCCCGTGATTAAAGAAGGTACCGATGCAACCCAATGCTATTCCCCCATTTATTATAATTACGACTATCAAGACACGACTTGTTAGGGAATAAACCACCTCTGTAAGTTCGACAAGCGAGATAAAACTGCCGATAACATTGTAGGTCGCCAAATCTGTAATCAACTACAAAAGCCCATGATGCGTATACTCGAGGATATAAATTAGGCGGCTTACGAGTTTATCGAAGACAAGGCAGTCGTGATTTAGACTACTTAGACAAATCGGGCCGAGTTGCATACATGATTTATAAAACAAGCTTTTAAAGTTGCCGTCTTCCACCCTCAATTGCACGTCCATTATCAAAAATACATACATGAATAAAGGCCCCGCAGTTTCGGCTTCCCGTTCCATTTGAATCGAAATGTCTCCACCGCCGCCAAGAGGCCGACCCAAGCCGTGGGCCGAATTGTCATCGGAACTGCGACGGTCTAGCCACTGACCGTACTTGTCTTTCAAATATCTAGCCATGTCGACGCCGGTTAAGTTTACGTCTTTCACCACCGCGCTCCCTAATTCCGTACCCGAGTTCCCGAAGAATTTGCTGATTTCGGAAAAGTGTTTGTTCTCAGATAACCTTTGCAAGTATAATTGGTTGGACTTACCTTCAACTGTGACACTCGTTTTTGTGATATGCGGATTGTAAGATCTTTTTTGTGGATTTTTAACTGACGGATCTTTGAACAGAATCAAAACACCTTTCAAACTTTTAATCGTTTGATCTATACCAATGTTCCACAGCGTGTCCGACTTGTTAACGGCTTGCTTTTTCCACGAGCGGTCCAGTCGACTAGATAGTATACATTGCCCTTGTGCTTTTGTCTCAAACTTTGCACCAAGTCGCGATTAGGGACGACCTCGTATTCTAAAGTTAAATCCGAAATGCTATACTCCGCTGACGTACACCAATGGATAAAAAGGCCCGTGAATCCGTCAACAGAGGCACATTTAGCGTAATTGCGTATCGATTTTTACAAGCGTCGGCGATCGCCTTGTCTTTGCCTTTGTTTAAAGCTGCGCTGGCCTCTGCTGCCCCCAAACGCAACTTAGACACGTTTTCGCGTACAAGGCCAAAATAAGCCATATTTTTTAGTCTGTGTCGTGGGCAGCCAATTTTCTTTGAAATTGTGAAATACGTCAGCATCTCGATAACTGACGATTTTGTTGTCCTGGAAACTTATGTTGAGTTCCGGCACCAAATTGCGCGCTAGATTATTGTAAACGGTTCGATTATCATCTGAGGCCCGTCTAGTTCCAATTAGTTCCGTCTAGTTCGTGGTACCGGGGACTACAACGTCTTCTATACCCAATGCGGGGAATTTGACGTTCAACATATGACCCGCTGCGATGGTACTTGGATTATGTGTAATGGTGACTTCGCGTCTTTCGCCTTTGATAGCGCAAGGAACTTTATGCCGGTGACTCGGGTTCAATTTCTTTGTATATTTACTCGACATATTTCATTAAAACGTGTTTATAATTCACTTCCACATTCACATTCACAAATCACAAACAAAATAGATAACGCAAAGAAGAAGTCTTCATATTTGCCCAATAGATCGCGCTTGTGGAAAGTTTCGTGCCTCATTTCGTTAAGTACATCTTGGATCGTGATCCACGTCGGCTCGCATGTCACCTAGCATGCCTTCGGTGTTACTTTCATTGGCTGGCATTTCTGCTAGTATATCTTTAATTTCTACATCCATGTTTTAAAATACATATTTTAAAAATGGCGAGTGCTTTAATGATGGTTGGAGGAGCCATAGTAAATGCATTGGCTTTCACTGGTTCAGCTTATCTAAAAATAAAGTCGACAAAGAGCGCAAACGACACGATTTAGCCCAAGAGCAATTAGCACAAGCAAAACAGACTTGGGAAGAAAATTGCATGCATCTGTTGGATTTTTTAAATGAGCGCATGAGGCAAGAACGCGCGAGTAAGCAGACATTTGTAAACGTGGACGAGGCTTGACGAGAATTGACCAGTAAAAACGTGTTGCCCCTGCCGCCAGAGCCTAAATTGTCCGATTTCTACGTTCCCAAGGAAGATCAGAAAGTTGCGAGCTTGTATGGATTCTAGGAGGGATTGCTTTGATTGTTGTTTTTTTTTTTTGTGTGTGTACAGGTATAGTTAATTGTATTTTAAAATGGAGAAAGAATTTGCAAAGTTGTTTTACAGTCCGGAGGGCTTTGGAAAGGCGAAAGCGCTGTTGATCACTCACGTGAAAAGACTGGTGTAGATAAAAGCACGGTAAGGAACTAGTTAAAGAAGCAGACCATTTGGAAAATTTATCTACGTAGCCAAAGATACGTACCCAGGCCGACTACTTTACATTACGCGCATCGAATCGATGTGCTATACCTACGCTGGGATCGAGTAAACCGTAAAACTTTTAAGTACGCTTTGACCGTAGTTGACGTGGGATCGAGATTTAAAGAGGCAGAACCGTTGACGATTAAAACGGCTGAGCAAACTTTGGAAGCCATAAAACAAATTTATAGAAGGAGCCCTTAAACTTGGCCTAAATTTGCCATGGTAGACTCGGAATCAGAATTTAAAGGCGAGTTTAAAAAGTTGTTTATCAAAAACAAGGTTGAAATTCAAGTGGGTGAATCCGGAGTGCATCGATCGCAGGGGATAGTCGAAAGGTTAAATAAGACTTTAGCCGAAAGGCTGTTTGGTCATCATTACGCGCAGGAAATGTTAAACGTCGGTGAACGTTACGTGGAAAGGTTTGCAAGATTGCCACATGTTATAAAAGCTTTAAATGAAGAAAAGACTAGGTTGATTGATAAAAAGCCTGAGGAAGCCATCAAGTTAGACCACGTGAAACAAGCACCAAGCGCACCAGTTCCCAAAAGAAGAGAACCTATATTACTCGGGTGAGCAAGAAGGCGGGCAGTTAGAAGGGCGACTGATCCGATTTGGTCTGTAGACGTTTACCAAATCGAAAAACGCACGAGTAGGTTCAAATGGGTCAACGGTAAAAAGTAAAAACAGGTCCAACATTATATTATTTACTCGAGGGTTCCATACGATCTTTTGTCAGTGAAGAACTTTAAGTGGTATCTGCAGATACCGAGTTGCCGCCTATAGAATAATGTCCCTAGGCTAAAGTTTCTAACCCGTTTGCCAAAATATACCGCTTTGTGTCTAAAGGCGGCAGACTCAGCTTATTTTGACTGACTGTGAATACCTGATGTTTATTCGATTTGAACAGCTGTTGTTTATTAAAATGTTGTATTTTTTAAATAGGCACCTTTTACAAGCCTCGTGGGTTAACCGTTTTGGGTTATCATTTTTTGTGACGCCTTTTGCCCTTTTCAAGTTTTGGTACACGGTTAAAATTGAGTACATTTTCGGGCGTAAGCATGCGGCTTCTGAAATTTGTTTACCGCGGAATTCATCTTTCATTTTGCCGATGACTTTTTTGGTTTTTCGAATCGTAAATTTTATGATCTGGCGGATAATTGCTCAAGTCGAACAACTCACGCTTTTTACGCAGGTAACCGGATAAATCGTCCGTTTGAATCTGAACGAGCAAGCTGTCGGTATCGGTGTACAAAAGACCTGTTTGATCACCAAAGCCCGCGTTCAACGTGTTGTAATAGAAGTCGTACATTAAAGTTTTGGATAAATCAAGCACGCTTATGCCAAAGTAAATCGGCTTATTCAATTTGGTTGCCGTGCGATACATTTCGATAAATGATAGATCGCACTCTTTGAATGATGTAGTCGTTTTGTAGTGCGGTTTAGAAGTTAGTTTCTTGAACCTGTCTCCATCTCGTAGGTCTCTCAGCAGGTGACCGTTGATGCGGTATCTAACATTTTCCATAGTTTTGCCAAATACCGAGTTGTTCATTAATTTTAAGAAGTCCTTTTCGAAATCAGACTTTGCGCAATCGGTGCTTTTGTCGATCTAACTTTTCATCCAAGGTCTCTGTTGAAACGACATCACGCGATGGACTTCTATTAGCTGTAGTCCTAACTCTAAGTGCGGTAGTGTACCACGTATTTGTGTTTCATGCCTAAAGTGGCTACCGGCTTGTCTGCGGAGGTAATAAGTCCCCCGTTTTGTATTAGATCATTTTGACAATCTGAAAGCCACTCACTTGAGACTGAAATGTTTTCAGGTGCTAGTGGGAAGTCGTTATGTAGGTCGTGCAAATGTTTTGGATAATCGAGCGTGACTTCGAGCACGTAGCCCTTTGAAGCCCTTGGTGAAAGTTTCACGATGTACTCGGGAGTAAACTTTCTCGTGTCTTTAATCAAATTAAATCTCCTGATGGGTAACGATTGACCCGTGGCCCAGCCGAACAAATTGTTTGCATCGAGGTACATGATGTGAGACGTCTGAATGTCTGGGTCGTAGTCTGGTATATCAGAATTATTTGCTTTGGCCCCGACGCCACCGCGTTTAGCCCGATCGAAAAAGAGGTGCTTGTCGATGTTTGTCAAAAGCTCGAGGTCAACTTTAGAATGTTTCAAAAGCGCGTCCCAGGAGAGCCCCTGCAAGGTGTAATAATTGGCCGGGTCTAAGACATACTTTGTCTTACAGATTTTCCGAAAGTTTTCAATTACGTCCGCAAGTAAAAGCATGTCCGTTTTGACGTAGAGATCGTGGTAGTCTCCTTAGGGATTTGCAGTTAAACGCTTGCCATACTTGTTGGGCTCGGGAATGTTCTTCTTCAGTAACTGTTGACTGTTGTTTTCAACGTGCTATAAAACGCGTCTCGAATTGGCAGGCTAGTTTCGTCAAATCTGTCAAATGAGTCTATGTATTCTTTCGCGGAGTGGTTTAAATCGCTAGGGGAACAGTTTTACCAATCGATCGAGTGAAGCTGCCATGAAATGAAACGAGTCTAGAAACCTAATTTGGCCAAAAGAAAACGAAACGTAATTCTCGGTATTTTTAGCAATGACGCTGATTTTACAACTGTTAAAAACTCGAGAGTCTTGCATGATTAAATGTGCTTCGTACTTTTCTAAGTTATGCAGTACACCGGGACAGGCGTTTGATTTGGCACGACTCGGGGTTTTAAATTGCAATTAGTATGTGCTGGGCCTCTGTACTTACCCGTGATGTGACAATGATCTCGGACTTTTCGAAACTTGTTGATGGGCTTCTCACAGCTCATGCAGGTGTACTCTGTACAACCGCGGTCGGTTTTGAAGCTAAAGATTTTTTCGTCCTTAGTTTGTGGCTCGTCTGGGATAGGACATTGGCACTGTGAGGCTTTTGTTTTTCAGATCGAATTTTCGCAAATCCAGCAATGGTTGCATTTATCGTGATATTTTGTAGCTCGGGTGACCAGGTTAGGGGCTTTGGGTCGGCAAATGTTTCATTAATTGTTTTTGTTTCTCTGGATAGTGATTCTACAAAACGAGTGGCTGCATCTTGCCCTCTATATGTTTCGCGGGTAGTGCATAGACCGTCTCATCGCACAACCGCGTAAGAGTAGCCACATGGTTTATGAATTTGTGTTTTATTCGTGTTTCCTTCTTTGGGTGGCAAACGCTCTAAAACAGACGCAAATCCGCGTAGATTATAAAGGGGGCGTCCTGTTTACTTTTGTAGTTTCCAAACTTGAGAATATGTTGAACCTTTACAGGTAATTCGACTTTGCAAAGCGCCGTGTCTATTCCTTGGCAGTCTTCTTTATGTCTGTCTAGTCTTTGTTGACTTTAAAAGTGAGATAAGCATTTAAAAATACCAATAATGTTTGCTGTCGTGATTGGTAGTATAACTCATAAACCGCGAGAAGTTCTTAATCCAACAATAATGGGTTGTTTCATTGCGGTTAAAATAAAGTAAGTTGATTGGTTCTTCTTCCTTTTTAGAAAGATAAAGTGTAAACATGTACTCTTTTCCGGTGTAGCAGAATCTTTAATCGCCAAATTATTTTGCGATTCGATCCGTTGAATTTGGGAATTCGGTGTTGGAATGCCCACATCTGTGAAATTTAAACCGCCCCCTGTCGTGTACGTCGAAGTGCGTTCGTTGTTTATTCTATAATTTTGGTTAGTTGCTAGCTGATGTTAGACATTGTCTGAATATAAGACTAAAGCCGCTCTTAACGCCCAGCAAATGCACTCTTGATCCATTTTGTTTTGAACGTTGATGATCACTGTTTTAACCTCAAGTTCTTTAGGTAATGGAATGTAAGTCGCTCCTAGTGGAGTATACCGCACCACGTTAATGTAAAACGCGACAACTTTCTCAAACGCCCAGCCAGAGCCTTTTTGCTCGTGAACTTCAACGTCTTCAAGATGTTTTGCCCTTTGTTGTTTTAACGCATTTTTTACTTCAAGTTTAGAAATTACCACGATTTTTTTCACTCGTAAACGTGAAAACGCCGATTTTGGTTTTGGCTCCGGGCTTTTCCATTTTGAATTGGACTTTTATCGCTGTTTGCAAATTGTAAGAGCCTTTCTCTTTAAACTCGGCCAACGCTTTATCTTCAATGTACTTCAATGTACTAGAAATCGAAAAAGTGAAGCAGGTCGTCGGCAAAGAAACTAGGCCTAAGTTCCCATTTTCGGTAGTTACCTTGAAAGCGTTGGATTCTTCGAATGTTTAACTCTGTGATAGCCTCCGGTTTAATGTAGGCTTTAATCGCGGTGATTAGGTCTTTTCGTAATACGTTACCGTTTTTACCTGTGGCTGTGAATGATATGTCGTTGTCTTGGGCTATTTTTAAAAGCTGACGGTACGACTGCCTTGTGAGATTTTTGAATTGCTGTTGGATCGCTTGAATCGCTCGTACTAGTTCAGGCTTCGTGTGTCGATTGCGTTTAGCTGGTGATAATGGAATGTTATACTGTTAGACAAAGTCGAATAAAACGATTTGTTAAGTCGACTAAACCCCGTTAAGACAGGGCGTCGTTGTGATTTAGTTTCTGTATTGACGTCTCTGTTTATATTGAGGTTAAAGTCAATTTTTTCCCGAAGCCTCATTCTTCCGATTTGAGGGAGAATGGGGCTTTTTCTTTTCCTGGAGAATCTTGGCCCCTTTTGTGCGATGTAGCCGGCTGGTGATCTTTTCTCGGGGGTGGGCGAGAGTTGATCTGGAGTAGGGATTTTGGCCGACGGAGGGGGGGTCATATAGGTATGTGAGGGTTTTGTTGCGCTGGAACTGTCCTAGCCCCCTACTACTCCTAACCATAACGCAGAGCTTTTTGAATTGTTCCGAAGTGATGCGGAGCCATCAACTTGTTCCGAAGTGTTGGGACCATACGGAACAATTGAGAAAGCCCTGCATTTTATGGTTAGGCCACACTGTAATGTTGCAGATTGCTGCCTGGTCATGCCGATTGTGATTGACCACGTTGTTGACAGTCGGCCTCTGGCGCCGGCCAGGGGCACTGCTGCCAGTGTCAGGCAGTACGCAAGTAACACTGGCACACTACTTGTAGTTGCCATGGTCCAGTCTTAGCGTTCGTCATTAGCCACTCTCCATCGGCTAGTTCATTTGCCGTGTACATGTACACGTATATCCGCTGTGTACATTGTACATGTACAATGTACGTTCGCTCGCAGTGGAAAATCAAACCGAACAGCGACCTCACGCAGCAGCGTTATATGTAAATCAGGACGAGTTCAGCTGATATGCATCATGCTGCCCGCGTGAGATCGCTGTTTGCCTTAATTTTTCCACATGTATGTACGCGAAAAACAACAATGGAACACGTATGTTCACTCCACATAATGGATCGAGAACTTCACATAATGGATTGACAACATCACATTGTAGCAACACCTTACAAAGCGAATTTTGTTTAGCTTCGCCCTCCATTTAAACCTTGTTCCATGTGGCCCACCATACAACAGGTCAATCACACGAACGGTGCTTGTACATATTTTTTTGTATTAACGGTGACCTGACCTGACCTGCAAGAGCACAACAAACGCGCGCTCTTTCGCACTGGCGTTTTTCTGTTGAACATTGAACAGCTTGCAGACATAGCGGATAAGATTGTGGAAGTTGCCGTACCTGGCGTACCCTCCGTATACAGCTGCCATATCGGCCCAGCCCTCCCAAACTGCTGCTGCTGTTCCCCACACTACACACCCCCCATCCCCTTCACCTGAAGTGCAACAATTACAAATGCACATTCAACAGCTTTCACTGCAAGTTCAGCAACTCACCAGCCAAGTTACTGACAATCGTCAACGGGGTCGACGCAGGCGGAATAGCCGTACTGATCGACTCTCGGAGCAAATCACGCAGCCCAAGTGCTCATCGTCATGCTGCAGGTGACTGCTAGTACCACTGGCGATATGGTAAGCATGCTAAAAAGTGCGTACCTCCTTGCACCTTCCATCAATCTTCAGACATAGGTGATCGTGACCGGGGAAACGGACAGACCAGCCGCTAGGGCCGACTAAGACGGTTGGTCAGTTTGAGGGTCGCCTATTTTTTTTGTAACTGATAAAGTCGGCACCGGTACAAGATTCCTGGTTGACACGGGAGCACAGGTTAGCGTCTGGCCGTCCATGGCCCAGGAGCGACGCACACCTAGCACACTCACCCTCCAAACAGTTAACCAGTCACAAATCGCAACACGCGGTGAAAAGTCCCTCAAGCTCAATCATGGTCTTCGGAGGACATTCCGCTGGATTTTCATAATTGCTGATATGCCAACTCCCATTCTCGGCGCTGATTTCCTGCGCCACTTCGGGTTGCTAGTCGACATCAAAACACAATAAGCTCATCGATGCCACCACCAGCCTCACGGTCAACGGGACTGTCTCCTCGACACCCTCAGTATGCCCGATGTTCATTGAAACGGAGAGGGCCTCGCGTTTCAACGACATCCTGCGGCAGTACCCAGATATCAAACGTCCAGTTTTCCGTGGTGCCGCTGTTAAACACACAACAACTCACCATATCGACACCTGTGGTCCAATGTCAGCGCGATCACGTCAGTTGGCCCTCAGACCGCTATGCTACAACAAAAGCTGAGTTTGAATATATGGCTGAACTGGGAATAACCAGACCCTCTGACAGCAATTGTGCCTCTCCCTTGCATATGTTCCCCAAGAAGACGCCAGGCAACTGGAGACTATCGGGCACTTAACCGAGCTACGGTTCCTGACTGTTATCCAATACCCCATTTGCAGGTCTCCAAGTATGGAACGCCAAAGAAGCAAAAACTTGGAGGCAACACATCGATCGTTCTTCAACATCGATCGATCGTTCCCCTACATCGGTCGATCGTTCCCCTACATCGATCGGTCGTTCTTCTGCATCGATCAATCGTTCTTCTGAATCGATCGATCGATCTCTTTTGATCAATGAAGAAAAAGTGATGAAAAAAGAGCGATGAAAAAGACCGATGAAGAAAGACCGATGAAGCTACATCGATGCCAACGTTACGTAACCTCTTCCAGCACCAAATAACATGTGTTCCCAGTAACCATAGCCCACCAGCACACAAGGCCACCCGTGTTCAGTACCCGTAAGTCTGGTCCCGAGCCAATTGAGTTGTTAGATGGGTGTTTATATCTAGTTTCCTTGTCATGAAACCACTGAGATTTTTTTTCTATTTTCCCCTGGATGGGATGTCAGTTCATTATGGGTCGCTCCCTAGCCACTGTGGGCAAACATATTTACTCCAGCACCTATTCTTACTCTTACTGACTCGAATTTTATTTTCCACACTAACAGAATTCTGGCGGAAGTGTTAGAATGCTTCTCAAAAGTCAACCCTCGTGAAGCTCAGTGCCAAAGGAAATTAAACTATAATTATAGGGTTTTTAGGAATCCCAAGTACCTCAAAATCATACGTGCATAGTGAAATTTGCATAATGGGAACTGGTGTATTTAGTTTGATAATATTATTGTACATAGTCTAAATTATTACCAACATGTAGGGAAAAAAGAAGCATATGCTTTTGGCTTTCCCTATTTACACGAACAATGGTTCACACTGGACAAGAAACATAAGACAGGAGACATGAGACAACACAGTAGTATACTCTGGCAGGATAGACAACAGTTAAAGACAGATGTGCTACATGTTGAGACCAGACCTTTAAAGAATGGAAGTAGATTGGCATGATTAAATGATCTGATTTTCATTATTCAAACTAATAAGGTAGGTTTGGAAATAATAAGTGCTACATCTGCTTCGGTAACAGGAGCGAAAAATAAAGAATGTGCACATCTTTCATCAAGAAAGTGTTCAAATGAACTGCTTGATTGAGGAAGTTCACTTGCTATTTTCTTGCCAATGTTAATGAAATAATCATATCAAAGTAAAAATCAATTTTAGCATCATTTTGCGTATAATAGGACGGACTTTGTTTACCGTTTGTTTTACCAAGCAACGAATTAATAAGCTCCCATGCATGTACCTTTAACATTATGTCTGTCTTTATTAAATTGTTCACCGAAGTAATTTTTCTTTGCCATTCTTATAACACATGTTAATTTGTTTTTAAACTTTATGTTGGCAGATTTATTAAGAACTGTAGGATTCTGAAAATATTTTTATACTGATTTTTTTCTCTGATTGAGTTATAGATTCCTTCCGTTATCCAAAGTGGTTTTGACTTATTAGTATAACTTCGGAGCTCACACTGTGGAAAATTTCTGTCATATACAATTTAAGAATTTCGCATTGGCCTCATCGACATTATCTGGCGCAAGTTCATCTTAATCTTAGTTAATGCTTACAGAGTACCAAAGAAATGTTCACGCTTTTCTCTTTTTTCATTTGTAATAATAACAGGTTACAAAACTTCTGAAGTTTCTTTTATGTTCATTTTAATCCTCTCTTACTCACTCATCGGTCAAACGATGATGTCCAGAGATTGTATCGGCGGTTGTAGTCCAAATGCTACGAATTAACCTTTTGTTTTCTCTAAACATCCTGGCGATAGTCTTTTAGGATCAATGAGACGGCCGAGATTAAACGCTCTCTTTGTTTACGCTTAACAATATGCTTATTTTATTTGTTATTTTCGACCTCATCGGTGTTAGCTTGGGGTATCAGGGAATCAGGAATGAAAATAGGAAAGGGTTGTATTGAAAAAAAGTGGACAAATTAGATTAAGATATTTTAAATTCAGAAGGGAATAGTGTGTTCATCAGTGTTATGGAAGTGCATAGCTAGATAAATAGGTCAATGAATGACATAAAAATTCCACTGGTTCAGCCGGTTTTGCCGGTTTCGCCAGGATGTTATCAGTGTGGATAATAAAACTCGTATCCACCTGGAGTAAATATGTTTGCCCACAGTGGCTAGGGAGCGACCCATAATGAACTGACATCCCATCCAGGGGAAAATAGAAATATTCTCAGTGGTTTCATGACAAGGAAACTGGATTATAAACACCCATCTGACAACTCAATTGGCTCGGGACCAGACTTACGGGTACTGAACACGGGTAGCCTTGTGTGCTGGTGGGCTATGGTTACTGGGAACACAGTTATTTGGTGCTGGAAGAGGTTACGTAACGTTGCCTTCGATGTAGCTTCTTCGGTCTTTCTTCATTGCTTTTTCTTCATCGCTCTTTCTTCATCGCTCTTTTTTCATCGCTCTTTCTTCATCGATGAAAAGAGATCGATCGATCGATGTAGGGGAACGATTGATCGGTCTTTCTTCATCGCTCTTTCTTCATCGCTCTTGTTTTCATCGCTCTTTCTTCATCGATCAAAAAAGATCGATCGATCGATGTAGGGAACGATCGATCGATGTAGGGGAACGATCGATCGATGTTGAAGAACGATCGATGTGTTGTATCCAAGTTTTTGCCTCTTTGGCGTTCCATATCCAAGTCGGGGTGCGTGAAAGTGCTTACCTGGTCATCTGTGGTTAATGACTGACAGTTACAAAGTCTGAAGTTTCTGAATATTAGCATTCCAGGGAATCGTACCACGCCCAACCACACAGCCACGTGGAGGGGAATTTCGACATGCCAAAACTGAGCAGAGAAAACACAAGGACAAAGGAGTGAAGGAACACAGAGTACAGCATGAATAATACAAAATTAGCGTCTCTGCAACATTTCCATAATGTTTCGCTGAGCTAAATAAGAGACCCTGGGAATGCAAGGTACGAGAACGATTAACAGTCAGCGCGCAGCATGTCCGAAAGCCCTTCCGTTTATTTGCTGCGTATGCACGAACACACTCGAAAACTGAATATTCATAATCGTGGAGATTAAATGTTCGAAATTCATTTTTTGCTGAACGTGTCTTCACGGTATGCACAAACAAATCTCCCAAGTGACGTCATTTTGGTCACTGACATAGCACATTACCGACTATAGCATTGCTCAATTTGTCAATATTTGGAATCGAAATAAAAATATCAAAAGGAACCTGCAGATATGAAAAAAGTATGGTTCGAAATATTTCCCGAGCTGGTCAAGATCACTCAAAATGTTGAGGTCATGTTTAAACAATTGTGTTTAAACGTCACTTAACAAGCCTTATTAATAACCTTTTCAACGGTATAATCATTTTAAAAAAATGGTATTAAAAGACGCAGAAAAAAGAGGTTTTTTACTCACCACTCTATGTTGGCCCATCACTGGCAACGTAACGGGTTTCTCGTCTAATTTCGAGGGGCACTACCGAACGCTTGCAAATTCTCGTGAATTCTCGAAGGTCCGAGACCGTCATACTCTCTGCAAATAAACTTCGCCATGTGTCTCATTATCGGGCACGCTGCGCGCTGACTGGTAAAACTAGGGTGCGCTAGAATTCCAACAAGATTTGCGTGTGTGCAACAATACTCAAACTAACCATTCTCCAGTTTCCGGTCAATATTTGGGGGTAATGACTCCTGATGGAAATAAGCCACCTACATACACAATCTATTCGTGACACAAAAATTCATAGTCCAGACCATCCAAACGCACTTTGAACAGAAGTACCCCCTCTTCAGTTGGCAAAAAAAATTGTGAGAAAAGTTCATTTTGTTGTCGTTCGTGAACCAGCGAAGTGCAGTTTTACCAAATGAGCTTCCACTGCTCGGAAAATTGTGTCCTCTCTTAATTGGTCCAGCTTGAGGCTCATAGTCATAGAGTCTTACATCATTCATGTACATGTAGGCCTCTCAGTCACTCTCCATCAACATATCGCAACACTTTTCCACGGCAAACTCTACGTTAATGGAAGGGCAAAGAGCCCGCACATCCATACCTCCAACGATGACCTCTCCCATGTTCTCGCTGTCTAATAGTTGCACTGGTGTCTAGATGCCAGGAGATCTGCTGTGCTAATGCATGCCGTGCTTGCCTCCTTCAATAGCGGTCTCAGAAACTGAGACAGGAAAAATGATGTTCTGTTGTTGCATGATGTTACTGCCCCGCACACCGGCCTCAGTAGCGAGCCTCCACATCCTACTTTGTCTGCTTTGTGGTCCTTCCGGAGACCATACATAGGTGGCACATCATGGTTGTATCCTATGAAATTCCCTTTCCTCCTCTTAGATCCATTCATCAAGCGTGTGTGTTTCGACACTTCTTTTTGCGGATGGAGGCCATTATTTATTTTTAACAAAATACAAACAACTGAAGTTCACAGAGATAACCAGATAACTAAAACCTGATCGGACAACATTAAACCATTGTATTATAATGAACAGTTTTTCACAAAATTTGAAACAAATTCTTAAAAAGTGATTTTTTAGAAAAAAAATATTGAAGCATGATCAGATTTGAAAGAAAATACGTCCACGGTCTTTCCCATTTTAAACAACTTCTCCAGTTTATCCAAACATACGAAGTGAAGTTCCGTGTGTATTAAGACCCAATAACGTCGGTAGTATTTTCAAGTTATTACGAATTGAATATTTTGCACGAGAATCTTCTGTCCGTAGTAGTGCATGTATACGTTTACATGCGTTGATGGAATGCATGTACAATGTACATGTACGTAAATCATGGCTGACCGATCCACAGAAAGCCAAAATTGAAATTGATCTAACAAAGGACAATTTGCAATACCTTAAACATAAGATGTTGACCTTTTTCAAACACTCTTTCAAATATTAAGATTTGCAGCGTGTGTGGAAAAACTGGAGAACAATTCAAATTTTCGAGTTTAAAATACCCTTTTTTAAGTTCGGAAATGTAACGTACACAGACATTGCTCACTCCATATCTCCCAAATGTCACTTATGATTAACAGGAAACTCATCACAAAATGAAAACTGAAGCCTGATTATATTTCTCTGGTACAAATTCAACAAACTTTTACACAATGTGGAAGATCTCCGCTGATAGATTTTGGTATAGTTCCTGGCGGACGTCGCCATTTTAACAAACAACAGAAAGTGACCAAGACTTTGCAGAATTTTAGCACATGCGCACAAATTAATTGGAAGGGGTGAACGTACGTGGGAAAGGGATAGCTAACGTACGGAAGCCCGTTAGTGCCAATTTTAACTATGCAAAAAATTCTTTGCGAAATAACCCAGTAATGTTGCGAAATAACGCAATAAGTTTGTGAAATAAGCAATAACTTTTCAAAACCGTAACGCAATACCTTTGCGAAATAACGCAATACCTTTGCAAAATAATACAGCAGTTCTACCATGGCTACAGACTTTTGAGTGAGAAGTGTAGGCGATTTCCCGCGACACAGTATTCGAGGAAAGCTAAGCGTGACATTACACAAATTCGTGAGCTTCTATTTCTCTCTTGGTTTGAGTTTTGATCACATTGTGGTTGTGGGCAGCAAATCAGGTATCAGGTAAGTTTAAGGAGCCTAAAATGACGTTTGGCCTATAGTACGGATTGTCCAGGAGAAAGAACAAGTCATCGATTGTTGATGTTGCACTTTTCATATTGGAGTAGACATAGGGGTGCGTTCAAGCAAGTTACTCGTGTTAACACGAGTATACTCCTGAGCGCTCGAACGGCTGCAGTAAGACCCGCCATATGCAGCCAGAAATGAGACGGCCGAATCCACAGGGTCTACCTTATAGCACCGCTACACTGCTGCAGAACTGAGCGTGTGCATTAACGAGCAGAAGTTCACAGGTACGCTGTGAAAGCCACATATCCGCGTACGTGTAGAACTGAACAGAACACCCGCGAAACTTAATTGCACGCTTTCCTCTGACATGTCTGACTCACGTGTAGCACCGGGTTTGTGCACAAGTCTATGGTGTAGCATTTTTTTGCTGCACGCCGCGGCCCCTTCCTTTTTCGTTTTCCCATGTAGCACTGTGTAGCACCGCATTTGTGCACAAGTCTATGGTGTAGCTCTTTTAGCTACACGCCTCGTCCCCTAACTTTTCTTGGGTCTTCGTATATATACACCCATTTTTCAGTTTTTCACACCAAACAACACTGAATGGTTGAGAATGCATCAAAAACCTCAATTCCAGAGAAAAAATGAAAAAAATTGTCTAATGGCTGTATATGGAGAGAAAATGCTCAAGGTCAGCCTATAGCAAATGTGCACAAACTACTGCAGACTGCCTATATGCACTAACTAGTGCAAATACAATGTGCAGTAAGCAGCTGAAAATTACACTTTTCACGTGAGCAGCTTCAACTACCTGTTGCTACAGATAATGGGGAGGGTTACCCAGGCTAGACACTGCCAACTGTAGCGGCCAAGGGCACGAAAGACGTAAAACTTTGGCCATGCTTTGACATGAAAGCTCACCGTAGATATTACTCCAGTTGACAGGCTCCAGCCCAAGAGTTGAAAACCTGAGCCCAAAATAGGGCACTTCCAACACAAGAGTGGAACAAATCACCAAGGAGAGTGTCTCGATAAATTTGAGTCACCTGTGCATATCCACGGCTTGGTCAGTCGGTGGCCAGGCTGTACTTGACCATCTAAAATTGAATCGGACCCCCCCCCACAGTTAGGGTTGGCCTCTGTTAGGGTTAGCCTTCATTAGGGTTGGCATCCGCTAGGGTTACGCTCCGTTAGGGTTGGAATCCAGCTTTTCTAGGTTATATTCAGTCCATCCTAATCAAAGAATTTCTTGAATCCGACAAACAAACAATTACAAAGTGACATGTTCCACATGTACATATATAATTCTCATGTGATTACCTGGATATTTATTGTGTCCGACAATCCAGTATTTCTGATGTCTCATAATCCATAAAACTGTTATTCATGGCTTGTTGTAGTCTCTCCACCACTGCCAGGACCAACGTAAACAAGAGGGATAAATTTTAAACCCAGCCGCCACTACTGCATGGACGCCGCCATTTTGAAATATAGGGTCCAGTCCACTAATTCAAGCCCCATTGAAAACAGTGTAAAATCAGCACCGTTCAGGGCCCAATAGCATGCACGCCAACATCCCTGAGATTTCTGAAACACAAATGAAATTCTTGTCTGGTCACTTATCTTTCAATTTCTTTTCAATTTTTTGTGGGTTAACCAATTACATTTTAATTATTCCCACAAAACAAAATCACCCCCCAAAAAGTGATTTTTCCGAAGTCTGATTGCAGCCATTTTTCAAGTGGCAACCCTCAACTTTCTCGGGCACTTAAGACCATTTTTCAACCGTAGTTTGCCCTCAAATGAAAGCTCAAAGACCCAGGGAGTTGATCCTGGCAACGATTTACACAATCTCACCATTTTGGGGGCCAAACAATCTCCTTTTGCAAAAGATGCTGTGGGGGCACTTTTAATGCTAATGAGCTGGTCAGAAATTCTCACTTGAATTAGTGGTCTGCACCCTTTAGCACTGTGTAGCATTAGTGTGCACTTGCAGGTATGGTTCTTAGACCATCCGGTCGGCTGTGCCTATGTCCTGTTGCATATCACCTGACTAAAACATTCTGTGTAGCATATAGGAGTGCAGTGTCCCAATTCAAGGAAAATTCTCCGCCAGGCTGAGGCGCACAAAAAGTACCCCCCCCCCCGATTGTTTCGAAAAGAGGGGTCTGTTTGGGCCAAGAAAGGGTGGAATTGTGTCAGTATGGCCCAGGATTATCTCTGTAGATTCAGGGTCACCCTCAGGGGGCAAAGCAGACAAAAATGGGATTGAAAATTAATCAGACGAGCCCCAGGAAGGTGAGGGACGTCATTTGAAAAATGGCCGCTGGAAGGGCTTGGCAACATTCACTTTTTGGGGGTTGAGTTTGTTTTGGGCGGATAATTAAAAAATTCATAGGTTGACCTACTAAAAATTGAAAATCAAATGAAACCTGAAGGACCAAACAACACATTGTTTTTTTGTTTGAGAGGCCTCAGGGACTTCCATGGGGCTCCAAACTTGGTTGATTTTACACTATGTTCAATGGAGTTTGAATTGGTTCAGTGCACCCATAGCACTGCTACACGCACAGGTTCTGTCTTCTTCGGTCTCATTTCTGGCTGGGTATAAGACCTGCGGTGTCAGCGAGAGTATAGGCCTACTCTTGCTAGACAGAAAGTCCTGCACCTGAGTGTAATGCGCACGAATCCTACTCGTTTTGACAGGAGTAACTACGCGAACACACCCAGAATGTGATTTCAGTGTGCAGCGCGTGCGCGTTGAGACAAAACACGAGAGGGCGCAGCAATCATAACGTTGCCAAAACTACCGCGTTATTTCGCAATACTATCGGGTTATTTCGAAAACTGATTACGTTATTTGGCAATGTTATTGCATTATTTTGCAATATTTTTGCGTTATTTTGCAATCAAAAATATTTTTGCCGAGTTAAAATTGGCATTAATGGGCTTCCGCACTAACCTGTACGGTGCAGCTAATTCGAACGTTTTGACCAAGGCTATGGCATTATAGTAAGAGAAGGCGTAGGCCCATTGCCAGTACAGTAAATGCAACATTAGTAGCAACTAAATCATAGACTCAAGGTTGGGTTTGAAGGAGGTTGTCAGCTACTTCTTCTACAATTGGCTGCCAGCGGCATAAACCATATATAAGCCCTTTTTTTAAAGTGGTCACCACGTTTAACATGGGGTAAGTGGCGCGTTTGACGCGGAGCACGATGAGTTTGGCGTTTGAGAACACGCAGAACGCGAGCAAGAACCCGCTTGGAAACATACTATCATCTACCCTTCTTTTGCCGCTTGGGGCGCACTTCAACTCGGGGCGGATAAGGAACACAAAGTCCACTTTTTTAAACTAACTGACATTCAGACCTTGAGGATCCATTCCTTAATCCTTGTAGCTGTAGTTTTGGTAAATGTAAACAATATTTAAGCAAGAAAACAAGACTTTTTTACCCGAGTTCGGCGAAAGACCACCGCGTCACGCCATTTTGTTTCACATCTGGTTACCCTACCCAGCCATTGTGGATATACTGAATTTCATTAAAGAAACGTTTATGGTTCCAGGTCAAGGAACCAGACTACATGGCGCTGATTCGTCTCCGTTCACAGCGTCGTCGCGTCATTTAAGCTCTGTTTTACCCCATAACTTCCCTCAAAAACCAAAGCCCTTCCCTCGTTTCTTTCTGATATGAAAGAGGACATCACCCGCCAACTTATTTAGGCAAATTCTTTCGAAAATGTAGACTTTTTGTTTCCTTATTATAGGAACAGGGTGTTAATGGTAATGAACACCAAAGTGTGGCATGTGAGGTTGTGACGTCCACCGTATCATCAAGAGTGCCGGGGGAAAGGGTTCCATAAAACTTACAGGCAACACTAATTTTCAATTAAATGTTACAACAGCCATCAGAAAGTGATCAGACCTACATGTCCCAAAAAGTGAAATTTAGCAAGAAAACATTGGTTTCTTTCCAGCCAAGTCTCATAGGTTTTTGCACAGGGGCATCAAGTGTTGTCCGTGTCGGAAATGCACTCGTTCAGCACGACGTCCGTGAGCTGGTCGGCAGATGGCGCCAGCTTCGTCTTATATGTTTTATGTTTCCGGTCTGTATGTGACGAAAATGCCCCCCAAATCTCCCTTTTCTCTAGTCTTCTTACTGTAAGTCTTAACCATTTCCTTCTAGAGACCAGGCATTTTCGTCTAGTAAATCCCTGTTGTCGGTGTAGGCTTTATTTCTAAACATTTTCTAGTATTTTCCTGCCGGTATTGTGTGTGTGCACTCACGTGTTTGTTTACACGTCAGCTGTATTTAACATAACATTATGGTAAAATCCAACATGGCTGCCATTTGAGCCGTGGTTAAAACGTTTGAGATTGGTTGGAAGTTGTAAAAATATTTCCGAAAGACTGAGACATCAAAAAGGCAATTTATATTTGTAGAAAGTGGAGATAAATGTTTATTTAGCTTCTGCAGAGGTAATATTGTCTAATTTGAAGCAACTGTGAAAGTTACGAAAATTTTGATAACTTTTCTGTTAGATATCGTCTGGTAAGTCAGTGACTGGATCGTAAATATTCATATCTGTGACATCACTGTATCTTGTTCAATGAACTTAGGGTTTGTTTACATTCATTTATACCCGGTGAAAGTGAGCATTTGGGGGATTCTTACTCATTTATTCACAGTTATAGCACACATTTATCGTTAGGAATGTCATGAAGATTGATTCCAGCCATTTATGTGATGTTTTCCTGTGTGATTTTAGAGAGATTTACATGTAGATAAAACTATCGCCATATGAAACGTTCTTCTGTGACTTTTTACAAATGTGGGCGTGGCATATTTACTAGCGCGTATTTTGACTTCGTACTGGGCGCTACCCATAGGGTATAAATAGGACAGAATTTTGCTAATTAAGGGATTTTGAATTGGATTTGCTGAATGTTGGCCGAAGGGTACTATTGTACTGTTCATTTCTGATGTGGTAGGTTGTGCTTTGGGGAGCAAGTTAGCCTGAACAAAGTGGATGTAAGTGAACCAAGTACTGGGGAGCTAAGCCACATTGATTTGCTCCTTTATTTGTACAGTGAGCAGCAAGGATAAATAATTTAAGTATTCATTGGGAGCGCTGCATTGCTTGAGCATTGGGGAGCCAAATTAAAGGTTTTTATAGAGGGCTCTGCATTGTTTGTGCATTGAGGAGCCAAGCTTAAGGATTTCGTTTTTGAGTGGAGTACGTTGTACTGGGAGCTGTGGTATTGAGTTATAAGCAGACAGTAGAGATATAGTGAGTGTTTATAAAGTTTTCTCACAAAACTACTGGGTTCTTGAGAGGAGATTTAGTGGAATCAGGCTGACGAGTCTGTTTTCCCAAGCACTTTGAGGAAAGCCTGGGGCCTATTTAGTATTTTCAAGGAAGGTCTGGGACCTTAGGGAATTCCTCTTGAAAGCAGACAGGTTAAACGATACCTGGTGTGGCTGTACAAGTTGATTATCCTAGACAGGTTTAAACGATACCTAGTCTTGGTTGTGCCAGTTGAGGAGACAGGTTTAAATGATACCTCGTCTCCACTCTGAAAGCAAGTGGACAGGTTTAAACAATACCTTGCTCCATATTTGTTTTCTACCATACTGTCTGTAAGTTATACTCTTTCCCTTACTCCCCAGGTCTTATCCAAATGCCAGTCAACCCTGGGTTGGAAATAAGCGAGGATTGGATACAGACATTTACTGGATTGTACCAGGAGATGTTCATACTGGAGTGTAAATACATGTACAGAGTGTAATACCCAACCCCATTTACTATTGTTGCGGATACAGTTTTGTTCTGTACAACTGGATTCCTGTCACAATTTATGTAAGTCCCTCCCCTTTTACGGTGACTGCTTCTCGGTAACTTCCATCATATAGTTTGACCCGAACCCACATCGGCCAACGCGAAGTGCTAAACCGGAGAGGCGAAACTCCGTAGGTTTAGGCCTGAACCATTTTGCCTGGTGGCAGTGCTATCGCAGATTTTGAAGAGGTTTCCCAAATTCCCCCTCCCCCTGTAATTTCCAATCAGCCCCAGGCCCACGACCCGCCCCCTCTCGCCCGCCCGGAGCAGAGACGGGGCGAATATTTCGCCACATATATATTACGTTTTTGTTCTATATATTTTACATTTTGCTGTATATCACAACTGACCTGGCGTCGAGGTGGGGGCGTTTCGTTCTATTTATTAATTTCGTTTATTACTTTCATCCTAAATGTTTATAAGTTTCGTTCTCTATATAGAGGCCTATATTATTATTTTAGACACTACAGCCCATACGGTCCATATCCTGTATTTATTCTCCTCCAAAGTGACTCAAGCCCTTTCTTAAAAGTTGCCAAAACTCTAGTATTTACAACTTCCCGAAGGAGAGCATTCAATGTATTAATGACTCGTTGGGAGAAGAAATATATCTTACAACTACATTTCTGGTTAGAAGATCTGTATTAAAGAGTGTGACTTCTAGTGCCTCTTGTATCGGTTACCATTAGAACATTTGTCAATTATTGTACAATTTATTTAGAATCGATCGTTTTTATCCTTGTGCCGCTTCTTATGACATCGGACTTCATTATCCAATATTCGTGTGGCTACAACGATTTGAATGCCGTGCGTGTCTTGAATCTTCTGTAGAGGGTCTTCAACAACATGCAAACACACGGAAACGATTCACACTAGAATGAGGATCTGAATTGAACAAGGTTCAAAGGTCAAATAGTTCAAAAGGACTGATGTTACAGAAGTAAGGTGAGAATCGTGTTACACGATACTGCACCAAGGTTAGCAAGAAATGTTGGCTCGATCATCATACAATTGGGGCAAAAGTGGTAGAACAAAAACATGTTTTCCTCGAACTTCGCTGATTCCTATCAACTTTTCTTTTCAAGACAGTCAAGATGGGTCTCTACAATATGTACATGTTGAAAGCGTCAAATAACACCTAATAATACAATTTTTCTGCCCTCATTTAAGAAAAAGTTGGCAAAACTATTTTCAAACAGCGCAAAATTGAGGAAAACTAGTTCTCTAGAAAGTATATGTAAACTTTTTGCCCCAACTGTACGCTCATCTTGTGATGAGTAAGGCGTAGCGCAAAGTGTGCTATTTCGCTAAAAGGCAGTGTCAACTATCGAAGGCAAAATTGTACCTCTGATTAATGGCACACGGAAAGCCCAATTTGAAAACCAAAGGGAAAAAACAGAAAGCAAAAACAATTCAAAGCCAAACCAACATTTATTCACGCAAACCGCGGGCTACAGACTTTAACCTTTAATATTTCGTATAGCGCCCTCTTTTTCCAGCCACTTGTTTTCGGCACGGACATAATGTAAACCACAGAGACGACGTCAGGATTTCTGGGGCCTCAACGGTACCCGACCAACTATCGCTAATGGGCGAATAGAGGGAGGCCTTTTATTCAGCTTAGTATTTCTGACGAATATCTTGAACATGCGATGAATATTTTACGCATGATTTGGGTACTAAACTAAAAATAATTGTCACATTTTGAGGTAAATTTTCAGGTAAGCGTGAGGGTTAGTTGAGAACCTGCACCTTAATCAATCGCGTTATGCACGCAACGACCGTGCCTAAATTCCTGGTTTCTTTCTCATAATTCATTTTGTTCCTATCGGCAGTTTACACCTTTAGTGCGTGGTGCATGATCCTTTTCGGTGCATTAGTGATAACAGTTCTAGGTGTGGAAGATTACATAAAAGCCTTCAAAAGTCTTGTCAAGCCAGTGACCATTGTTAGTCTTCGGCAGTCAATTTAATCAGAGATCTTGGTAGGATAGATGTGGCTTTAAACTCCCGAACAGAGGATTATCATTGCTGACAGGCTTCCAAATATGCATCTTTGTTTGCCGGTATTTACTCAGTACACGGCAATGATTATGAAAATTCTCCTTGTGGTGCTTTATGTACTATAACACTTACCAATTATTGATGGCAGAATTTTATGCACACCTGATGGTTTTAGACCAATTTATCAGGAGCTAATCTGGAGGGGATGACCCAACCTTCCGTTCTGACAACCCCTTCCCCCCAGAAAAGAAATTTGAAAAAAACTGTTAATCACAGAAATATATATTTTTTGTAGGTGATATCCTACTTACTGTATGTGTTAAAGGGTAAGTGCATCAATAACAACGTAATACATTATCTATGTGTCTGCATGTCCCCAATGAATTGGACATTAAAAAATCTGACGGGCCTGACCATCTCCCTCTTCCCCCGTGAACAGTTCCTGGATTTCGTCCCTGTGTTTATATGAACATGAACTGTAAATCACTTCAACAGATGGTACGGAGAATAATAAAAAACCCAATTTGATGAGAGAAGCTTATTTTGGGATATCTAAGAACAGGGCTTTTCTCATTTGGAAGTGAATTAAGATATCAACTGGTCACTTGGTCGTAGCTAAGCGCTTCTTCATTTCGTCCCAACATGTCCCTGTAACTAGCCCAATCTCCCCACACAAGAGGAAGTTAGGCTTACACTTCCTTCCACATGGAATTGTTCCATGGATATTGTAGATTTATCGCGAAGAGCAATCGAGAGGGCTGCTCCATGCACGTCAACAGAGTGTTCTTACGATGCATATATAGTATGTGCCTCGCAAATTGTGATCCGTTTAGCAGCATTCCCTTCACTTCCTAGTCCGTCATGTCTTCAATATTTAATGGGTGATATGCCATATGTAGTAATTATGTCAGGTGGTATTTCATGCCCTGCATTAGAAACATCACGTCACCCTAGGATCAAGATGCACCTGTGGTCGACTCGTCTCTGAGACACCTTCGAGTATTAATTCAAAACACGAACGATGTCTGGGTGATGAGCGAAGAAAAAAAGAGTCGTAATGAATGCAAGGGTGCATAATTGTTAAATGTCTTCAACTTCTGCGAATTTTTAACTCAAATGCATAAAGTTGTCTTCTATCCTAGTTTGTGCCGCACTGAAACTTCTTTATGCAAATTGGGGAAATGTGCTTTGTTTGTGGAGTAGAGTTAATCTTGTCTCGAGTGATTAAATCTTAGTTTTTCCAATGAGCGCCAATTCATACTCTGCAAGTGCTCGTCAGTATTATTCGAAAATAACGACTGTACAATACTTTGAACAAAACGACTTAAGTGGACTTCTCCGAGGTTTTGTTAACCTTCACGCATCTACTTTGAAAAATAACAACATCTGAATTGGGTATTGAGACATGGATAAAATAATTCCACTGTCCTCTTCATAATCTATTCAGTTCAACCATGCAAAAAAGTCAAAGCTCTGCTACGCGATGAAGAGGTGCTAGCAAAGGACAAAGCGCAAACCTGTGGTACATTTGGACTACCATTTATGGCTATTACGACGAAACTGAGGTTCACAAAGGCCATCTTTATGTTGTAAACCTGTCCATAAACAGTCATTTATTGTCATCTAATGTGCACATGTTTCAGTGGCATCAGGTTCGGTTAAGAATAGAACATGGAATGTACATAAAAAAATTGCATTCTTTCCAAGGCGAATCTTTTTTATAGTCTACACAGGATACGGAAGTGAATGTGGGATAAAATATTTGAAATAAAGTAAAAGTGAGTATAGTTGGTAAAGTCGTTAAGTTCTCATCTCTTTTGAAGACAGCAAAAGTAATTCTCTTCTATAGAATTAAAATATTAGAAATACAATAGATATCTTGCAACTCTCCTGGTAACGAATGAAAGATTCTTAAGTGAACTTTGTAACCCCATTTAGGCTACCTTTGTTTGTTATCAGAATTTAAAAGGAGTCGTGTTTTGGAAAATGACATACCTAGTATGATCACTTAATGAAGCTTAATCATACGTTTGTTAATTTTTAAAGACCCGATCAAGTGAATGTAAACCGTGAATTACATACGCTAGTTTTGCAGACCAAACACCGAGTTGCTATTTTCCTGGAAGCATTGATAAGCATACCTTCTCCATACTATGATTTTTTTAAGAATTCTGTGTCTCTTTCCCAAAACGTAATATCAAGTTCAATGAATGCAACTATAACATACCAATGAGCCTTGACCTCGCTACAAGCTAAACAGTTATATGCAAGTCCTTATCAAATGAGAGAATGAAGGAAACATGTTCTTAGCTCAAAAGACTCGAACGTGAATTGTTTAAACTTCTTGTCAGACACGACAAATCTAGGGGTGTTAATCTCATTCAAAGAGTTGGAAATGTTTGAGGAAGCCTACTTAGAGAACTCTGACAATGGCCAATATCTTCAAGATTTTCTAAAATGTTATCATCAACTAATCGGAAGGAATGCAATTTTACCGACAAACACCATCATAAAAAAATATGGAATTGCAAACCCAATCAGATTAAAGAAAGTAACTGTTAACAATAAATATTAAACTCTGTTTCCGTAAACTTAGGCTCTCAGTAGAAATACAAATACATAGTAGGAAAAAAATGAAACTGATAATTTGATTACGCTATCTCTTCTGAAAGTGTCATTGTAAAACAGGAAACTCCTCGTGCGTTTGTGAGGTGCAACATTAGGTCCTTTTGCGGTGAAACATCTATTGAGTACACGCAAACTATTCATAACACTGACTTAGAAAGTACAGTTCGGATTCAAAATCAGTAACGACAGCAAATGTTATGAGCAATAGAAAATATCAGCATAGACGCACTGAAAAAATTGTTTAGCCTTAAACATATTTATATGCTAGACGTGTTTAAACAATTTTGATGAATAGTGTTTCCCCATCGGACATTGGTGTTTAGGGAATCGGACGCCAAATGTTTAGCATATAAACATGTTTACAAAGTGATGGCAAAATTGTGTTCAGTAGCTACATACAGGTTTTGAGAGTGCAAATCATGCCAGTTTGTTTACTTTTGAAAGATAACTGTGTGCACATGCAAACTAACCAGTTTTGAACAACATCGCTAAACCATGTTATGGAGGTTGGGAGTTTGCATAACCACCGGCATTTTGCATAATGACGATGTATTATTTTGTAGAGTTCTCTTCAAATTGTTCGAGTTAAAATCCAAGCTACGATGGCCAATTAATATTTTGATGTAATTTGATAACTGTATATATCTTATCTTTACATCCTCAATTTGTGTACAAGATATATTGGATCTACAGGTCAATGAAAGAGGGACAAACCATCATTTGTAGCGAATGTTGTTTTTTTGTAATTTTAGATCAAAATCTATCCGTATAATAAAATTAGGTATGGAAAACTAACCGTTTATGTGGATTGTTTTCCCACTTGCACAGTGTATCAGCCCTTTAGAAACAAACTAAGCAACTGTCGTCATACATACGTTGACATGATCAGATATCTGTATCTTTAAAATATATCAAAGAGTGAAGACAAAGTTTCTCTTTACCATTATCCGAAAGACACAAGTAGTGTAGTAAGTCATCTCAATTACAGTGCTGTACACGAGTCAATATAAACAATTTTCATTATTACATTCGCACAAGCGCAAATGTCAACTCCATTTTATTCCTCCCACAAGGCACTTGCCCATAACATGAATATTACACAAAGAGTAATTGTAGGCATTTTCTACAATAAGTGACATACATTAATTCAAATATTATAATTGTACTTGCAACACTAATAAATCGCACGTTTGAATAGTTTATTTGGAAAGATTTGTGGATATTCATAAATATCTTGAGGAGAATAAAGAGGCAGTATCTACAAAACACATATACAGTCTTCTATTTAATGGTAGGTCAACCCCAAGTCAATCACAATTCAGTTCAAAAGTCTGTTCACAAATACTAAAGCAATAGAGGATTGCTATGACAAAGGTACGTTATCCCTTTGCCATGCGAAGTTCATTCAAATAGATTGATTTACTCATGACCGAATAACGACTGTGCGATGGACGTGGCAGACTCTATCACAGCGTAGCGGTACGGTATGTAAGCAGTGTCAAACGTTAATTTGAAAATTAAGCGACTCACACATTTACATACTGCGTTGATAGATTCGATTAAAATATTACAAGAAAATTACACTGGACATTATAAATGGAGAATTTCTTGATATTTTAACATTATCTTTTCCCAAACGAGTTAGCGGGTACTTACTAGAGCAAAATGCGTAATTCACCCTCTCTTAACGAATACTATTAGCTACAAGAATATTAGCTACGAGAGGTGCATTGCCCACGTCTGGAATAACTGGTTTAGGATATCATGTATCATGTTTTTATAAATTTGAATTTAAAAAAACATGAAAAATATATATTAACAAGGAACAATAAAGTAAATCGTGATTTGAACTTCAAACAAAAACAAAGCTAGTGATACAAAGTCGAAATCAAACTCACCATTTTGAATTGTATAAATCAGTTCATTGAATATTATGATGTAAGTGTCAGACTGACCAAGAAAATAGTTACCTGGGAAAGATATAAACAAGCACTGTAGGTATATTCTGAAGAATTCTTCAAGACAAAGTTATAACTTATATTTCTAGCGTGTTTATCCTTGCTTCTTAGGCCAATTGCATTTTTGCATGCAGTTGTGCACTAGACTAACACGGTGAATAAAATACTGCAATCGTGATTTATACGACGTATTTGCGTTACATTTGCATACCTCATTACATTAATTCAAATAATAGCTTGTAAGCAGCCGATAACGCATGGCCGCGCAGCGATGAGTTAAAAAGTTTAATAAGAGATGTAAGTCCTTCTTTTACCGGCAGGTTGTAAGTCAGTAAAGAAATGATTTCAATTGAATTCAAAAGCAAAGATACACGATATGAAAGACAAAACTCTGTAAAAATACGAAATGGTTAGATTTTCTATCTTCAAGATTCAAGGGCCGGTATATTTGCTCTCCTATTTCCATCTTAAAAGCAGACATCTTGAAGGCAGCACTGTACACTTGATATTTGGACATTGTTCAAGACGGGCCAGTGTACATGGTTTGACGTTGCTGTGTTGCCGAGAAATTTTTGTTTGAAAAAAATAATAAATAAAATACAGCTATGTATTTAACAGCGGCGCACTGACTCCAGCAACGACATGCGTGCTGTGCCCAAGCTTGGTATGGCGTCATTCAAGTGATAACAACAACAGATGCCAAGATTACAGTTGACAATGAGGCGCCGAAAGGTTTCCATGACATTAATAAAATGTGGATACAAGTTAAATAAAAACAGCATTCAATACAAAAAATATCATTTTTTATGTGTATATTATTTTAATGAAAATGGAACTAATTACACGAAAAAAGGGTAGAGCCGAAAAACGAATCAGACATCAGAAGAGAATCACACAAATAAATTTCAAAATAATGGTATGCATTGAATAGTTACTTTGTAGGATTTTTCCTGGTCTTCCCTGAAGTTCTTTTCTCTATAGAGTTGATCAATTCCGTCATCCAAAACTACCTTAGTTTACTTCTTCACAATAGCAAACTGGCTAAGCATGCAGTTGAATTAGATTGCAGGACACCCAAGCTGAATGAACCAGGAAGGCTCGGTAAAAATCATGAACGTCATTCGAAAGTTAGGACTCCCTAATTAAATCGAACCCTCAGCTGTCATTCAAACAAATCACTCTGTCATGCATTATTTAGAGAGAGACCCTTTCCTAGAGTCGTTTTGTAATTTACATTTTGAGGGCCATCGTGTTATGATCTGGTTTTGGTCCACTGAGCTTCGAAATGAAAGAAAAGAAAAGTCACGCTAGGAACTAGGACATTTTATCCGTGAATGTTTGAGTAATATGAATCCCACAAGATATTTCTCTTGTCATCCAACAGGAAATTCCGACAAATTATTTCATTGACCGCTCCGCGTGGACAAAAATTACATTCTGGGGAATGGATAAAGTCACATCCTGAACAGGTTTAGACAAGTTCAGTGAGAGGTCTCCAAAAGTCACAAAGTTTGCACGTTAACACTCTAGCAGTTCTACATATAAAACTCGTCCGTGTACACCACCTACATAATCATTTTATTGCTTTAGTCATCCACCATTCCCAAAAATAGTTTCGTGCAACTTTAACTTCTCTCAGTACCTTTGCAGTTGTTCATTGTGCTCGTTAAAAGATTCAAAAGATAAAGTTTCATCATTGTGTGGTAACACTTTCTTCCTTTCGATTTCATTGCACTTTGTTTGATACATGATGAAATTAATTACTGATTTCAACAATCGTTATAAGGCGTAAATTGATACCAGTTGCGTTTTAACTTACTTTTTCATTAAAAAATAAAAGGCGTGTCTGCGGTCATACCGCGCAAGCAACTGCACATCACTCCAGTCTTCATATTCACAACATGGGCACGAGGTATCATTGCATATAGGTCCACTCAGTAGAACTTTTATGATTACAATATTACAAATTTAGTGACGTCATTATAGTGAAAATTATTAGTGTAACTATCACACACTACATACAACAACAGTGTCGTGAGATAATTAAAACTGTGGCACATGTGCATCTGGGCTGGGTGGGGACTCGATGTCAGTGAAGGATTCACGCTGGAGGTCTGGATCAAGAAGAGCCAAAATGTTAGTGCTTTCAACGGGGGGAGGACCTCTTGTGTCCGGAGGAGACGTCGGCGTACCCGTTCGCCGAGCCTCGCTAGAGCTCGAATGCCTTGACCCAGCAGAACTCCTCGAACCATTAGAGTTCCTCCTGTCAGCTGATCTTTTCTTCTCGTTACTTGTCCCTGAGGACCCCGAGCCAGTCACTGATTTGGAGCCCAAGCCCGATGCTGGAGGACTAGACACAGTAAAAGTGTCTGCGTGCTCACGTACTTTTACGGTGATTGGGGACTTCTGTGGCGAGGCAATGGCCACTTCATTCATCGAGCTTACGCGAGAGCTGTTTGAACTTGGTACACTGGATGAATAAGGAGATGATTCCGGGGAAAAGAACTTGATGATATCTCCTATCTGCTCGTCGAGTCTATTCATCTTGACGCTGAGATGCTCAATTTCCTCCTTAAGTTCCAGTTTTATTTCCATTAAACTCGTCAGAAGCTGTTGGTCAGTGGATGACGTACTCATTGAGCTTGTACCTTCCTTGCTATCATGGCGGCCTATTTCATCTAGCTTCTGGTCACTACGCAATATCCCACTATCTGTCGATTCTGTCTTGCGGAGCTGGTTGGGGTTTTTTAGAGCTCCCCATTTGGACGCTGGTTTAGCAGTCTGCGCAGGAGCTGCTTCCTTCGGAGCGGTCGGCCTGTGTTTCGCAGTTCTGTTCATCTTAGAAGTGTCATTACTTTCAGGCACTCTTGTTAGCATGGGCCCCTTCATCCTGGCCAGAACTGACAGCGAGCCTATATCATTCTCCCCTTTCTCCACATCATTTCCTGCTCCGGCAGTTCGCTTCTCTGGCACGTCACTCAGCTTACGGAACTTGTTGAGCATTTTTCGCACAGGATGATCTGCTGGGATGGGTGGTTCATTTTTTCGTTTCTCGGCCTCTGCCTGTTCCCGTTTAACATCCGCTACCTTCCGAAACACCAACTGTTAAAAAAGTAAGAGAGAATTGAGCTCAGCCAGATCCACAGTGGCCTTAGGTACTTGATCATTCGCATTTGGTTCGAAAGCGTGACAGTGATTTCATGTTTTCTCCCTTTCTTCAAGTGCTGGGATTAAAGGCTAGTGCGCAAGTTGTCGAGTTTTCTTGTTAGCAACATTAAAGAGGGCATAAATTCTGATCAGTTTGATAGACTGTCACCATAAACTTCGTCACAAACAAACGGAGTATGATATTCATAACAGATAAAGGTAATAGAAGCAACATTTCTGCAATCATACTGAGGATAAAAAGTTAAACTATATGTGTCATTACGAGGGTATAGCTTTTTCAACCTTGTTTTTGTATTATGACATCTCACCCACAAACTCTTGATTGCAAGTCACGGGGCATT
Organism: Acanthaster planci; assembly: GCF_054643075.1. Lineage (NCBI taxonomy): Eukaryota > Metazoa > Echinodermata > Asteroidea > Valvatida > Acanthasteridae > Acanthaster > Acanthaster planci. The sequence goes on along the minus strand of NC_141777.1, from coordinate 18,271,182 downwards.
CGCTGTTTTTGCTATTTGCATAAAACGACAAATTTCTATACCCCTTGAGCCTGTGAAGCTAGTTTTACACCACCATGAGATGAAGCAGTCAACATTTGTATATTCTGCCGTTGACGTTATTCTGGGTATATGAAGACTGCTTTTGACATTTTTATCTACCCATTATAGTTTGAACTCTTGGGCTCCAAGTCACTGAATATGCCAAAATGTTGACCTGCTTACAAAATCGACATTTTGATGCTCCCAATTTCTCGTCTTATTGACGGCAGCCCCTGTGGCAGACGGTTTGTTAAAAGGAATAGCTGGAAACAGAACCGTAAGACGAGGTTGAACCCCACAATTGCTCTCGTTTACTAAGGAGCAAAAATACCCTGTCTTGAAGGGAGCCGGTATTCCAGACTGTTTGAGGAGTAGTAATTTGTGAAAGCAAAGTTACAAGACAGTTGTGAGCAAGTCAAAGACAGTGAATCAAGTTATGTCAGGAACAGCTTGGATACTACCGAAATTTTTCCTTCTTTCTGCGTTTTCCCCTGTTTTTTTGTTTGTAACAATTTCTGACTATACATGTATAATCAGCTATAGAGGCATAGCTGCCACAACAGGAAAGTATGTGGTGGGCACGCCCTTCTGTTTTCTTCCCCCCAAAAGGACACCTTACTATACTGAGGCCTCAAAACAGTTGGTCGTAGGAGTTAATTGCTTCCTACCCTGTGCCTGAGGTTGTACGTCAGAACCATGTTACGCGCAAAAGAATTCGCAAAGGCTTGGTAGAAGTTCAAGACGTCCATGAGATCATCTCGTCTGATGCTATGCAGATCGCAGTACGTGAGAGCCTTGACGTTAGCGGCTGCTTGACCCAGCGAGTTGTCTTTCCAAAAAGCGTCTCCGTAGACATCGCCAGCTCCTGGACATTGACAAAATAATAAACACGTGACAATTTCCATCGCATTGTATTTTTTGATTTAGAATATAATTACTACCCAACGAAACCAGGGACCAGACAATACGCCTTACCCATGGAACATGTAAAATCCCTCTTGGAGATATTCAATATATATGGCTGGATATTACTGAATACAGTTGTCCTTATTCTTAGTCGGAGTGAATTCCTAGCATCAGCAACAAAGTCGGGAAAACAATGCTTGAAACAATTATATACGCTGTGCATTAATGTTTTTTTTCACTTCAGTATTGCGGAATCCTGATGCTTATTAAGCGAGGTGCGTTATCGATAGGGATTTTGTCGCCGCATTATCTCCGACGAAAGAAAACGTAACATTGTTTTCTCCTTGGAATTGACCATCAGATTTTAACGTTACGTGGTATTTGGTATGGAACGAGCAAGGTATATAATTGCTCATCTTGGTGAACATTTCAGGGAAAGGCCATGCTCAATTAAAGAAAGTGAAAATGGGAGGTGGATCAGGTATCTAAAATCTTTTTAGCTTATAGTTTCTTTGTGTTACGTTTTTCCAACGATAATTTCGTCCGAGGGTGGATTCAGGGGCCCATCGGGGGCCATGCTCTCCCAAAAAAGCTTCTTCTTTTTTTTCAAATAATGACAGACAAATTTGGGTCAATTTCATTTTTCTGCCTTCCGCAAGCGCGTAACAAAACCCCAAATGTAGTCTCATCCCTTAGAAAAAGGCCATAAAGACAATCATAAAAAAAACAATTTAAAAAATTCCCCTACCCCTTCGGACATTTGGTTCTGGATCTGTCCAAACAGATTGGCAACTTACTGCTGGATAATAAATGATACAGTTACATATTGCTGATGGATAACTGGTGCAATAATTCTAATATATGCCCTCTTAGAATTTAGACTGAAGTAAGGTCAGTGTGAAGTACTCCATTATCATTGAAATGCAAAGCGTGCAAGGCACTTTCATCGTGTGCACATTGTGGATGCTGAGCGCTTTGAAAGATAAACAGAAATTATTACTAGAAGTGAAACAAGATTCTTCTTACTGCTTCTGTTGAGATATTGATTCCCAAATTGAATTCAAAGTCCCAAAATTGAATTCAAAGTCCCAAATGTTCGGAAGACTTTATAGAGATACGTTAATGATGTATTTCATCGATGGAGGACATTTGCGTCATAAGCTTATTGTAACCATGCTGAAACCATGCTTAACTAAAAACAAAATTTATTATAGTCATTGGCTGATTTTCAAAACAATTTTTAGGACTGTACTTTGCCTCGATTATTATAAAAATCGTCATTTTTAGACAATGTTTAAAAATCACTAATGGGGGCAGTAAGTGAATTGGCCGAAATTATGACGTGATAAGTGGGAGTTCCTTTTCGGCATGGACGCTACATAGTTCTGGCGGGATATTCAAAATCGCTCAACGCAGGTCACATGACGCAGCGCGATGAGTGTTGTTTACACAGCGGGGGAAGTGTGGTTTTCCAGGGTGGTGAGTGTTGTTTCACAGTACGATTAGAGTTGTTTCACAGCACAAGTGAGTGTTGTTTCAAAGCGTGGTACATGTTGTTTCACAGTGAGGTGAGAGTTGTTTCATAGCAAGATGAGAGTTGTTTGACAGCACAGCGAATGTTGTTAAGGTTGCACAATTTTCAGGATGTACTTTGCGTCCGGGAGATGTTGATTTCAACTCCGGGTTTTGCCCTTACCCAACATATAAACACTGTAAAAAAATTCACAAGCTTGTGAATTTTTGGAAGCTCTCGGACAAACACTGATTTCACAGTGTTTATAAATATATACGTTGGGTAAGGGCAAAACCTTTTATTAATGTTGCAGTACACATACCGTTACGTGGTACGCTGCATGGCAATGGACTTGAATGCAGTGTGCGGACGTCGCGCGTACGTCAACTGCCCTGGCCAAGCTATAGTCACTTTGCAGCAGCAGCAGAAGCAACAAATAAAACTGGTCGCACACGACCGAGGTCACGGTATGCCCAGTAATCGCATTGATGATGGCTGCTACCATGCTCTACAAAATAGCCCCGATACAAGTTTCTTCACATTTCCCTCAGAAATTTCGTGCCAATTTACGGACAACCCTTTCTCGAGACGGTTACACTGTTTATTTTATTAAATATCATTGAGTTTCTTTCCTTCTTTTATGTAAACATTATTCCTACCAGAAGTTCAAGTATGGCGCTAGTCTTTGGCGCACACCTGCAAGTGCCCCAGGCTGCCGAGAGCGATAATGGCCAGGCCCCCTGAGACACTGTGAAAGTACCATCTGGTGTGTGCCTCATTACAAAGACTTTCGCGTCATGGGAGTTTACAATGTATTTTGACTCAATTTGTTGTTATAAAGACAGAGAATTTTGCATTAATTTGAAATGCAATTTCAGCTTTTTTCCCTTGGAATTTACTGCGTGCTGCACAAACAAAAAGTACACTGGCGAGTGTTGCCGGTGTCCCGGTTCCGTCTCGTCTGGTCTTTTTAACGGCATTTTCATCGGGCTCAAATTAGTTTGGCAAAACCGCTTCAGTGCGATGATCTCGTCAACTAAATTATTATTCTCATCATAAGAGGAAGCCGACTGATCATCACTTTCACTGTCAGAAAGCACAACGACACTGGGCTCCGAGTCTGACATTGTGTATGCTACAGAAGCAAAGAGTCACATGCATTCAGATCCCCGCGTATTACGTCACAACTTTTAACAGTAGCCAAATGAAGCCGAAGACGACTCTTCTTTTTGTGTCCGTCGGACCCCAAACTGCGAACTTGTTTTCTCCTATTCGGTTTTAAATACACGTAATGAAAAAAATGAGACCTTGCTTATGTGATATATATATGTAGGTCTATTCTACAACATAAGACATATTGCAGAAAATGCCCTCCGTTGCTAAACTACATCTTCAACTTTGACCCATTAACATAACACATGCGTGGGTTGCGTTGTGCAATGCTTTGCACATGTATTGACACGCATATCAAAAGGCGCCTTAACTGCTCGGAGACAATCTAAATCGTCGGTGTCTAAATTGGCTTTGTTCATTTGAAAAAGTAACAGTGGTAGATTAAAAATTAGAATGTTAACATCGCTCACAAAAAAACAGCTGTGTTCTAGAAAGCTGCAAAGTTGTTGAACCTGTGTAATAAATATTGTAGAATTTCCTTTACACAAGTTAAAGTTGACCTTGCGATGTAAATAACTTAATACAATGAAGAAAGAACTATCAAGGATGGATCAGGTTAACCTACCTAAAATGGCCACCACTTCCTCATCTTGTATTACTTCCAATGACCCGGACACAACGAACCATAATGAGTCCACACTCTCACCGACGTGAATTAGGAGATCTCCTGGAGCACTGTGGCTCATTGTGAAATTGATGGCTAAGGCTCGTAGGCAACCTTCGCTGGCCAGGCGAAAGCCAGCGTGCTCGCTGAAGACACTCCTGTTCAAGTGGACACATACGTCCGCTTTCATGTCTTTAGGGCAGTAGCTTAGAACCTGTCACAGTGGAGTTAAGTCGTGTTAATGGGACCCACTTAAGCCCAGGTGGTTCTTGTGCTGAATATAATGGCCAGCGCATACACGCTAAGTACCGGTAGTTATTTTAAAATAAATGTAACGGCAGAATAAGAAACGCGTTGAAAAGATTATGGATCAAACATGCACAACATATCAAAGCACCAACAGTGAGGGGGTTTTGACATTCAACATAATTCAAACTGGTGTATTGTTATATGAAGTTGCATACAACACCTTTTCAGAATCGATCCCTTTATTTATAGACCAGGAGGAGACAACATAATCCATCACTCGCTCCGATAAGCTCTTGTCAACTTGATGGAGTTTCATGAACTCTTTGACATTGTTGAGCATGTCGTGGTATCTGGCAGTGTTGTGCGTAAACTGCTGGAATATTGTGGTCACGTTACCAAAAATGGTGGCGTACAGAAGAGCTGTAATAAAAAAAAACGAAAAGGATAGAACACTATCTTCAAGTCGATCTGAACGCCTGGTTCGCAGACTCCCGTACGGAAAAAACCGTCAAGGTAATAAAGCTGTTAAAATCTGAAGATCAAAATTCCTGTCAACATATTCAGCAATTACAACGTTTTGCTCAACTTCACTGTTTTTGTGGATCCTATACAATGTACATGAATAAAATACACTGTACGATGTACACCTGCCCACACCATTTTTAAATAACAAATATATGTTAATTAAAAAAACTGGCGTCGCAACTTGCAATTGCACCATTTTTTCCACATTGCAGGTTTCTGTACCTATAGACTTATGTCGATTTGCAACTGTCTTGCATCGCGTCGTGCGGCGAGTCGTTACCCTAACCACTTCGCTTAGGTAGTTGAGTGATGCAGCTTCTCATGACAGACCTCATAATATAAGGCAAACAACTAAATCTCCAACAATATTGTAAGGCCGCCTGTACAGTAGATGGATTCCTTTTTTTTAACTGTGCCAGTTTTGGTTAGTACCTTCGACAGAGGCCATAAAGTATATGGTACTTTATGACTGCGATATCGCTAAAATGTAGTGTTATTGAGCAAGGCCCACACACAAGGGCAGATCCAGGGGCAAAGGGAGCCGTGCTCACCCCCACCCCACACACACACACACACACACACACATAAAGAGCCATTTGGCGGGGGGAACAATGACAGAAAGGCGATTTTTGGTCTATTTCATTTTCCCCTTTCACAAAGTGTGTAAAAAGCGTGTGGTTGAGTAACGATAGCCTATCCCATGTTTTTTAAGACATTACTTCTGGTAGCTGTTTTTTACATTTACTATTTCTCTGCTTCTCTATACTTACATCCCACGACCATCATCAGGATTGTGAAGACTTTTTCAAGCACTGTAACAGCTGCAATATTGCCAAAGCCAACACTTGTAAAACTGCTCATTGTGTAGTACAGCGACGAGATGTACTTCATGGTTACGGGCGGTCCGCTGTCCGGATCAAAGTTCCCCTCTTCGTCGTAACTGTACGGGTATCCAACATCTCTGGACAACTTGAACAGCCAACCTTGGGTTAGGTTGTTTCTTGCATCGCTTACTCCGATGGAATACCAAATACAAGCAGCCCAATGAGCGAATAGCATGTATGACAACATCAGAAGTATCAAAAAGGCAACACCGTATTCAATGTAGTGGTCCAGTTTCCGGACGACACGGCCAAGTCTGAGGAGCCTCACTACCTTCAATGCACTGAATATACTGCTCAAATTCTGCTGTGGGTAAAACAAAATCTTTCTGAATAAATTTACATTAGCACTTAGATTGTTAAATCCATCTTTAGGGAAGACGAACAGTCAGTTCTACCTCTAGGCCCCTACTTGACTGTATTGCAACAGAAGATTTTAAGAAAATAGGCCTAAACAATAAAAGTAAAGTTACACAAGAATGTTAGCCTACAATGACTTGCCAGGGTCAGATTGTGAAATGAATTTTTCACTCCTCACCAGGTCTTTCTTAGCAGACCCTGTCCTTCGGATTTCAACAAAATCTCCTTCCCGTCGACTCTCAGTTCAAAGCTTTGATGTACAATGGCAAACAATGTGAAATAAAACTTTAGAAGTGATCCCTGTTAAAACTCCACTGTCTTTGTTCCCAAATATTCATGCGTAAAATGATTTCGTGCTCCGGTTTTGCTTCAAAGTTTGACGAGGCAAAAAAAAGGTGTACCAACTCAAATTCAGCACTCTGTGTATTGGTATGTTGTGCAGGGTCTTTAGATGTCACACAACAGGTTGGGGAAAAAACAGCCTAACTGCATGTGGCTTCACCGTGTAATAGCCTATCGGTGTCCATGGACATTAAGAGAACAAACTAGTCTTTATAAAGTAATAAAAGCAAATTTCGAATTAAATAATAATCCTGTGCCTTACGTTTTGCTGTTGAAACGCATTGATGACATCATACGGTAGGCACGAAAGGAGGTCGATGATAAACCAAGACTTGAGATAGTTCATACGAATGACCTTGGGGTCAGAAACAACCTCTCCCCCGGGCCCGACAAAGGTTGTGTGGAAATTTAGTATGACATCAATAAAGAAGACGATGTCCACAATGCCATCTACAACCATACTGATGTAGTCCTTGGCAGTTTGTGTTTGAAAGGCAACATTCAAAGGCACAGCCACAGCTGTATAGAAGGTGAGTAGAAGTATAACCCAGTCCCACATTATTTTGAACGTGCAGTAATGAAGAATTATGTGAGGCGGTGTCTTGGGCGCTTCTCGCTTGTACTGCGGCAAGACCTCGGCATCTATGCTCATCATCTGAGAAGGGGGATAAGATGAAAATGATTTCAATGTAATGTTGCAAATGATTTGCAGCTATGCAGGGTGTATCTGAAAAAGTAGACCATGAGAAAAATCACGATAAAAATAACATAGGACAAATTTTTAAAAATAAAATCTGGTTGTACCCTTTGCTTAAGGGGGTAGCTCGGCTTTGTGATTGATGCCAGTTTTGTTGCTCAAATTTCACACTTCAATGATTAGCGAAAGTTTGAATTTTGGAAAGTAAAAGTCTCTTGCACACAGGTGTGTGAGGGTTAAGATGAGATCTGTCAGATTACATGAAAATTTTTACAAAGAGTTTCACTGGCACACGTAAAATTTGACAAACAATAAACCCATAACCCCCTAACATCGATAACAAAATAATTTCATTGCTGTGTGTATCATTACCAGGCAGTTAAGGCTAACACCACATACATTTCTCGATTAATTTGAGGACACCAAGTTTTAATCTTCTTTAAGTTGATGTTTTGAAAGTGTGAAAGGTCAGTGGTCCTTAAAATCATTGCATTGTCTGATACACCCTGTATATATGTATAGAAACTTCAACCCTGTTGTCAAAAGACCTACATAGCTCATCAACGCAAGGAAATCGGGCCAGGCGTGCTCGCTTCATTCAGATCTACTGAACGTCAACACAATGAAAACTAGATAATGAAAAACAAAGTTAACTAGTGGGAGAAGACGGACACTAGCGAGTTCTATCCCAGCGAAGAGAGCACCCCTGTCGTGTTCGCCGTCTTATGACTGCCATGTTTCAACTGTATACAGTTTTGGACATCACACACCACTGATGTTGTCCTATTAATGTAATTACCTGGGCTAGGAGCACACACAATAATTATGCGAATGACATGTACAGTGAAAAACCGAATTCTCAACCGATGATTGTTGGTCTCGGTTTATTTCATTATCGCCAAACAAGTGATTTTGATTAGGGAATCATGGGTTTTCTCGGTCAACATTTGTTAAAAAAACATTCAGAACATCTTGCTGGGGGCAAAAGAAAACACTTAACTGCCTACTGTGCGCATTTGTGGTTCATATTAGATTTGGGACGTTCAAATTTGTGTTCATGCGTCACATTAGCACTTTCTTAACACCTTATAACGTTGCAAGTTATGCCATTCATTTTCAGATGGTCGTTACATTTACTACATGTAATTGGGTGGGTGACTTTACATGCCGTTCCTTGTTGGAGTTCTGTGGTTGCAGCCTTACTCAATGTTTTTCATTGCTATTCCCAGCTGCTACCATAATATTCAGTAGCAGTCTGTACATTATAGATGTGTGTTATAATTTTATGTCTGTGTCTTTTCTACACTTTGTGTTAATACTCGCCAATTATCTTACAGCGAAGCAAACTGTAGAAAAAGGTTGTTTTATATACAGCCGCTATAGGCGTCTCGAAACTGCCAAGCTGTAGCCACGTATCTATATTTTGCAGACAGGAAAACCTGCACATAGCACGTACTCAAAAATCAAGGCACACGACAGCTCCTTTAAAGAGAGTTTAGACACTTTTGAAAAGAAATGTGAGGTATTCGCATGTTTTACTGCTAACATGGTAGTTAAAAGAAAGAAAATTTTCAAATCCCGCTTAGTCGATTTCTTTTTTCATGTTTATGATTAAAGGGTGAAACAAACTGAAGTCTTGCTTTCTACCCTCCTTTTCAAATGGAAAACGCACTTATTGAAGTTAATGAAAACCTCACCTGGGAATCGCACATGAGGAATGTCTGTAAGTCGGTTGCTTATAAGATTCATTCCCTTGGTCGACTGAGACATGTCGTTAACAATGGTCTTCTTAACAGGTTATACAAAACAACCATTCAGCCATGTCTTGACTATGCCAGTTCTGAGTGGGGCAACTGCTCAATGACTAACTGGAAGATTCTTTTTAGGCTACAAAAAAGAGCAGCCAGGATTGTTGCTAACAACTTTGATTATATTAATTCTTATGGTGATGACATCATCAGAGCCCTTTCTTGGCAGACTTTTGAGCAAAGGAAGGACTTTTACTTAGCTTGTAACATGTATTAATATGTTCATGGTTTAGCCCCTGACAGACTTTGTAATAATATTTGAGATGTATTTTGATAGACATGGACTTAACCGTGGAAACGCTGATTCTCTTAATGTTGTAGTCCATAGGCCTAACATGGAAAGTGTTACGCAGTCTCTCGACTATTCCGAGGCTATTATATGGAACAACTTACCAGATAAAGTCCAGAATGTATCCTCTTTTGATGTTTTTTTAAATTATGCATAAGAAGCTTTGTTTTTAACGAGGCATTTTTAACACTATTGTGGTCTTGTCGGTTAATCTTATTGTTACCATTTTCAAAATTGTTCATTTTCTCTGTACTGCACAGGACCATGATGTAAAACAGCCAATAAGCTGAATGTCTATCCTGTATAAGATTTTTAAATAAATAGACTATTAAAGTGTTTGGACATCGCTAGTCTAATAATATGCACGTTCTGCGTAGGCGTAGCCATTACCATTGTGTACACGAACAATCATTCGACATGACGCCCACTCTTCTGAGTATATGTGGGTGAAATTCAGAGTGGTAGGCAATCGCGAATCATGTCCTATTGCCTTCGGTTTAGCCAACGTATTTTTCCACGGTGCAGTAGGCGGCTTCTCATATCGCCTGCTATTTATGTGCTTGGCCAAAATTTGTAAAATGTTCTTCCATGGTTGGTGGCAGGTTCTGCATCTAAAGGCACATTTTTTTTCATGAAATTAAAAATGGTGAGGGCCAATATTAGTCGTATTTTATATGTGGGTTTGATTTTTCAAACGCACTGTGAACAATTCCTTTACTTTTGTACTGACGGCCAGCCAAAGTTTCCTCACTATAAGTTGTCAAAACTACCACTCTGACATAAAAAGAAAGAGATTATCTGCTCTTTTCTTCGCGTTTATAGCTCTAACACTTATGAGCAAACGAAGGACAGGTCACAGTGAAAACCACGTTCAACGTGCCTATGATTATACTTTGCAACAAGCTTACGTTGCCCAAACGTGAGAAGTCGCTTGAAAATATCATGAGACCGGAAATCTTCAGCTTTTACATCGTTAATTCATTTATCATTAAACATGCATTTAACTGAAAGTTGATCAAAACGTGAATTCATATTTTGCGTGATTTGTCATCAGTTTTTTGCATTAAAAATTCCAACTGCCCTGGAGAGCCTTTACAAAATTAACACGGTTTTCAGGAAGACATGTTTGGGTTACTTTTAGTTTTGTGAAAATAAGTTTGGACCCCTCCGGCCGATTCCAAAAAAAAACCCACATGCGGATCAATAACAAGTGATGTTGCTGCCGACGTATAGAAAAATGCCTGCAAATGTTTTTCAGCTATCCTGAATAATTTCCTGAGGGACATGTTTTGCTTACCCAAGTGTGTCCGTAGCAACACTAAGAGACAACTATCCTTGTGAGCCTGAACATTCGTACGTGGTACCTGTTAACATGCATTCATGAACGTGCATGCACTACTTTCAAACAATTTGAGAACTCTGGTTAAAACAAAAAACAAAAAGAATACAAACACTGACGAGGAACATAACCTCGATCACACTGGCACTCTACAATTATATTGAAATTGAGCTTGTCAGGCAATACTTACATGAGCGATCTGCGATATTTGATTTTGGGTGCTTTGTTCTGACTTCATATTTGGCAGATGCTGGGCCACTTGTACGAGAACCGATTTACTCCTCGTCACGGTTCGTGCCAGCCGGGCAAATCTGCTTAGTCCTGGACACAATTTATCAATAAGAAAACTTTTTAAAAAAAGAATGCTGAAGCAAACTTGAGTGATTCCCATAAACCTTAGGCATCATTGTTGGTATAGGTGAATTAGAAAATGGCTGAAAAAATTGCAAAATATTATCTCGGATTTCAATTTCAATAATTTGTAAATAGTAAAGAAACAATAGCTGGTATGTGAAAAGAATTTCAATGATCCTAAGTCTATGGGAAGCTTTCAAGGACGAGGAGGGTCAGAATAATGAAATTATTGGTTTTCAGCATGCTGTTGTAAACGTACCACTTAGGAAACCATAAATTTCACTTTGATATAATATGCCCATGCATTGGGTCACGCGTATGCGTACCTTTTGCATTTTCATCCTCGATCGGTTGCTTGAGGGACGTGATGTCTTTGAATGTGCATAGAAAAAGTACGATTTGATCCTTCTCATTTTGGATGGGAGCTATTTGGAGAAGCGACCACATCGGTGTCCCTGCAGGGAAAAGGATTTTGTTATAAATCGTTAAAGACAGAAAGGTCTGATGAAGAAAACATTACACATTACACTTTTTAACTTGAGTTCAACAATTCTAATTTTATTTCTAATATTTGTCTTCAAATTTTCAGCTCTATTTTCATTACGTCGTTCATCAGTGCGTTCACTAACTGATGATGTGAAAGTCTTTTCCAGTAAGAATGAAATTTTTAAGAGTTTTACTCTGCTTTCCGTGTGTGGATCCTTGCAGAATGTTACACATAGTGTCAGACAAGTAGCAAAAATTCTTTCACCTTCTGTCAAAGGACATTTTCAAGCTTTCGAGCCATACTGTTGCCACTGATGCAAGATAATGAATCCTTTAGTACATTTAATAGTAATAACAAAATTGCTTTTGAATTTGAGAAAATGGCTCCATCTGTGGACATTCTATTAAGATGTGGACAAAATTTAAAAATAAAATTGGATAATGAATAAATATTTAGAACTACAAGCATCACAACCACAAATATGGTATCAAATTAAAGAGAACAAAACCTTCCTTTTAAAGGCTGTACCTACAAGGTGGATTCAGTTGACTATGTTTTTTTTTGGGGGGGTGGCTAGAACGACAGATTTTGAGTACCCATTTGGCACCTTGTTTTAAAATTTGAAAGTCAAGAGTATTATTGTTACCTTTTGGCAATAAGTCAAAGAGATAGGTTCACATTTTTGTGAAAGAGCTTTTTTTACGTTTTAATTTTCGCCAAAAAACGGGCAGAAAAAACTGTAACGTAACTAACAACAACCTTTTGGCGGTGCTTTTAACTGGTGAGAGAACCTGTTGTATATGTTGAAACGCTCATCAATAAGCAGTTACAGAAAATAGTACAATTTTACTCATCAGTATGCCGTCTGCGGAAACTTTGTTTCCCAAAACAAGTATTTTATCTCACACTTTTTGATTTATGGCAGTATTATAAATCCTATCAAGATGTATATAGTCGACTCTCGTTATTAACTAAGTCGCAGGGACCAGACAAATTAGTTTGTTATAATCATGGCTTTGTTACAAGACGAGTTGAAAAACATAAGAACTTGAGATATTGGGATTCTCGAATTCTGTTGTTTGTAACAGTATTTTGTTATAATTGTTCTTTACAGTCTACATGGGATTCAAATGGAGGACTGATTCTGACACGTAATAGGAATATGCATCATTGCTTGAAATACCACAAAACTAACTGCACAAGTAATGCTGTGGACTATTATTTGGATGAAATTTAATTAAAGGACCATGTAACAGAACTGTTTTATCAAGTCCTTGAAACTACACTTGTATGTTTCTATTACCTTATTTTCAATGTGTGTTTTTGCTGTTTTATCTGTACTTTGGGGACTTTTTGTTTCTATATGCTAATATGAATATGCATATTCTTGAACAAAACTGTTATCTAATCCAAGACACTGAAACTCAATGTTGCATTGATATGTGTACAAAAATTGCTAGATTTTTACCTTTCGTTATCGAAGATCTCCATTTCTTTCGGCAATTTATTGTTGCATAAGTATATGGCAGTAAGCTAGTGAGCAACGTTTTGTCAGAGATATTTTCAAAAACTAAATACATGCAAACAGAGCAGTGTTTTCCTGAAATTACACGAACAGCGCCCTCTCTTACCTGGCAACGCTTGGTCTAATTTAAATGATTTACAAAGTGCACTTTACAGTTCACTTAGCTCCATAAGCATATCTACATAAGTCATACACTGGAGAAGAGTTTAAACATACACAAAAGTTATTCTAAGAAAACTTCATTACATTGATCCTGAAAATGTTAAAATTCTGTGATGATATTGGATTTTATCACTAAATTATCCAATTCTTTTCAAGAAGCAAATTTGGCACTGTACTATTCCTTGTTTTCCCTGTGTTCATTAAAGGTGTTGAGCAGAAAGGAGTATAAGATAATAGCTTCCCGCTACACCGTGTTTGCATTACCTGTCCATGTACAGGTACTTACACTTTGATTGGGAGCCATTTTATACACCAATAGACAATTTTGTGACCAAGATAGCCAATTAAGAGCCACCAAATTTCTAATAATGGCAAAGAAGGCTTAGAGGGGCAACCACCCTATCAGATACTTTGCTCTGGGATACTTGGCAAGCCGTAGGCCAATGAGAACTTTGGTTAGTTATTTCCATTCTTGGGGTTTAATGATTGGCCTGGAAGGAAAAGTTGTTATGCTATATTTTTTGTTTCAGCCTCTGAAGGAACAACATCTACAATATGATTCTTCTACTTTTTTTTTGTTTACATTATTCAAGAGTCGGTGAATTGTCCTAAATACAGTTTGCTGAGATGACGTTTCTGTGTTTGTGTGCAGTTCATTTTGTCTTTTCATAAAAATTAATATTTTATTTGAGGTGGAACTTATCACTATTTATTCTAAGGAAGCATGAGCCGACCTGACCAAAGAATCGCTTCTTCCATGCATCATTAGGTTCCAGTAAACCAACAAATGACGGACCTCCAGCACAGACCCGTATAAGCTATTCAGAATAACAAAACTCAAAATGAGGTGATAAGTTAATCTATTTTTCTGCATCTCAACTTGTCTGCAGTAGTCGGGATTTGAATAATTCTCGGATTTTACACCCTGATGTCACACCCTGACCAGTTACACCATTACGTGAACACCTAAGAACTGCGGTTTACACCCACGAGGACGCCTTGTGTCGTGCGAATCACTCAGTGTGAATCGGATCCCTGGGAAAATCTATTTTTAAAACGTAAGACCAGGCACTTGGCTCGTGACAGATCCCATGTGGGTGATGTGGTCATCTCGCAACCCTAGGGCTACATTTGTTCCAAAGGTGAACGCTGACATGATGGTGACAAAGGGTTCATCGGGCTAATGTTGACAGGGCATGACGTCACGTTCTTTAGCTTGGTCTGTACGGACCAACCTTACAAGTTGAGTATTCAGGCATGATTGGGTCATCCCAATCAATTGATAATAGTCAAGATGACCGAGCCAAAATGGAGACACGCTCGTAGAGCGAAATACGTAGCCAGCAAGAAAAGCGAAATTACCGACAGTAAAAGAAACAGCTTTACTGCAAAGAAAAGAAAAGTGACAACGACCAGTAGTGTACGTGAGACTTTCAGGAAGTTGAAAAGTTCAAGACAATACAAAACTGATGATAAACTTTACATTATTGGGTGATCTCAAGCAACTATTGGAGAACTATCGGGCTCTGTTTTCCTCTTTTTTCTGGGGATTTTTCTAAGTGAGAAATGTATTTATAAGAGCTTAGTTTAGTACATTATGAACGTCATGCATGCTCTCGTTTTTTCTTTCTCGAACCATTTTACTGCACTCAATTCTGCTGGTGTTTTCCCCTACCTGTCGAGCAATTACTGCATTTATACGTGGCAGTTTTACATGCCTAAAAAGTTTACATAACACAGACTTAGTGTTTTAGTGAGAAACACTCCCACAAGATATAATTCGACCGGATTTACATGTAAGACAAGTAAGTTTACCAAAAGACTCTGATTTCGTTTCATTTATTAAAACGACAGGTTCTCGTCTTTAAAACGCACTGGTATAGGCAATATTTTGAAGTGCCCAGTGAACAGATCAACACATTGTCAACATAGTACAAGTATGATATATCAAAAAAATGCTTCAGTCTGAAACGTGTGTAGCTTGCACATTACTTCGTCTTATTTATTTTCAAAACTACTAATTTCACTACACTACAGAATAACGACATTGTAGGAGGGCTTGTTGCAAACTTATAGTGGTTTCTCAAGGAAAACCACTCCATTCACAGTATAAGCTCCGAATTATGCGTAGTATGTGATTCAAGGTTTGAATATTTCTAATGAAAGTCTTTAAAAAAGAAAGGTCAGCGCTCACGTCACGGGAGTATTGCCATGGAAACGTTCTTGAAATGAATATAAGCGATGAGCTCTTAATCAGCTGGGATAATCATACAAGACTATATATAAAATTTTTACATCTGCAGTAATTAAGACGACCCTCTAAAAGTTTTTAGGGTGTAATGCCTGCATGACGTATTACGCCTTAACCTGCTGCTTGTTACCACAAATATGTTTGGTTTTCTTCTGATTCCTACAAGTGACTCTCTTCCGTCTTTACGAAACTCCAAGAACCGTATCGGACATTACAGAGTCGATTACCCTCTCCATGTGAAGCCTTATTCATTTTGAGAACTACACATAAAATGCTTTCGAAGACTGGCGTTGTCTTTTAATCAGCATTCATGATGTTGTGCCATTTTCAGATGCATTTTACTTCACTCTTCCTTGTCAGTCATCAGTGGCGTAAATCTGTGTTGGAAATGGGGGGGTGGAGGAATGACTTGTCGGCCAAGGAAATTTGAAAACGGGCGGGGAGTTAACACTATATACACTATATAGGGGGCAATGTTCGTAATAAGCATGTACATCTGTAATGTGTATCATGCAGAATCGTACATCAGAGTGGTATATTTATGGCTTTTTAAAACTGCTCTCCCTTTTTATTGATATTGCAAACACTTTAGTCATTGGGAATTCTAGAAAATTCTTCACAATCCGCTTTATTGTTATTTTTTAACTCTTATTAACTTTTTTAACAAAAAGAGGGGGATGATTCAGTATTCCAACCTCTCCCTCCAAAGAAAAAGTGGGAACGTTTTATGCCTATGTCAGTCATCGTTATCCGTGGCTTTCTGCTTCATTTTAATCATATGGGTATTTCAGTTTTCTGTATTTTTACCCATTCTCGTGCTTTGTAATATTTCAGTCAAAGCTGACGGTGCCTGCTTGCCGTATAGTCCTGACAAATTCGTGGGATTCGCATAATCTGCAATACATCTGCAAGAATACAAAAGGTAACTGAACACAATAACCACTCCAAATTGAGAAAGATGGGGAATCTGTGAAACCTAAAATTCAAATCTCCGTGATATGCTTCTTACTCGTCAGACAATGTCGCACATGCGTTCAAGACCCATGTCATTATTTTCAAATAACTCCCTCCGTGTACTTAGACTTAATGTCCACGGAGTCACGTCAAAGAAAATGTTCAGAGCAACCCCCCAACTCATCGACTCCCTATTTCATTGCTTACTTGATCTCCCTGTAAGCCATTTACCTGGCGCAAAGCACACTCACAAGATCCTATTCGAGTAGCCATTGTCACTTCTCCCAGTGGGCAAACCAAAACATACTCAGGCTGAGCTGGATCAATAATCTGCTGCACAACCTGTCCGACTAGACGTTTTTGCCCGTGGGGCAAGACTATACACACGCACTCTGGAGAACAGCGATTATATAAGCTCGTCCAATTCGGTGTTAGAACAAGACAAGTCATTTGGACAAGTTAGGCCATAATGATTGTTGGGTGAAGGTAAAAACAGTAGATGCTACATAAACAAGGAAAATATTCATTGCATAATAAGATATTTTCCAGGACAATACAAATCTACAAGCAAAGTTGCTTGAAGCTTATGATTCAGAACAGATTCATTTTGCATCACAGAAATATCTATTTTAAGCATAAATGATTTCATAATCTCTGTCGCTGCGGTTCACCGCTTAACGAGCCACCTGAGACCTACTCCATATCTTCTTGTGTGTGAAAATTGAGTTTCTGAGGTTCAACGCGTAGGCAAAGGGCGCCAAAATGGTAACACTGATAAAAGAATCAGAATACTTCAGAAAGCTTTGTCAACCACAATTTCAGTGTGGCCAGTTTCAATACACAAGAAAGGTTTCACTGGAGAAATCAGGCTACGACGAACCAGTAAATGTCCCGCAACTACGGAACAAGCACGTCTTTTTTTTTCAGTTTTCTTGAAATAATATTTTACTTTCCTTGAATACTATCTGAATTAAAACAGCCATACTTTAAAACAAATATCCTACTTATCATATGTTATACTTATATGCTTTTATTTTGTGGTAGAGATCCAAATTTTCAATCATACCATTTATAAATGGCAACATCTCCAATACATTAAAAGGAAAGAATGCATATGTAGTCTTTATTTAGAAGCTTTGTTTCACGTCATACGTTTATATTTTGGGATTTCCTCCGAAGGAAAAATTTATGTCTAAAATCCAGTGAGCAATTTTGCCTTAGTTCAGTGAAAGAGTAATTCAATGGATCGAAATGTGCATAGCATTTCACTCTACTACTGTTGCCCAAATTGTCAAGTCCTTTGACCACCACCCAATTTTATTTCATACACAAGTTGCAGCGACGGATAAAAAGCCTCTTTGGCTTATTGTTCAGTTTCAGTTAAGGCCTGCCTTCATGCATTGTCACACCATCGTTGACATTAATATTAATTTAATTTTGATCCTCCAGCACAAATGATAAAGAACCTGTCATGAAAATTTCAGTTCGTCCCCGTTATTCATTCATCACTGACGAGCTTGTTTATACATCCATGAAAGCATCTACTGCAGAACCACTTCAAAGTGAAAGTCCTGTCGTATAATGAAGGGGATTGATATTGGCAATGACACGACGCCTGTTCAAATGAAGTCTAGTCTCATACACTATATTAAAGTCAAGGAGCAAAAGGTGTTATTTTGGTTTGTAAATTTCCTTGCTGGTAATTTATGTCTACATCCATCGTAGACAGATTTCGAATAAGTACAGCCTCTTCATCCGGGGATGGAGAGGACATACCCATTCCCCACTTTTTCCTTGAAGATGGGCATTAGAAACCAAAAAGAGGGTATTGTTGAACTTCCTAACAGCTAAAAAGGTACGAAATAGCACTAACATCGGCGAACAAATATCCCACCCATTTTCCAGCACAGATTTACCCCACTTTGTATCAGTAAGGCACATCATGCATAACAAACCCTGTTAAAATTGGGCGTGTCATCACTGGCACACCCGGTTCATTGCATTACCATAATGATCAACGAAGGACCCAGACCAAATCAGATTGTTATATCATTGTTGCCGTAAAATACAACCAAATATTAACTTATGTCAGTTTGGAACGCCTTACTTTACAACAAGGTTGTAAGGCAAGGCAACGTGGTGACAGAAATGTCCCATACAGTGTAACAGTCAACCAGTGTAAAACACTGCACGTACGCTGAGCACGTTCTAGCCATGTCGACTGGTGTCGGTGTTTGCCCCACATCAAAATAAAAAATGCCCTCTTACTTACGGTGGAAAATTTCCAAATTTCCATTTATGAAAGAACTGCTGGGAGATAAATGAATGATGAAGTAAAAATACTTGCAAGTCTTATGCGAGAAACATCCAATCCGTTGATGCAGACAAATTGCCAGTTGCGGGTAAGAGGGGATCGTGAAGAAGTATTTTATTTAGCTACTTTGCTTCAGCTTAATGACTTTGGGTCTGGTTAGGGCAGAATTGTTTTCTACATGGAAAGAAAAATTTGCGAACACACCTTCCCTCAACAAGGCAACGGACAAGAAAGGTGCAAGACAAAAGTGACGACTACAAATAGACCGCCGCAAACATGTTGAGGTGAAAACGTAAAACCATAGTTGGAGGTGTAAATCCAACCGGAAAAGAGTGGCTTTGGTAGTGGCACACGGCAAGGGCGATTGCGACTGGTTGTGATCGATTGCACCTGCTCGCCTCTCTTAATAGAGGGAACGCCGAACTCATTTCCTCTGCGAGCCATCCTTATTCAACCAGAAAAACGTATTATCATCTGACGGTGAAAAGCCTCTCTTATTCATCAGCATTCTATCTCTGCTGGTTTTCCCCAACTCACTGTTGATGATACATGCTGCTCAGATTGTAGGTTTTAATTGTGACAAGGCAATATGCTAAATTTAGTATTATATTTTTGTCTACCAACGACTCTCACAAAGCATTCTGTTTAGAAGAAATCGGACAATGGAGTTGAAAAATCCTTTTACAAGACTGCTAAAGTATATGTCAGTATTAAATACATCGTTCAATAAGAAAATTACTCTTTGCCAAATAAAATTATAAAACTTAGAATAGTAATGCTTCCAAACGCACATTACATAGCACTCAGGAGTCTCTCAATTGACAGTCAATGGTGATTCAATATCAATACTCAATACTCACTTAACGAAATCTGACGTTTGTAGAGGTCTCTTCGATGCGCACCATAACATAGCAGGGGAAATCAGGCCCTAAACATTTTCTGCAATAGTTTTTAAGTATTGTCTTGCAGTCATTTTGGCACCATTGTTGTGAAAATTGGGCATACCGTTCTCCTACAATGTTCATTTTGCGCACCAATGTTGTGAAAATTGGGCATACTGTTCTCGTACAATGTTCATTTTGCAAAGCCGTCAGGTCAGCCAGAAATAGGCTACACAGTTTTTCCATTGACGTGTTTAATGCACGCGGGCCGACACACCTTCTCGTTGATTTTCACAAAACAAGATTTAATGTTTGGAAACATCCACAATGTAGAAACTGCTCTTCTAAGGGGGGGGCACAGGGTCACGTTTCCCCAGCGGATGCCCTGTCCCCGTTGGTGACCCCCCCCCCCATTTTTAATCTTTAAATAATGTCCCTTGTAATTTAGCTGCAGCTTAATTTCTTATGGTGTCTCCTCGAAAAAACGTGTGCCCCCCGGGTGCCCCCGGAAATTTAGCCCTATAGTTACTCCACTGGGCCCGAGAACAGACTAGGTTTATCCACGTCTGTGACAGAACCAACAGGCTAAACATGATCAATATGCGTGTATCTCTCTTTTTCTCTCTTGTGAATACAACCTAATTATACTTTATACTCTGATGAACAAATAAGTGAGAACAATTCCTTCCACATGGGACCTGCACTAGAAAATGGGCCATGAAGCCTGCATACTCTTTCGCGCCAAGTCATTACGTCTGCTCAGACATATATTTAGTTGTCTCCGAGTGTCCGACGTTGCACAAAATTGGATTGACTAGAATGCTAAGGGTTAATCTCTTGGTGGTTGCAAATGTGTCATGTTACCCACTCTGAAGGCTGAAATGTAACCACGGGGAAGAATGAAAATATGTTGAAGCAGTGTCTGTGTAGAATCACAAATCTTCAAGGACTGAAACCATTTGAATAACCAGAGAAAGTGTTGCCTGCCACGAAACTATTGGCTAATACCCATTAAAATTGGTCAGCTTTTTATTCTCTTAATTTATTATTTTATATTTCAGTGCTTGGATGTGATGCTGCTCGCGGTTTAAAAAGACTGTTCTATAATTATTTGGCATGGTTTACACCCACAAAACGAATCTTTAATATGGATCTAATGTTGAAATGTGGCTTTGTGCGACAAGCATGAAATGCACCGCCTAGGGTCTATAACTTCCCAGTTCAGTTATGAAACTCCAATTATAGTCCCCTCTCGTAAAGTCCCTTGGTAAGTAAGAAAAAGGCATCATCTTTTCTATGCTTAACATTCGACAGCCATCTGCTAATTTACTAACAGTAAGACTCTACTCATTCACATACTGCAATTGAGGATCGAACAGTTTAGAAATTACTGGTATTGAATAAAGCCTATATGTAAAGCCAATCAAAACATTCCTGGATGATACGTAAATCAATATGGAAACAAATATGTGTGTTACGATGGGCACAGGTTTACTTGAACAAATTCGATAAGTGCACCGTGAGCAGATGCAAACGTATATAGGCCTACATGTACAATTGCAGGAATTTCGATCTTACTGTTTCTCTTGTATATGACAAGCTCCACCTGCACAGGCGTCTGGTCCTCAAACGCCTTCTCCACCTTCTTAATGGTCTCTTTATCAGTTAAGTCCCCATACATAAAGTTACAGGTACTGCTCTTCTGCATGACGTCAGCCCGTGTGCGTCCTGTCATTTTGCAAAATCCATCATTACTATAGACGATGGGGTACCCGACAACTCGTGCATTAGACAAGATGAAGTTGCTATCTGCAAGTCGAAAGAGAAAAAAAAGGACACAAACTAATGTCAAACAAATGGGTCTGGGATCCAGGCAAATACATTGTTTTCAAGTTTTGAAAAGTTAAGTAACTGAATAATAATAGTTAACGTATCGTTTATCTGGTTTAGTCAGTGACAGAGGTATGTTCGCACAAATTGTAGGAGTGACGCATGTTATATGCCTATCTGTACTGCTGACATCTTGTCATACGTTTGGCAATATAAGTTTTTTTATTTACGTCATATGTACGCTTTCTCAAGCTTGATTAACCGAAATTAAGGACGCAAGGGTCACAGGGAATCACCGATATACCAGAAAAAATCAGAAATTGACCCATTAACATTACATGCATGTCAGTCTTAACAGTCTTTCCTCCAAAGGCTATTTCCACTCATGAATTGTGAACAGGCCTATAATGCCCTACCCTCCTAACACGTACTTCTCCTTCGTCGGTTTGTTAATTATAACTATTCCTTTCAGTGGTGGCAAGCGTAATCAAAGTTGCAACTTCGGAAAAACCCATTCGTTTTTCGATTTGATATGTCACAAGTACTTACTTAACTCTGACACCCTAGACACCACATTCCAAAATAAGCAAACTGACTGGCAATATTGCGAGGATGTGCATAGCTATTCCGGACCTAATTATAATATTCAAGATTTGGGCACAAATTGCTGTGTCACTGGACAAATTTAGATTTAAGTGTTGGATTATTTTTCGAGAGAGGGTTACTACATGCAGTAAGTTTCCCGCAATTTTTCTAATTTTTTTCTTCATTCAGAAAAGATGAAGAAAAGACCGGAACGCATTGATTATCAAAATCCTGTTTTCGATTTCGTCAAATTCCAATGGAAATCGTTTAACCTGATGATTGTGTACGGTATGTAGGGACTGAATTAGTCTTTGTTCGATTGAGTTCCAGAATGTTTCTATCAAATTCACATGATAGTGTACAACCACGCACAGACGTTTTGGCACAGTGTATCGAAAAAGACAAGAAATTACAGGTTGAACAACCAATCCAAAGACAAGAAGAACAGAATCGACTGTTTCTGAAAGATATGAAAACATGAGTTCATTTCACTTTTACACATTAAAGGCCTACACTCATGTCTTGCATGAAACAGAAAGTATACATTTTCATTGACATATGTATAGACTTTCTTTTTTTCCAGTCAACGCATGAAATTGTCGAAGATCTAAATGAACCGTATGACAGAATGTTTAACAGGGAACATACTTAATAAATACATGAAATAATCAAGTAAATATATTTAAAGCAAAAATAATCAGATGAAAAAGTAAAAATGGAGAAGATAGTGTAGAATCATGAGACAAATTTGAATGATATTTACATAAGATTGATAGCAACATGACGAAACTGTTTTATTCATAGCACGTTCGGTGATTGTAGAAAACAAAATCGAACTGTTTTTCTCGAAATATATTACATTGCCTGAATAAAAGGAAAAATGAGCGATCACAGACGAGATCAAACATAAGACATGAAATGTGATTAATGGAAAAGGTTAAAATGTGTGGAAAACCTATAAATTTCTACCCGTCTTCACAACTGCATGCAATCTCAAATATTTTCCATGGCAATAACTTTATTCTCATTCAAAATGGATGGTTTCTAAATGTGCCGTTTTCTTTTGTAAAGCTCGAATTCTTTGCTGATAGACTTCATAAGTTATGAATAAGTATGTTCAAAAATCAAAACCAAGCAAACATCTGATAAGACAAAAATGCATGAAACCTCTGTGGATGTGTTGGGAAAGTGTTAAAGAAGGTAAAGACATCTAACACCAAAATAATGAACGGTATTAGTAATCTAAAAAGACGGCACACGAACGCAGCATGACGACGAAATAGCATATTGTCCAGAACAACTGCTTTGCCTACATTTTCACAAGAGAAGACTTCAGAGGTTCCCCCGCCCCGATCCAGAAACGAAATTAGTGAGTGCACCCGTATGTTAAATAGAGAGGTAATGTTAAAGAAAAAGAGGAGGTTAAACCCATCACAACCTCCCCTGAACCAGACAGCTTACACCCTCGTGTTTTTTTTAGGAGACTGCAGAATGTCTTGCCGGTCTATTGACTACTATCTTAAAGTCACTTTAGAAAGGAAAGATTTCCAGTGCATAGGAGGTCGCTCATGTTACAGCCATAGAGCATTAAGTTGGATGCAATTTATTGGACAGAGAGGACCCCTCCCCCTTTGTGTTGGTCATTATTATACTGGTATCTGAGAAATTCTTTTCAGACATCTATGGGGGACGTGTTAAGTGTGAATAAAGATTGGACTTATTGGGGTGCACCCCTCTGTCCCATTTTGTGCCTGTTACAGCAGAGAGGGTAAGACCAGTAAACCTCATGTCACTTGTGTGTAAGCTTATGGAGTCCAACATGACCATATCATGAAGTTTGGTATGGGTTTGCCCGGTTAATTTTGCATTTCTGTCATTTAAAATTGTTTAAAAAGAGGTTTAATTTTGTCAAAGAAGTGCAAAATAGCCAGGAAAACCATAGTAACCTGTAACGTGCACAGCAACATGGACTCCGTTCTGTTAAATCCAGTGGCGTAAGTTTGTGCCAGAAATTGGGGGGATGGGATTGTGGAGGGGATGACTTGCCTGGCCATGAAATTTGAAAATCGGGGCCGGGTGACAACATGTGACTATAGTGGTCGATGTTTATGATATTGATGTACATCTGTAATGTTTTTTGAATGGCATATTTCTGGCTTTTTAAAATTGTTTTCCTTTTTGAGTGATATTGAATGCATTTTAGTCACATGAAGTTTGAAAAATCCTTTACAATCCGCTTTACTTTTTTTGTTCACCACAAAAAAGTCCATTCAAAAGCCCATCCCCACACCATAAAAAGTATGAAGGATGTATACCCCCTCTGCACCCCCAGATTTACGCCCATGGTTAAATCATGTGTGACACAACTTATAGAAGTCCAGGATGAGTGGACAAGCATTATTGAGGAGGAGGTGTTGTTGATGTAGTCTACATGTACATATATCTCGATTTTCTCGAGGCATTGGACTCTATTCCGCACTTTTTAATGAGTTGAGAGCTCATTGCATTGTGGAAACCTGTTAAATTGGACTCAAAGATTCCCTGCAGTCAGCAGGCGGTGTGATGGTTAATGGAAACAAATCTACATGGACAGGTGTCATCGCGTCATTCCACAGCGCAGTGTGTTGGGACCGATTTTGTACATCGTCTACATCAATGACATACCAGACATATTGCAAGGACATGTAAAGATAGGCAAGTCCTACAGAAAGACCTGCAGAAATTGAAGTGGTGAAGTCCCGCAGAAAGACTTGGATAGCTTGAGCAAATGATCCGATAAAGGGCAACTCAGATTCAATGTTGGCAAATATGGGACCATGCATTATGGGAGGCAGGATTCTATAAGCGCTTATAGCATTAGAGGAGGAGGGTTAAGAACAGAGAGGCAGCTCGCAAAGAGAAGGAAAGTAACAAGTGTGTGGCGGTAGTATGGTAACAAATCCAGTAGTCAAGGGAACCTTCGACCAGAGATCTTGAAGTCACCCTATAAAAACACTTTTTGGCCACATTTGGAGAGTGCCTATTGTGTATGGAGCCCAAAGGGACATAACAAAGAACAAAGGATAGCCACTCAGACGCTTCCACCACTATTGCGATCGATCTTCCACGAGACCCATCTGCAATGGCTTAACTTGCCAACCCTTTCTTACAGACGCCTCCAGAGAGATTATGATCCACGTGTACACAACCATGTATGGCCTTAAATGACATGAACAAGAACACACTGTTCAAAACGAAAGAGCTGGAGAGCAATATATATGAGGACATAGTACGAGGATTGATAAGGAACTTCATGCACATCTAAACATCCGCCAATATGGCTTCACCTACCGTGATGTCGACGATGGTACAGATTCCCGATAACAGATTCCCAATATCATAGGTGAATGGTCATCGTGAAACCAGAATTCAACCAGTTCAGTTACAGATGCAGCAGGTGCAAATAGTGTCGTTTCCACCTCAAACGACACTTTTAGCCACCTACTGTTCATCAGCAATTGAACCAGTGCAGTAAAGCATTTGAAAAGTTTAGGTGGGCATTACAAGACACTGTCCTAGGAGCCCGAGAGGACAGGTAAATACAGACATACGAGTGAATACAACATGTAACAAAAGCAAACTTTTTTTGCATCATGTAAAATTATTTTGGGGTTATTTAGAGATACTATGGAAATGAAATATTAATTTCATTTCCAAAAGAATGGCAGCTCGACCTTAGATGAATGCATCAAAAGATGATATCATTATTTCCCCACTGCTTTTTGCATATAAAAAGAATTTTGATCGACTTTCAATGTGAAAAGGCTAGGCATCTTTTGACCTGTATTCGTATGGCAGAAAACATGACTGTAATAATAGGTCACAAAGGAGAAATATTAGATACCAGACCACGGCAACACAAAATTCAAGTTACATTTTGCTGCCTTCATTTTGCAAAACAGTCTTTTCCCTATACGCAGGCCTCTGATGACCGTACGATGGATCCCCCAACATGCCACACACAACTGACTCTTCCTCATTAGATGTACATGATGCATTGGTCTACAAAGTTAATAGGCCTGAGGATAGGTATCAGTGGTGAATACATTTTGTTTCTGCATTTTAAGCAAAAAGGAAGAAATGCATTTACCTAAAACTTAACATTTTAAATTGGCAGTACATACTAATTGAATGTAAAATGAACATTAAATATTTCCACACGTCATTTGCCTGCTTTACCTGATTAAATTTGAAGAAAATGCAATATTTTGAAAGTTGTATGACTTTCAAAAATATAGGGTCATATACCGATCCTTACTTTTTCAACTCTATGCCAAAACCCCCTTATTACGATGGATCATATTAATTTATTATATTCCTCTGACATAAAGATGTAACTATGCCCCCAACGAGCTATAAAGCATACTATAACAGCTCTTTTGTGTTTTATTGTTTTCAATTCGAGAGGTTTATTCAAGTGTTACAGTCCCTCTTCAAACAACACGTAGTATTGAGTAAATTGTAGGCCCGTCCTTTTCTCTTTTCTGTTCGCTGTAAAAATCCATTGCTTTTTATTTATACAGAGAGAACCAAATTATTATTTCTTTGTAATTCATTGACAAAGTACGAGTGAGAAAGCATACAAGTGTTCATGCTCAAAGATAACTCAAAGCTGAAGTGTGTCTATTAGGGTTCTGGGCACGTACAAGATGTGTGGCGAGTAAGCAGAATAAATACAGGAACGTGAGAAAGGAATAGAGTTGGAATTTTGCCCAATATTTTGATAAGAGATGCCAAACAGACACAGAGTAGCTCACAACATATTGAGTTTCCAAGGAGACACGTGACTTACTTATTCGCTTGTTGTCTTCCCTTACTAGAGTTTGTGTGTCCAAACAATCTGCCATTGTTGAT
This sequence comes from Acanthaster planci, assembly GCF_054643075.1. NCBI lineage: Eukaryota > Metazoa > Echinodermata > Asteroidea > Valvatida > Acanthasteridae > Acanthaster > Acanthaster planci. The sequence goes on along the minus strand of NC_141777.1, from coordinate 18,244,221 downwards.
ACTTTGATCAAACCTTACAGTAAACCCCATCACCTTTAAATGATAACCGACACATAATTTACACCCAGCAAGATCTTCTGATATCTCTTTTATTCCCGTCTGCCACCTGAGCCCGTTGATCAGGTATACAGGTCACATGGAAGGACGAATACAGCAACATATCGTGGAGACTGATATGGACTCATTCAGTTTGTCATTCAAGATGGTTAATTCTCTGCTTAAAGTGTAGTATGAAAATAATTATTGCAGTTTTCAGCGTTTGTTCTTTGGTACTGGAATCGAGCAAGAGGTTGATGAGACCCCGCTTGCCGTTTAGAAAAATCGATCGATGAAGAGTACAACGTTGCTATCGTAAATACTAACACATGTATTTATTGGGTATATTTCTAAAGGGAGGTACCGTATGCATCACCTTGGAAACCGCGGCATAACCATGAGTATAGCCCATCCGATCAATAAAATGAAGGGTTATTGGTAATTAAAAAAATACATTATTGGCTGTTCAGTAAGTTTTCTTTATTTCAAAATAATGTCAAATTTCGACCCTCCATGGGATTCTTTTGACGTTGTAACTGACTCTTATAGTAGGGTGCTCTTTCGTTTCTCAAACCCTCGCCCTTGCTGGAACCGCTAAACATCCTCTACCGTAGCTGGGGCAGAGTAAGTAATGACGTAACAGCCTCATTTTGCGTCTGACGAGAGTTAACGGTGCAATAGGTACCTTTCGTATCTGGCAAAACGTAGGCCATGAGACCTCGTCACACTGATCACAGATTGAGATGTGTATCAGCTTCAGAATAAATTTTCCAGCCTCAATACTGACGTAGCCGTCGGCAACGCAATCTGACTCCTAGACTCTTAGCTAATAAAGCGCCTGATGGCCGATAGCGGGGCTTAGGCTCTATGTTGACAGTCGCGCGCGGATGCACACTCTAACGAGGCTCCATAAGCGCGCCTTCGAAAACTCAAGCTCTCACTGATGCACGATGGCAGACCGATATCGTTTGTGCGTCTCCATAGAAACCCCATCAATTGTAATTTAGACTAGTGAGGGAAATTTCAAGAAATAAGTTCAAGCTGATATCTCGGTTGAAGCTAGTAATTTTGAGTGTATTAGGTATAATGTGGTGTAGAATGTTATATATGATGTATTAATAGTAACCGTCGTTTTTTGTGTAGGAGCGGACTGCATGCAACATCGTAATGGTCTATCATAGAGACATTTGAAGCAAGATATGGGACGGAGAGAACCCCCTCCCGCCTTTGTGTTGGTCACTGTTTAATCGGAATCTCAGGAATTCTTTTCAGACTTCTGGGGGGACGTGTTAGGTAACAATAGTCCGCAGTGTGTATAGGGATTGAACAGGTAAGGGAGTACCCCTCCGTCCCATATCTTGCCTGGTATACATAGAGACGTGTGCAGGTGTGAAACCGTTTGGAAAAATGAATACCCTCGGTGGCCTGCGGTCTTTGTTACAAATTCAATACTACCACGGTGGTCATTCCGTCTACGAACATATCGACGGGTACATTTATTAAACAATCCACACTGAGTTCATTTTGTTAAAAATATTTGTAAGAATATAGAACATCAGTTCCGAAGAAAAATAACCCCCTTCATACTGAAATGAATTCACGTCGAATAAACAACTCTGAAGCGTTATTATTTAAAACATTCACACACCTCTTTATGCATCTATAAGTATGCTGACTGTAGCAAACGCATTAAAATTCAAGCCGTGGTAATTCAAAGTAACTTGGAATTCGATTCTCAGATCATATTAGAAAGCCCAGATTCACTGAAGGAAATCACTTGGCAGCATGTCAACTGTTAACAGCAAATTTGAAATTTAGAAGGTTGAAAGTGAGGGTTCGAATCGCTGCGCTAGATTTTAACTTGTGTAGGCTTTTAACAAAATGTTAAAGCCTAGACAATGAGTTTGTGTGTGCTTAAGCGCGTAGAGTTTAAACACATTTCTAAACACTTTTTGTACCCACTTTTCTTCAACACCTTTAATTTACGACATGTTTATTGTTATGCGTTTAGGAATGTGTTTAAATGCTGAGCAGACGTTTAAAAAGCTGAACATGCGCCATGGAAAAGCGTTTAGCATTTAAACACATTCCTAAACATTTCACTGAGCATGTCGTTGGTTAATCGTGTTTTCAAAAAGTGGGTAAAAACAGTTCTTAAACTCTACACGTTATTTTTAGAGTGTATTTCAAAGAATCACTCACGCCAATACAATAACAAACAAAAACTTTCGAAATTAAGTAAGGGGTTACTCTTACAAATTTTAGGCGAACACGAGAGTGTATTTTTTACACCCAGTTGCGTGAATCGGAGTGATAAGGGTAGGACAACCGAAATCCTAAAATTGCGGGACTTTGGTAAGCGAGTAAGATGCGCTGTTGAAGATGCAAGCGTACATCCTACCAGGGTGACCATTTTAGCCGATTTCCGGCTAAATTTAACCGATTTTTAAAATCTGAATAAGATAATTTTTTTGCAATTTTCCAGCAGACTGTATAAAACTGGTAATTCTAACGGAATTCTATAGAATTGGTAATTCTACCAGAAAAATGTAGCGGATTTGTTTTGAATAAGACTTTTTTTTCATACAAACAAGCAAACAAAAATTTTCAAACATAATAAAAAACCCTTGTGCAACAGGACAGGTTTGCCAGTCGATGTGCTTAGGGGAATTCCATGGGACCCTGACGTCGCAGTAAACAGACTTTCTCACCAATAATATAATATTTTTTGCATGTGAGCATACTTTATTTTCGATGTCTTTCATGTCCATAGGGCCTATACTTATAATATCTTGCATTTCAGGAGTTTATAGCATATTCCGTGTTCTTTTAGTAACTTGACATATTTTTGTTACACGAATCTAGCAAAATTGTGCCATTTCATCTAGTCACCCTGCATCTTTATACATTGCGAATTTCCATGCCTGGTACATACGTCAAAAACGGTACAATTAAACTTCTAGTGTCGTTTATTGTCCATTTGAGCAGTAAGAGTGTTCAAAATAACCTCCCAACCGGCATTTCTCTTCCTGACCAGCATGCATGTCAGAGATCATCAAATGGGCCATGTTTATACTCCATAAAGTGAATCGAGCTTAAACGCACCTCCTGTGAGTCATTACCTATAATTGAACTCAATTCGACTCTAATCCATGTTGTAACTCCTTCACTCCGATATGTTTATCAAAGGATGTGCTCCTTGACTCTCCCGAAATTAAGGCTTCCATTCGAAAATATAGTATCTTAATCGGCAATCCCTTATGGACACTAACCAGAACGTGAGCTTGCTTGAGTTCAGCCTACTGTTCACCACCAACCATTGTACAAAACCAAAATGTTTACACTGCTGAAAAAGGAAACATATGGCATTCCAGGTTTAACTACCGTACCGACAAGGCCCAATAATATCGCTGAAACGAGAATTCCAAAATTACCACCCGAATGGCAACCTAACAACTCTTGCTTTTCCCTCAGAAAGAGGCCAGACCCTAGAACTATGGACTTGTAGACTTAATCAAGTCGGACTTACGTTGTTCTTGCCCATTTGGGTACCCCCTCACTCTGTACGCACTACACAGTTGTCACGCTCAGCCTGGCAGCTCGCATAAATAACCCTTATAATTATAATGCGCCCTCACTTGATAGCGTTTATCGTACAAAGTGTGTCATACGTCACCAGTCATAAGTCTGATTTGAGAGATAAGCCAATCGGATCCCCCGTCGGTAATATGTAGTTATTCAAATTACATATGAACGACATAATCTTGCATAATGTTACGGAATTTCCACCAATCAAAGTAGTCAGACTTGTAGACTCGTCATTATAATGCAGGTATGAACGACGTAAAGCCGGTCCGGCAATGTGATTGGCTACTACCACCTTTGGTAGATGGTCATTTCGCTGTGTACAAACGGTTGGCAAATCGGGATTTCTAAACCGAAGACACAAGAGTAGAGTACATAAGTAGACACAAGAGGGCGCGAAGCAAGTAATGGCGCGCGGTCCCGACATGTATCCAAAGCATAAACGAAGACGTCCGGAGATCTATGTAGTTGTTGTTAACAACTCAGTCATGCAGTAAACAACGTTTGGAAGTGAAACTTACGTAAGAGGTTTGCAGTAGCACTGTGCGAAATATCTCTTCTGTGAGTGTGGTCCTGAAAACCACACATACTCACAAAAAAAGATATTTCGCATTTGACTTGCCACCTTCACCATGAACAGCCTGGGCTATAACATCTGGCCAATTACCGCTTTCTGGCATGCCTGGTACGTCCATAGCCACAGCGTAACGTAGCAAGCGCTTGCTTAGCACCACCTGTTTCACAACCGTAAGATCCCTTTGTACCCTGTGACCATCGCTGCAATTTTTCGTTGGTAATCTACATCCGTAGAACCTTGTGTACTGAAGTATAAGAAATTGAATGTTTAAGCAATCGTTTTTGCCTCGTATGATCTGACAACATCAAACATAATGCTTGCGCAGTTGCTTGTATTAGGCTGTGTTCCCGAAGTGTTCAATGCAGCTATTGCCCTTATCGAACACTCTTTTCTAGACTTATTTTAGGAATAAATACCCAAGTTGTTTATAAGACTTTGTTTCATTTGCATCATTTTTATATGGAATTTATATAAAAATGTATTGTTGTATGACAACTCCTTGTGGTGAAATAGGGCATTTTGTTCGTCATGAATTTCACTGTCATGTGGTGGTCAACATTCTTTTGGCAAGTCTTAGCCAAATCCGTACAAAGACTTTGAAAACCCAAGTTTTGGAGTGACAAAATACAATTACATGGATTAAATTAAACCATGCATATCTAATGGAAAAGAGAATTAAAATTTTAAAAAAGTTTATGCACGATGGCAGAAGTAAATCTTATGTTAGATATTTTTCTCTATCTCCTGATCACTGCGATAAATTGTAGTTAATTACAAAGAAACCAGCACAAATATTGCTAAAATGTTATTTTTAGATATTTCTGGCCCCACTTGTCCGGCTAAGCTGCAGGCAGTAATCAGGCATTTTGGAATGTTTACTACTGCTCGTCTATTCGTGCGGGGATGATCTTCGAGCACTTTGAAGTGCTAGAGTTTACCTCCTTCTGGATCCTTCCTCCATGCATCAACGAACATAACCACGCTTTTTTGGATAATCAACAACGTGCAACCACACTCTCCCCAAAACGGAGGCAAACAAGATGCAGAGTTAAGCAGTCAATTTATCTGTTGGCCGTAAGTGCATTGTAGGTGACACATTATTCAACGGCCTCCAGCATTGTTGTTTGTCACTCTACAGACTCAAGAGTCAGTCATAGATGATTTACTCCATTAAATGTTGATCCGACTGAGTGTAATGAAGACACATACAAACCCTTGATGGATTTATCAAAATTTTAGTTCTTTAAAATTACGCAGTCGTCTAGAGTATGGTTCTGTTTTTTATGCCAAATTCTGAAAATTAAGGGAAAACAACTAAGGCGGCTATAAATAGTCTTGTGCATCAAGCCATCATATTATGTTATTTCTTGGCTTAAGCAGTCTATTACTCTTACAGTACTTTGAATAGCAGTGACAGCTGATTGCCATGCAGTACTTGATTGTAATGTGATCTGTTTCAGGAACAGAGTTGCAATCAGTCTAATCTCTGTGGCTTGCAGTCTTCTCTAGATGTACCTTAATGTAAGCAAGTCGAATAAGGCAGTCAAAATGTACTGGCTAGATGATTGAATACACTGGCAGATATCATGGTTTTCTGGAGCAGCTCCTATCACTTTCGAATGATGTAACGAAAGGCGTGAACATTTCTGATATTCACAAAAATTCATTTACACTTTTTTCAAAGCTGCTGTGTAAGAAAGAAATAACCCTTCAGCCTCAGGCTTTTCAAAGCAGATACGTCTGAACGTAAACGCCTGCATATTGTCGTATAATGTCAGAATATGGAGTGCGTGACTGTAATATATGTCAACACATGGCTCTATCAAAAAAAAACCATGCAGGTGCATTTTGAATCGCCAGTGACGTCATACTGCAAGTACACTCCATACACAGTCCAAATGACGAAAATGACGAACGGAATTCTGATGTAAAGATGACGAAATGCATCGTGCATTTCAAACATTGCTTTAGCTTCGAAAAGGAAGAATTTCAGTTGATACTCAATGATGTAATCTTGTTCTTCAAAATACAGTGCATTTCGAAATTCAAATTAATTTGTTTCAAGCATATACAATCGTTTAAACGTTTATGTTAAGTGTTTATACGCTAATTCGTTTAAATTATATTCAAAAAAGTAACACTTGTGTACGGTTTTCGATACCACAATTGTTGTGGATAATCATGAGGCTGATTTCGTTCATAAATGAGTACGACCCGTGATTTTAATTACTGACTTTCAAATCCAAATTGTCTCTTTTCAAATTCAATGCGTCAAGGTCTTTGCACAGCGCAATACGTTCATGATAACTGCTACTAATCGTTTGTTTGCTGTTGGTGATGTTGTTATTGTTTGTTTGGATCATATTGAAGTAAAATAATTATATTGAGCAAACTAAGACCTAAAAACCTATACTATCTATTTACTGCACTAGGCAAAATTACAAATGCGTTCTGAATGGTTATGTCCATAGCCTTTTCGACGTCAACAGTAAACAGGAAAAAGGAACAGAATGATAAGACTACACTCCTAAACTCCTCGATCAATGTTTGAAATTAGCAGATCGATAAAACTGAAGAGGAAATGATGTCAATAATAGGCGTCCTAAATCAGGGCTCAGTTAATGGGCTACCTCACATCACGATGATCAGATTAAGATGTAAGATGAAAATGGTTCAATATTTTAGTACTGAACGCTTTTCAGTGTAACTTTGAAAATGGACCTTTATCTTGAAGTATTGTCCCTTTCCACGATCCTTTTCATTTTAAGTGATAAACCTCACGTGGACTGCGTTTTAGTAAAATGTTCGTAGCACTTATGACCGTATGTATAGTGTCCAGATGGTCGCATTGATCGCTATGTCTAACACTGAAAAGTGGCCCTGTTGAGTTGCTCGAGTAAACGTTTAGGGATATGGCATGTAACAGCAATGCTTATTATTCATGACTAATACTCAAAATCGAAAAGAAAACCAGCAGCCTAAACAACTTGTGATAAAGCTATTTCTAAGGTATAAATGTAGCCAAGATGTTCAACAGTGGTTGAAAAAATGGCAGTTTCCCCAAACACTGGGTTGGGTATTTGAAGATGCATATGTCTACATAACGTTGTAATTCTAAATTACCTTATTCGTTCACATTTCCGGAGGAAATGCAAACATAACAACATTATGTCGGGAATTGCGTCGAATTAACACAATGCTGTACATATCTCTCGTGAAGCAAGGCGTTGCTTAAGGATTTCAGTGAACACATGATTGCAAGTTTCTCAGGCTAAACTGTTCATACACTTGCCTTTCCTTTAATTCCCAAGCCAATGCAATCCTTCAACCGTCTTTCAAAAAAACCACGAAATTATTGGTTACGGTTATATTCACGCTTATTGCCAAACACTGTGTGTGCATTTTGACTCGAAGCAAACTGAATTATTAAATGGCTAGAGACCCACTCAGCACCAAACCAGTGACGTCAGCGAGACAGTTACCATAACAACAATTAATATACACAACATAAAACATAATGTGATTCGTCGAACCAGAGGCCTATTGTAATATATAGTGTTATTGGGAATTGTTAATGTTCATGAAATTGAAATAACAGATGTGCTTTTGACATACATTCAGCCAACAATAGATATCAGGGATTTGTAATTTATTAATTAGTTTTTAATAACAGTCAAATTTCCATGAATAGGCATCGGGGACATTGAAATTTAATGATTAGACAAGCTAAAAACATACTGTGACCCTAAGCGTACTGCTATCAATTCTACTGCATGTGGTCCCCAAACATACACCCTCTATTTCCACACGTCATTAAATTTAGTACCTTCAAATGACTTTGGGGTGTTATTGTGGGGATAGATTTACCTTTTTTTTTTACAACGCATTGATTTGTGAAAATAGTGCCTTTCAACAAACAAAAATAACAATTACTACTTATTTTTATAGGGGAAGTTGAACAGTAATCCCAGGGTGGGGTTCACAAGACGCCAGCTTTATCGTGTACGGGAAAGATTCCCTGGCTGGAGTAATTTTTCAGGTTAATTTTTCCAAACTACTACCGTAATATTTCGTGGGTAATTCTCGTTTTGGAAGGTGGAGGGTGTCAACAACAAATTGCGGTTATATTTTATATTCCTAAGCAAAGGATTTATGATATAATTTATTGAAAGATATTTTGCATTGGTTTTGTCGAGAGATTTATATGTTCTGAAACGTTCATTCTAAAAACAGCAAATTCCAGCAAAATGGAGTTCAATTTAAAGGCGCTTTGACCCCAGTACGGATCGAATGGCAGTTAGCCATTAACACGATGAACCTTTCAGTTATACAGTCAGGGATACAGTAATATGGCACATTTGAAGATGTGCCATAGGAATCTATACCATAGGAATCAACTCAGTGCTTTTAACTCCCCGGACTCTTGCTAAATTAATATGATCTCCATTTTGTCTTTCTTCCGAATAATTCTAAAAACTTTGCCTACTTAATGATGTCGTTTCCAAAAAGGAACATTCTTTTTGACTGCTGCTCGAATGAGGGTGTATGTTTAATCTGCAATGTTTTTCTCACTGACACTTTCTAAAAGCTTTAAACTTTTTCCGGAACGTTTTTCCCACATTGAACAAAACGAAGAAAATAGTAATCGCAACGCTGTGAGCTTTGACACATTAAATTAGACCAAATGCAACGGTGGTACTTAACTTATTAATCTAAACTAAATCTACACTAATGATAGAAATTATGATTTAAAGATGAATGTATTTTTTTTAATTATTAGAACGAAGGTTTCTCTCCTCATATCTGGCATCTGTTATGTTGTGCACTGCAAATTAGCATTTACCAGTGAACACGCAACAAAAGACGTAAAAAGTTCTTTTTGTGTTCGTTGTCATCAGAAACGGTAAAACTGCTAATATTCAAAATTCATTTAGAATCAGAAGGATTGAGCTTCATGTATGTATATCAGGCCAGTAACCTCGGTAAAAGCTTGATTTAGCCAATGCACAGCCAAGGCATTAGAAAGTTGCTAATGATGTCAAAGCTACACAGCTTCATCATCCCTTAATTGCTCGAAGGGCCCTCGAACTGGGAGGGAAGCATAACCAGGATGCAATTCCACACACAGCGAGTACTTGGTGCACAGTCGCTGATCCTATCGCCGAGTGCAGCTACATGGCTTTCTTGCAATTACAGTCGGACCACGTGTGTCCATGCTCTCTGCACGGCCTCATCTACTTCAGTCGTCAAGCGTTTACTATTCTTGCGAAGGAGGGCATGCAAGATTTTGCCTTGGAAAGGTGTTGTTTCTGCGACCACAACTCCTCGGGAGGTATGGTCAGGGATAGCTGATGGCTCAAGTCTGTATTATCAGATAATGGGTTTCATAGACTTCTTTTGTATGTCTTAATACTCTTCTTTGATATGCAGCTGCAATTACTTCCTCTCCTACACAATTTTTCTGCAACATATTTTCTATTCTTCAATGTTTGAAAACAGTTTGACATTCCTCTTAAGTTGAAATGCAATATTTTGACATCTACAATTATCAGTGTTGTATAGTCGAGACCATCACAAGACCATGCACAAGACCAGACAAAAGAACAGGCACAAGTCACAGGGTGAACAATGACAAAGGAATGCTTCTGTTGCAGTTCATTTGAAAAGCTTGTGACTTGAATTTAGACTGGAGGTCTCGTGTTGGTCGTGCTGGCCTTGTGTGGTGTTGTGAAGGTCTTAAGTGGTCTACAACACTGTCAATTATCCATGCTTTCTGAGGGTGCTGTTGATGTGATGTCATCTAGGGAAGGTTCTAGGGATTCAGTGCATAGGTTTTTCTGTTCTAATTGTGAACCTTGAATGAATGCTTGATTATTGCTATGTACATGTACTTGAACAACAAATCGCTAAAGAAGAATGAATTAAGGCCAACAGAATGTGTAAAAACATGCAGGAGTTTTCCCCGTGAAAGTGGATATATTCTTTTACAGCATAATAACCAAAAAGGCAACAAAAACGGTATGAAATAACGAAATAAAAATTGAAAGGTAACTGAGATATAAAGGTGCATTTTGGAGGTTTGCGTTAAAAGAATTCCATTGCAGCTACTCTTTAATGTATGAAAAACTGTTTGAATCATTTTAGAGATAAGTATACTTAAAAGTGCACTTTTTTAAACATTAAAACTGTCCAAGCTTTTCGGGATACGCGGGGGCGCTTTTGCTGTGAAGTGAAGTAGGGAAGACAGTGTTCAGTTTACATGTTTATGTTCAAATTTTGAAACCAAAATTTGTTCTTTGAAACCTTAGTGAGAAAAGGTTGCTCGCTATCTACACAACCGTAAATTGCTAGAGAAATGTACGATAGCGAAATATGAAAAAAACAGTTGTTTGTATCAAATCAAGGCAACATAGAAATTCAGTGCCTTGATGACATCACAGTTTTGCTCATGAATATGAAAATTTACATTAGCATTTAAATAGTCAAACAAAAATTGACAATAAGGTTAACTTAAAATGATGCATGGTATTGCATGGTCCCCTCAAGGGTAGACATAGCAATTGCATGCCGACCAGCACCATTAATCTTCCTGTGTGTAGGAGTGCCATAACGCAACAGATGACATAGAATATATATGAGCAATAAAGCATATTCGGCGATTGTGTTGAACTACGATGGAGTTACAAATGATAACAAGGTCCTGCCTAAATCTGGCTACGTTGGCATACTTCGCCAAATATGCATGGGAAGGGTTTATGAGAGTCAAATGATTGCTAATAGATTTCATTTTATGGTTGCGCGTAAGTATTAGAGGCACATGTAATGAGGATTCAATAAAGCCTGTTGTTTAAGTTAGCATTTTATTCCAATGCTGCCTAAAATACTGAGAGGCATTTTGGCGAAGATGTAAATGTGTGTTGTGTATGTGTTCGAATGCAGATTCAAAACTTCAGGGTTCAAGAGGAAAGAATTCCATCAATTCATACAGATTCCTACACATATAGGCCTATATTAAAAAAGATGGATTACGCCTTAAAACAGTGGGCCTGATAGCACCCCCCCAGACTGGTGTCTGAGTGGAAACTTTAACTAGGTTGGTTTATTCTATGCCGACTTGGTGTGGGTTATCTCGAGATGTTATTTTGAACAAACAACAAATCTCGCAGGTCATAAAACACCTACCACCCTGGATATGAATTAAAGTTTGAGGTTGGAGTAATGCGCAAAAATGTAAGTATTTTACTTTTTAGCTCAGTTATAACAGTTGTGGATGCATTTCCAGGACACATTAAAGAAGGTGGAGTCTTTTTCTCACGAGGAATTGCATATGGCTGATGAAAATTATTTTTTCTATGAATTGTCCATAATGAGGCCAGTATATATCCATTTGCTCAGTTGTTCTATTACGCCTACGAGAACTGTAGTTGAGCTTTAATTATTAAAACAAATCGTCTCCAGTTTCTAGGTTTTCTCGTTCAGGCACTTGACTTCCTCGTGTAAGAGGCTCGCCTGCGGCATTATTATAAAATACGCATTGTTCCAAGCTCCTGGGAACTCCTTTTTATTTATTTATTTTTCTACCTCTCACATCAGTATTTTTGCCGACACAGCAGCCGGAGACAGCTTGCTTTGACGTCAGCCCGACAACAATGGTCTCCATGGCTACGGGGTAATCAATGCTTTGCTCGTGTCCATGGATGCAGCATCCAAACCGTGCTGCCTTCGTGTCTAATATGAATTGACAGCCATATAGTGGACGATCTCCAGTGCAGAATATTCCCGCCTCCTTACCTCTCTCCACTTTCACCATTTAGTGCTCGAGCAGACGCATTACATCTTCAAATAAAATAGGCCCTCTCTTATGCACTCATCAGCCAAACCGTGCGGTCCTTCGCGAAACCGAAAGTTTGGGGGGGAACTACATTTCGGTACGTTCCAGACTAATACTCAGGGGTTAACATCCAAGTATAACTTTGTTGTTTCCTTTACACTCGCAAGAGATTTAAAATAATAAGAAACCACTGTCATATTATATTTTCAGGAATCAACCCAAAATGGAAACGCTGTGTTCAAAGAAACTTGATAATAAAAGAATTGAGACATACTGGTGTTATAGTGAATGGGTAGCTCCCTTACTTATTTCATTTATACTGTCCGTTTTTTTTTTTAAAGTTCCTTAGGGCGTAACATTGGAACAGAAAAACATTTTTAGATTCCTGGTAATGTACTGACATTGCTAAGAGCAAACATCAAGAAGCAACAAAGGCAAATGTATTTCAGAAATCTTCCCTAATGAAGTTTTTAAAAGTGGAAATAATCAGTCTGTGCGTGTTACGAGACAGCTCAGAAACCCGAAATCAAGATTCAAATATCAAATCAAACTCAAACGAAACAATATTGCAGCTGTATTCAAAATTGTTACATATTTCTTCATGCTTATTGAAAGGACCCTATGATGCTCTTTTTTTCGAATTTGACAGACCATATCTGTCATTGGGTCTTAGCTATAATTTCTAAAGATGAATCCCTATTTAATTTTGATTGCCAGCAGGGCTCCGTAAGAGAGTCATGAAGGATTCAACAAGAAGTACGACTTCATTTACGCCATGTATTTGCAAACACTGCGCGGGTCTAGAGAGTGCAAAAGGGCTCCGGAAAATGGTCACCAGACTAAGCGTGATGCAAAAGTACGTGTATAGCTTGAAGGCAGGGATCGACAAAGGTGAAGAGTTTACGCTATTAAAGAAGCCGTGTAAGAATGGAGAGGTCGAAAACAATCTCTAGAACTCCACTACAGGTACTCTCCGCTAAGAGTTTGCTTTCGACTATTTAAACAGGATTTTGGACGACTAGAGCGCTGAACAGGGTTTTGTATTTATCTTTAAAAATGAACAGACACTCAATTACACTTCCTTTTTTTTCTTTACAAAACGTGTCCGCCAGTCAATCGCCGTATTTCGTCAGATGTCAGGAAACCACAACATTTTCCCCACATGTCCAAACGCCTACTGCCAGACAGACGTACTGCTTAATATATTATTAGCCTCTCAGGACGCCCAGATGTTGCTGTGCATAGGCCTATAATGCCCAAGAGTAGAAAACAGAACGCTGATGGTGGTCGTCTGTAATAAAAAAAATTACTTAATAAAAATAATGAAATGTCATGATCGGATATTTCACTACTTGTCGATGATAATTAACTCCAATAGAAACAGATATCTCATTTCAAGAGGGGAACAAGCCGTCATCCTCTGCAGCCCATGTTCTGTAGTTAGTGTTGCGACAACCAGACCTCCATGCATTGTTCCCAACGATATCATATCAAGACCAAACTGAAATAGTTAAATTGAATCGGAATTTCCACAACACTGTTTTCATCTTCCCTATTTTAGCGTTTATAATGACATTAATGGAACTCCTTCACAAAGTTACATTTACCCCCATGTTTGAATTTGTTGCTATCTATCATTGTCGAATGAATCCTTTCCATGGAACAGTGCTTCGCAGAAAGGCTTTCATTTTCTTAACAACAGCGGTGATCAAAATGGTTGATAGCGGGAGAGAGGCAAGGACATAACTCCCATGTCCCGATAGTGACATGGGGTTTCCATAATAACACAGCATCAAAATGTCGCGAGGCGTCACCTTGGCGTGGAAGATAACTTGAAAGGATAGAGCACAGAGCTATGATAAAGCATGCAGTGTGCTACTTTATTGTTTTTCTTTGCTTGCATAAGTGGGACGGTCGTTTTTCATGTTCTAGATAATTTGTTACTGCCGATAGAAGCAAACCAAATTCCTTACAGAACGACCGCGGCATTATTATGAGAGGCATAAGATGATTACATAAAACAACAATACATCATTACCACGAGTTAAAGCGATCGTACAAAGTGCAGATTGTGTCAAGTGTAGTTATTATGGTCAGCTGAACGTTATCGCTCATGTTTTCAATAACTTTGAAATATAATTATAACAATTGTTCATTAATTCAATGTAAATCCCGGGCTTTCCACAGTGTGAGTTTGAGTTTTGTCTTCCTAATTTCAAAAGCTAAACAGCGCTAGTATTAATGGTTCCCTAGATTACTAATTTGCCGGACAATGATGGATATATGCCAACACCAAATAACTCAAAGAGTAATTATAGCACGCTTTGTTTATAATACTAAGACTGCAAATCATTGCTTGGAATTTTCATAACACCTATAAGACACTAATGAGATACCATGCAGGAAGCAAAGATCGCTATTGAAAGACACCCCACTAGTTGTTATTGCGCTTCCTTTCTGAAAAAAAACCTATGATGTTCTTTGTTGAGTGCTTTAGAGTATGTTTTCTTTAAGTGGAACTTTCAACGGTATGGATATGATAATTTGCTGTTCCTTGGGTTCGATTATGTGAAACAAAGATTTCCTATACAAATAAATTCGCAAAGCAAGTAATTCATAAATAACACATTTTCAACTGAATATAAATCATGCATTGATGGTATAAAAAATTCATATTTCCGTCATCACGGAATTTATCGTAAACACGTACTGAAAACTGCCTTTAATCTCAGTGTTATGAAATTTCAAGAACTGGGATTATAGGATAGTCATAACCAAGGGTGTTGTTGAAGAGGTACAAAACTCAAAGTTGTTACAAGTTGTAAGTGTCCTAAGAAATTGTACTCCAGGCTATCATTAGGAGGAAACAAGCTCCGCAGTAGATGCATCTATAAATATTCTCGAAGCACGAGGTACAGAAATTAATATCTAAAGCCATGGACCTGCCCATAATTACGGAAGAGTTCAGGGAGAAAATCGCTTTGCTGATAGGTTATGCCGTTTTCCTCCGACAAACACTACAGTAAAAGCTTTCAAAGGCAGTACAGCAGTATATCAAAGATAATTATTGACAGAAGTACCGGGAAACGGGTGATCTTTCTGAAACATGCATGGAGCTTGGAGACTGTCATCGTGTAGAAGGTGATGAAAAGACAGACACAAGACAAGCGAGTAGCCAATCGATTCCATGGTTCATAATTCTGTACTGTGTAGTCAATTAAGATGCCAGGCCTCCATGGTAATGACCATACTTCATAAAGTATTAAGATGGGAAGAGATCAATATACTGCTTGTCACAGACAAAGGTAAAACGTCTTTTACTATTTAGATATAATTAACAAGCTGAGCCTTATTTCTGTTACTACGACGATTTATGTTACATGTTGATAAATATTAAAGGTTCATTAACGACAAGAAACAAGAAACTTCTGATTGATAACCACATAGACAATTTTACTTTTATTAATATTACTATAGTTCCACCTCGCCTTGACCCAATAGGCGTGTTCGGGCCTCAACACGCTCCGCACCTCATTATGATCGATGGCCAATTGTTAAAACACACTGTCTAATAATCCATCCTGTCTTTCCCCGTCACACCCTGCTCGGCACGTTTTACCCATGAAAGCCAATAATTACAAGTAGTAGCTACCTACCAGTTGGCAGCTTCGATGTACATGTACATGCCTGATCAACTGACGCAAATATTTATGCGCTTTCGGCAAAATGAATGTCTGTTTTCGCCGTCAAATCGTGACCACGTACATTCAAGTCGGTTTTAAGAAGCTACTTTAACTTGGCTTTATTTTACCACGATATTTTATTATTTAAGCACGATGAAACAATTGTAGCCTCTTCTAAACGCCAACCAAGACATATTTATTTTTACAGTTCTGGGTACGTGTAAATTTACTCGTATATGCGAGCAAAAAAATCAACTGAATTTAAAGGTAGGCCTACTATGTGGAGGAACTCGACAACGGGGTTAGTGAAAGAAATTCCAGGTGAAAAAAAATTGATTTATATAGGTCCAACGGAAATTTTTGTCAATCCTCCTCTTTCTTTGGAGGTCTATATTGTTTTACTTTTCCTCTCAGAACTTCGACCCATGTCCTCACGCGATTGTTTTCCTGGGAAACATTTGTTATAAGTTGGCCCTGTCCCCAATTAAGCATCCAGGTCTGAATTTGATCCGCCCGGCTTCTGTCACACTACACACTCAAACCCACACGTCTGGGTTCAACCTACCCGGTCAACTCTCCTTGCACAAGGTAAAATTTACATCTCCTCCATAAAACTAATCCTATTCATTAGTCTTGTAAATTCTATAGATTCAATTTATTCAACAGTTAAAATCCTCTCAAAATTCGAATTTGCCAGTACATTACTGCACAAAACATAAATCTGTGTGCTGAATATATTATAAATTCCTGTAATGGTATTTAGATCCCTGCAGAAAGCTCCTACTTTGGAACTCTTGAGGTAGCAATTAAAATATACTCGAAATTATGCTTTACGGATTTTTATTGGTAAACTTAAACTTACTTAGCCAATAACTCGTGTTAAGCGTTAACCGTACACTAAACTCCCTCAAAAATGCTAGACTGTGACTCTAGCTATCAAAGGCAGTTCTAACAAAATACATTAAAGTTAGAGGAAAGAGGTATGTATATAACTTCAAATTAAATAAGTGTACTGGTGAGAGTAATCAGATATCGGAATTGAATTTCCTTTTTTTTCAGTTGATGAATAAGTAATTACAAAAAAACAAACTCATACATGACATATACAGAAACCCAAGTTTCCAGTATTTTTAAATACTGGGTTTTGGGCATTTTATTCCGCATTAACTGGAAATATCGCTTTCCAGTACGTGTGCTGATCTATCATCATGTTTGCAGCAGCGTACCAGAAGACGATATGAAGAAATACCAACACAAGATTAGTAGGTGATAAAGGGAGGGCACGCAAGTTACAAACTGACGGGGATAGTCTCTAGCCTTGTCAAAATCTCCAGTGCTGTCAAATTTATCGCAGTGGCAATGATTTATTTGAGTTTTCTACAGCGACCATGTGATTATTGTTGTTGCTAAGAAAAGATACTTTACAAAAATATTTCTGTAATCAAGATGTGCAACTTGTGGTTGGACGCTGGATTCAAATTATTAACAAAACAAATTCTCCCTACACACTTCTCATAGGCCTATACAACTTAGGTACCAATATGTTTTGGAAATGGCACAACAGACATTAAAACACAGATTTAATGGGGGAGAGGCATTTACAACTGCATTTAAAAAATCAAATTGCATGGGCCCATTTAAAAAAGAAACACGTTTTCAATGTTCCGTACAACGCCCGCATAAGACATTTATACCGATTACTGAGTCCTATCACATTCGTTTCTAGAACAGCACTCACACTAAGTTGGTGCACGAGAAAGAACCGTTTAAACATCATTCTATAAAGTTGGAGCAACTTCTTTTCCCTGAAACGTCTGTGAATAAACGCCCATACCGCGCTGACTAATGGAAAGCATTTAACCAATCTATTAAATAAATCAACAGCATTGAAAAACAACTGTCTGGAAAATCACGACCAATTGTGAGAGTGAGGCAATGGAGATAAGCCGGTGCTTTAACGACCTTTGCGCAAAATGTATGTCATTTGACGAAAGGTACAAAACGTCATAGCCATTTTGCAGACTTTCACAGGAAACCATTAACGCTCCGTTCACTGCAGGTGCTAAACTATTACGAGGCGAATTAGACGACGGTATTTTGTTCAGTTGTTAGTTCGATAGATGCTATCAATGCGTGAAGTCTCGGGATTTCCTCCTAATGAATTATTGATTGTTAACGTTTGCAACGGATGTATGAGCAACATTACCCCTTCGTGGTGTCATGAAAGCCTGCATCACCGTGCTTTTCGGTTTGGTGTGACGTTTGCGTTTTTAGTAGATTATAGACGAGTCATTTGGTTACATCAACTCCTACATCTTGCATCTTTCCTCGTACATTTGCCCATATCTTCATTATTATTTACGAAGAGTTGAGGGCATTTATTTGAATACATTGCAAAATTGTACATTAGGCTACAGTCGCTTAAAACAAATTTCAGAGCGTTTTAAATTTGGTTTGTATAGACAAAAGTAAAGAGACACAAAGTAAAGCGACACGAAGTAAAGTGGTGCCTTCTCGTTCAGCAGCTACAAAGTGTCGACTAAGCTCCAGAATATCAACATTCCATGTGTTTGTGCTGAAGTGGGATTGGTTGTATTTGGCGCAGCACAAAAAGTCGGATGGCTACAAAAATGTCCCATGCATGAGACACCTGACAAACTAGTAAAAAATGAATTCGATATGGGCTTATTGAGAACAGTTGTAGAATTCGCAAATTTGAACGTCCACATATTGAAAAGTGGGTTTTTCTATATAAGGGGGAAACAGCTCCATCAAGAGACAATCACAGATGACAGCTAATAACACTGCATATGGCACCACAGCAGCCAAATGCTCGAACAAACAACACAATGAAAGCAACGGAATAAAAAAAATATGCACAAGCACATCCAAAATACACCAAACAAATATCCTAATGTACATACAAATCACACTTTATTGGAAGCTTTTTTTCTTGCAATACCTAGAGGGTCAGTGTCTTGAAGCTTTATATTCTGGATGCAGGTTTCGAAATAAAACGCTGAATAAATATTTTACATTCTTTTCGACAATAAACGATTCGTCCGAATTGTGTATGACGACGATTTCATTGGGAATTGGTCAATCAAAATGCTTCATGCAGTTCCATTTATATCGATGATCTCTCCGACAACTTCACTGCTTAATAACATAAGGTATTTTAACGAGGAGAGTGGCTAAAATGGAATTTTTCCATTTCACAATAGATGTCTTCAAATTTAAGAACCAATTTACAATTGCACAGACTAAAAACTACAGCGCTCTAGCTAGTGCAGGAGTGCATGTTGTTTGGTTGAAACATCGGACGCATAATCTATCTTGCTGTCGTCTTGCATCAAGTGTCGTACTCATCGTGAAAGCTCGCCACAGTAAAAGCTCCGGTGGTGCTTACCTGCATTAGGCCACTTTTGTGGTATTAAATCTATCTAGCGTTCGACTCTTCCCGATCAAAGGACACAACATCGGCATTAATGGATGGAGAGGTTCCCAAAGCAACGAACAAATTACACTTAAAAGCAATCAACCTATCAGGCAATTTTAGTACCCCAAAAATTACTGGGGTCATTCCTTGCATAATCATGACGGTGCATTGTTAACAAAAGTGTATTTTGATAAAAGCAATAGTGCAAGCTTTTCAGCAAGAATCCCTGACTGCTTTTGAAATAAATGGATGCTCGTATACCTTCAAGGTTTTTTGTGATTCTGTTCCACTAACACCTGTGTCGTTGCCTTCCATTCACGGGCAGACTTGTTACTCAATTACAATTAGGGGACAAACATTAGAAGACAACCATTCAGAGAAGGACAAATATTATATTATGTAAATGTAGTCATTTTTCTACGTTCAGCTATAAAATGCATCTGGCAAGGGTGGATCCAGAACAAAAGTTTTGAGGGGGCCAAACTTGGTTTTGTATGGGGGGGTTGGATTTTTTTTCATATTACCGTTACTAGCCTTTCAAAAAGCTGAGGCTAGTCGGGGCTTTTTTACACGCTGAAACGAAGGGAAATGAACAGACCAAATACGGCCATTTCTCACATTATTTTTCAAAAAAGCAAAAAAGGTCCTTGCGGGATGGGGCATGGCCCCGTCCCGCCCTTAATCAAGGGACATATTAGTGTCTATAATTTTGTGAAAATATTGCTTGAAATAACGCATAGCCATAATTCGTAAAATGCAGAGCTTAATGTCGTGAATTAATGCTTTCTTTCAGCGTGGCTACACTCACGCATCAAAGAGAAATGATAATATTAAATATTAAAATATTCTATTCTGTCAGCAAATTGTAGGTTTGGCATATCGTGTTGCTGTTTAAACTGCAACTGTTTCCCTGTGCTACATACATGACTGTATAAGGGCTAATATTTGGTACCTTTATTCGAATACATAAAGATTAAAAATGTCAACAATATATTTGCCAAAGGCTTTTACCAATGGTGTCAGGTATCACAATTTACCTTCCCCTTACACAGAAAAAACAAGTTTCCGACAATAAATAGGCAAGATTTTCCAGCTTTTAACTTGTGAAATCAATGGAAAGGTTTGCCAATGTATCGAAGCTCAACACAGTTTACAACATGTATGTATTTATATTCTTCCATTTACAAAAATGTACTTAGAATGTTGTTGGAAGTCGTTCAGCTTCAATGTAACTATTGAAAACAGATCTTCATGCGCTGAAGCACACGTCTGTGTATAAGCTAGGGTCGGATGAATTTGTTAACGATAAATTTAATTAAATTTAATGGATCTCAGAAAGATAATTTGTTAATTTTACATGTAAATGTTATCAGGAATATGTTGTCAAGGACTTGCTTTTTCCATATTTAAATTTAGTTAGGACGTTATAACACGACAAACTCATGCTTCATAATATTCACCACCAAAACTGAATTCATGCAAACTTAAATGGAATTTTCAAATGGGTGTCAGCTTATGAGAACGATTGATACTCAGCGACGCATATTTCTACACTGCCGGTAGATCGATTTCATTAACGCAGGTTGATTTCCATCACTTAATGATCTACGTGGGCTTGCGATTAGCATATACATTACCACCACAAACCAAAGACATCTGTAGGTACATCAGTATCAGTCGATCTGGTTTTAATCTACTTCAAAAAATCGAAGGAAAAGGAGTGTGTTAGTAGCAAGATAATCACGTAGATTAGGTCTATATACGTGTGATTGACTTGACCATTATGCAACTACTTGACTGGATGTTTGAGAGTCTTTTATTGTGAATGTGTCACAGATACTGCAGGTGTCTGGTAGCTCAGACATCTGCATCATTCAAAAGATGATTTGATGCTTTCAGGTCACTGATGAAAATAAAATCGCATTTACAGATGTTTGTGATAAAAGCTCAAGGATAGGGTGACAATTATTGTAAAAAGGATCACTTTTCTTGTCACTTTCAGCATCAAAAGGCTACCCTGAAATCTATTGCTTCAGACTAAAAAAACCTTACGTTACAATTTTCTTTTTTAAAAGTCAGTGTTGGAAAATATGCACAGTAAACATGTATGTGTATTGCAATCGATCACTTTTGTGCCAGAGCAGTTACATAATTACCTTTAATACTTTTCCTTTTAAGTACAATGTTAAATTCCAGTGAATTTTTTAAAGTTATGGTACAGCAGTGCTAAATCAACCAGCTGTAAGCCATGAGTTTATTTTTTAACAAGCACCGCCCCCTCTGAGAAATCATGTGGCTATTGTCATGACAAGGGAATTTCAACCCGAAAGCCGTTAATTCGAAAAGGAAACATTAGCACTGACGAAAGTGTCTGGAAACTCTGTGATACTCATACCAAGAAAACCAAGCAATACAGTAATGCCGATACGTTAATGCATTGATGCTTAGATTAGGACAATGCCAGAGATAGTTCACTTAAAGCCCTCCTTTTTTCTTGGATTATGCGTTAAAAATGCAGTCATGAGGTTTAGTGAATCCTAGACAAAACACGTCAAACACTTTGAGGAAAGCTTATCCTATTTAGCTTCACCATCTCAAATGTGTCGATGTACCCAATGTAGCTGCATATGAAAGTTCTTATTTTAACTTGGCTTTATCAATCCAAAGATTTAAAGACAACGATTTCTTTTTTAACTTGCTCCAACGTTTTCGATTGATAAAATTTCAATTTCCAATCTGTGTAAATACTGCGAAACACTGGTTTTTTTTCAATGAAACGCTTGTTAATGTTTCAGCAAAATGAGAAATTTTACAAGCAAGATTTTGTCTGACAAAATTACACATCTGTGAATTTATTTAGTATCAGTTGACTTAAAAAAGCCCCCCCCCCTTTTTTTTTTCTTTTTTTATGACCCTGGACGCATCCACCTTAAGCTGAGATAACCACAGTCTTGCAAATAGGGCTAGTTCTTGTTTCAGGTTACACAATCGAGACTAACCCGCGTCGTTCATTATAAACCACAAAGTGAAATGCGACCCCTGGGCACGTAAGGTGATAGTCCTTGCTGCCGCACGCACGTTGAGAGTTCCACCGGGAGATATACTTGTGACAGAGTTCGTCGACTCGACATAGGCCTACTAGACTTTAAAAAAGATCACTTCGTGCATGGTGCATGCGACAGCAAAATAATATACCATTTATGAGTCACTGAAGCATTCTGAATTTTTCATGGAAGGTCACTGACGTACATAAACCTTAAAACCTCTTTAAAAGACTGTTGGAGGAATACCAAGTTATTAAACCGTGGTCTCAGTCCTCATTTATGTACATTTCTTTGTGAAGAACGTAACGATGAGCGTCTCTAGCAAAATGACCTCCCGCGGGCACGGCTCAGTGCATTTCTTAATAGGACTTCTCACATTTCCCAAAGCTAGTAGTAATAACGAAGTTTAGTCTCACTTCCATGCACGGTTTGACTCTTATTACTAAGTGACCCATGCAGTAAACAGGCCAGGTCCCGGTGTGCTCATGGTGTGCCAGTGTGGTCGTGCTTTTATCAATAGTTTGTATTGGTGAAATTAGAGGAATGTTCATTTTCAAAATCCGTTTTAGCATTTAACACAATAAACAAAGCTTTCGTGGACAAATAAAAGCATAAGACGCATGGGCAACAAAAATTTCATAATCCCTGCCTTTCACTAATTCTCACCTCAATCGTTTGAAGTACAAACTGATTTTCTACTGACGCAGCTTGACATGGCATGGTTTTAAAGCCATTTTATACCTCAGGCGAATGCAAAAGCGAAATGAATGTGTCTTCACAAAATCTGGAGCTAAATTTCGTGGAGTTGAAATGTGTTCAACTCTTGCGAATTCGCTGAGAGGACACAAATTCACAAATTCGTGTTCGCTTTTCCGCCAAGTAAAATGAGTTGATAGTAGCACAGGAGAACCAAACTGTATTATTCCGTTCAACACCTTTTGCCATTACACAGCGTAAATGGCATAAGGAAAATTTGTGCACAAGCAAAACTTGACACATGCCTCTTATTGTAAGTGTAGCACGCAGGTTAGGCGAGAATTAAAGATCGTGTCTGAAATACATGGCCACAGCCAGCAATACCACCAACGCCCATGATGATGGCGCAGCCACTAGGTAGTGGCTTCTATTTGCGTACGTGCTATTTCGAGTTATAGTATAATAATTCGAAGTTGAAAAAGGCTACATTGAGTCGTCTCTTTCAAACTAGATCATGAAATTTCACGACGCCGGTGGCACTAAACCACAAGTGTTTTCATATTTAAAACACTAATTATGATATTTAAAGTAATGTTGGTTGATTGGCAAACAGTGGTGCTGTGTTCCGTTTAATAGCTCCGGGCGGTGATGACAAAAGTAATTATTATAGCCGTGACTGTGACTGCACTTAATGTTGCAATTAATTTTGAATTTTTTGTTTCTATCAATGAACAAATGACCAAGAAAGTGTGATTATATGTAAACAGACAAAAATAGTCAAAATTCTTCTCTAAGATCCATTGAATCACTCACAATTGTCTTCAGTTGTCTTCAAAAATTACGGATAAATGAATTTCGTGTGCCAACCTTGTAGAGTGTGATCAAATTTCTCGGATCGGCAATGGATTTCATGTGGAGATCAATGTGAAAAAAGTTCAACAAATTCGATTGCATTTTGACACAATCTACGAATCCCATTAAAGTTGGGCTCAGGTGCACTGTCAAAGAATGTGCGAGATCGTACACTCGATCTTAACGACCAAACTTTCAACAGCATACCAAATGTATTATTCAGGGTGCGCAAATAACATACGCATGCTAGTAGCCGTTCCATAAAGCAGTGTCATAGTATCCACTTATTCTGGAAGACCACATTTTATCTTACTGGGAGGGGCCAAGGAGGCCCTCTGGACCAATATCAGGAGGGATGGGGCCTAAGCTCCTCGAAACCGTCCTGGATTGGCAACGGTGTATATTCTATGCATGCTTCAGGGTAAATAACTGTTTCCCATATGAAATTTTCCCTAAGTGGCGCCAGCCCACGTAATGATGGAGACCAACGCTGAATACAAACTTAGCCTGCTATGAGCCAAAACTCGCTCTACGAATTAATATTACGACTATACCTCTTGTGCTCGTGGGCCTACCAAAGTAGACTGAACCTTCTATTTGTGATTACTGAAGTTCATTTTTTTAATCATTCAAGAGAGTAGGTCAAAAGTCATTCCGTACACAGATGGGTATATTGCTGCGTTGGGTAGGATGATACACGATAAACAAAAAAACTAAAAGGGTGGCTGCAATCCATTTTGAATACAAATCTTCAAAATGCACCTTTGTGTCTCACCCTATTTCCAAATTTTGTTTCACGATTTCAAAGGAGATTTTACTGCCTTTTTGGATTTTGTGCTAATGAGTATTTCCATCTTCACGAGCAAAACTGTTATGTTGTCCCAGGAAAGAGGCTCAATGTTACATAGGTTGGTGCACAAAAAAGTCCCGTATTTCAATTTTGCCGGACTAAGTAATCTCCTTGCTGATTCAATGCTGCAAATGTGCATAGCAATAAACAAGTGTGAATCCCTTTCTCAGAAATATTTTCAGCAAGTACATTCTGGGTTACCGATTTTAAAAGAAAAACCTGTACACTGAATATGTCTTCCTGGATGACATCACAGCAGAGGGATAGCATGGGTAATTTAAAGTGTTTAAAAACTGCACTTTCCAAAGAGTTTAACAAAATAGAAGTGTAGAATAGTTTTCAGACAGAGTACAATATTGCAGATAAATTGTGTCTAAGAGAACTTCATTGCAGCTACATTTTTGGGCTTGTTTCGAATGATCAAATATATACGAGATATACATATTTTATCATAATCATGTTAATAGCTTCATGGCCCTATGCACAATGCACAAACTGAGCCATTTTTCGTTTACAACAAAAAACCCGTTGTGCGATTTTCTTGGAAATAGTTCTTCAAAAATGGCATGTAACGCACCGGCATCGTGCAGTATTTTTAGTTTTCTTATTATCTAAAGGTCTCCTGTAACTAGCTGGATATGTTTTCCAGAGTGTTTACTCAAATCATAAAGCACACTTTCCGTTCTGCACGAGTCTTTTCTGTGCAATCATTCGTGACTTCACTAATGCATTTGGGTTCAGTACAAACATGGCGTAGTTTGTAAGACAGCACTTGGCAACGCAGCGTTATGTTCAGTGAGTGGTCGAGGTAAATGTCAGGTTGCTATCGACTACAACGTGCATTTTCCTCACAGTTGCAAAATATAATACAAATAAGACCCTCTGTCACTTACGAAAAAGCAGGCTACATCTTTGATGCACAAGAATTTTGTTGGGTATTGTTCAATAACATCGGTTACTAGTCCTAGCTCTGTATATTCCAGAATGATAGTGGCCATTGCACATATTTCTTGCAGTCGTTTTTAAAGCGCTTTATTTTTCTCAGACTAGCCAGGCCCTAAAGAGCTTCCTTGATTGTCGTAAGAGTTGCATGGGCTGTTACATCGATTCGACTGTTTTGCGTATCCAAGATGGGAGATGATCGATTTTACTTAAAATGACAGCCATCATTTTTCATATTTGGACTCAGATTAATTTCTGAGACCATTCAAACTGGTCCTTAAAAGAAAGAAGTGAATTATTTCCACAGTTTCATGTAATCTTAATTTAAAGCATTTATCGTTCACTGAACCGTCATAAAAGAATTTGATTAGCGAAGAACTTCACAGTGAAGAACTACAGCAAAAGTGAAGCACGTCATGGGTAAAAGAATTAACCTATCTATCACATCATCTTCAGCTTTGCACTTAGCTTCCGTTTCTATGGTAACAATTTCTACCATTTCTGGGGAGTAGTTTTCTCCTGTAGAATTACCTTATCTGACTCTTGTAAGGTGAAATGGTAAACTAAGAGATGTTTCAATTTGTAACAAATTCAATACGGTACTGAAACAAGAGGAAAATATTTGATTTTATTAAATTTTGGTCATTCTAAATTACTTTGATGATATTTTTCTTGAAAGCGCTACTTAACACCAGACTTCAATCCTTGTTAATATTTCTGTTACGTACCACTGGTGTCTAACCTGCACAAAGATGCACAATTGAAGTTACACTCTGGAACGAAGACATTTATGTTGAAGAGCAGGACTATCGACAGATAGGCCTACATACAGTGCGTACTGTGTGGAGGAAAGTCGACGTCGCTATAAGCAGCGCTTATGGACTGTCTCTAAGGATTCAAACTCAGAAACTGCATCTATATGGTAGGCCTATGGAAATCAGCACGAAATTGGCGGGGAACTTGGAAACTTATCAGACTTGCTAATTTGATCTGTCATGATTTACTGCGGCTCATTACAAAATATTTATATGTATATAGGGGGACATTTGAGGAAATATAGGCCACCTTTTAGTCATTTAAGTGCTGATGCTCAAAGAAACTTCAACAGAAGTTGGCAGTTAATTTCATCGATAAACTCAATATGGTATCTAGGAGTTTATCAGCTGAAGGTCACATTTAGATACAATGCGGTCCCTTCGGCCCGCACGCTTGACAGAGGCTGACTAATTAATCACGGCATAGCAACCATGTGCACGGAGGCCAGCGTAATCACAAAGTCATTATAATAAAGTAATCAAATAATAACCAGCAAATACAGGCGGATCGATATGTAGCACCTTGCTAACATTGAAGTGGACATAACGAAGGACAATAACCAGCTTGAAAAATCGCCAGTTATATTGCAACTGCATTGCATGTACAGTGTTTGTTTTCGGTTTAATGGAACCAAATTTTGGAAAGTTATTGTTTATATAATAAACAATAACATACAATTATATTTTGATTGTGACTTGACCAAATTAAGAAAATTGCATTGAGTATAAATGTGATAAGTAAGGCAAACATAAACTGCCTCCTAGTTCTTTATTTTTAAACAAGACCTAATCGGTATGTTGCATTTCGGCAGGGTATAGAATATAACTTTAAAAATATTAACAGCATTTAAGCGATGTCCAGTGGGCAAACAAATTACATGTGGTTTTACATGACAAAATAAACTATCAGACAATTTATGAAGACTAATCGGTACTTCGAATGTAAATAACACAAGAATTTTCGAACAGAAGGTTAGGGCCTTAAAAGGAATGAGCTATTTTCGTACCAAAATAGTGAGAGCATTTTTTTCTTGCCTATGATCGTCCAAATTCATGGGCGGGAAACTTCAATACAAATGTAGATTTTTAATTCTTTAAAACCTTTAATTCATAATGTTTAGCTTTCATACTTAAGGAAATCTACTGGGATGTGAGAAATTTTATCAAATATGTTAACTTGAGGATTCGTGAATATTCCGCATATTTATACAAGCAACACAACATGAAGCGTGAGTGCGATGAATCATAGTACATAGAAAATGTAATGAAAGTTCCATTACGGGTCTCAAGATGCATAATTACGCCAAAAGGGCTGACATTCAATGTTTGTCATTCCCGTAACCATGACGCAGGTTTTACTATCAATAATGTCGAAACCTCTTATATTGTCAACAGCCATGCCAACAAAAACCTGACAACAGATTAAAACGATACATCGATTCTAAAGCTCCCGACGGATGAGCGCGAAGTCCATTCTATCTAATAAAGATTCTTGGCATTAAATCTCTTCCAAACTTTCATCTTCTTTATACGAGCGTTTCACTTCCACTGTCCACTTTTCATATGAAAACAAGTACACTTCGGTTAGATCGATTTATGTCATTGAGGTAGCCTGATGCAGATTGAATGTTACATCCATATTATGCGTCACAATGACTGAATTGATAATCCTTGGCAAGCATACATCTTTTAGACTCACGAGACGGGTTTCCGAAGTCCAGGTCCAGACCAAACACCTTTTGCAGGTTGTTTCCTTTGCAAGGATATCAACCTACGGCTTGTGTATCAAGTGAATGGTGAAAAAACAATTGGCAAGGAAATTGATCGACAACTGAACTGCAGCTTTGCATGAAACGCTCTGACATGAATCCTTGTCTTTGAGTGCAGGACTCAAGCGCGGCTGAAAAATCTATACAGTCACCTGCGGTCGGTGAGCTGTTAAAATGGTCGGAATGTACTGCATTGTGTCTTAAGCACCACGAAAACGACGACAGATGCTCACTAATTAGATGGCTGCGCGCTGTACGCTGCTTCGCTGGTGACCAACGTGTACTTGGTCGATGCAGGAAGCACTGGATCGAAAACGTGTACCCAACTTGAGCATCGAACAAAAACCGCATTAGAAGTCAGCAGGCGTACCGGCCTTGTCTTCCAGTAAACATCCCCACAAAGCGAGGAGGAATGAGCTTGAAGTTGAATTGGAAGAGGATAGTTCCCTACCGTCATTTAATGACTTGGAAATATGTGGAGGACTGTAACTTGCTTTGTGTAAAACGTTAGGGAAATATATTTCATTCCAAGACCACTTACACTCTAAAGATTGAATTTAATGAAGTCTATTCAGACCAAACTATGTCCATCCCGATGAATATTGGGGGTATGGCATTGTCTTTTTTTTATTCGGTTTATTAGTTATTCCTTCGTTTCCATATTTAACGTCCTGAGTAGAAGCAGAGGCGCTGAAATTCATTCAAACCCATTGACACACGAAAGATAAATCAAAGTGACAGTATCTAAGGAGAGCTTCTTCATTAATTAAAAAAATCAAAATAATGGTAAGGGATGTTCTTTCGAACTGGGACTTTCAAAACAAGATTTGAACAATTACTGTAGTATTAATGAAAACATAAACCATGCAAGATGTACTGATAACTTTTTTTTCTAAATTGATGTCAATCTGGTAGGTGAGGAGTTTGAAAGAGTGTATTTAAACTGCTTAAAAAGGAACTTGTGCGAGTAAGACAAATACACTGAAAATATTTGGGGCGCAGTTCTAGTCATAACAACGAAAACAGCTTATGCAAATGCCATGATGAGCTCTGTTGGTCAATGGTCATTCAGGCAAGACAATAAACTCTCATTGCCAGAAGCCAAGACTGTAAGACAGTGTCCAAATTACTTGGCTATGTCTTCGAATTACACGCAAATCTATGGGTAGTGGGTGCATATTTTCAAGCCACAGCCAAGAAATCGGAAACAGACCTTGCGATCATTATTGTGCACGTCCGATGCGGGGGCTGTTATCGGCTGTCGATACATGTATGTGCATGTATGATGAACGTAACTATATAGATTTCAAATTTTAAAGATTAATATTCACAAGCGATTTTGCTGCATAGTGTAAATACGACTAAATTGCATAAGCAAGAAGCGCTTGTGTCCAGGCCAGCAATTAAGGATGTCTGTATCATCTATGTGAGTTTGAGTTCAAGCATTGATTATCTCCCAGCGGGATCTTCAAAGGACCATGGAAGAGAGGAAAAAACACTTAAAATTAGAAGACATGTTTTCATAATTTTTTAAAAACTAAGGTTGTTCTTTTTGAACTTTGTTCCCCTACATACTAAACCAATTCAGTTCAGTGGAAATAAAACATAAACTCGCCAGGGCAATTGTTATTGCTAATCACCCTTGGAGAAACAAGTGCGACATTTTGTGTCCAAGGTGTAGAAAATGCAATTTGCCGTTTTCGTGTTTTGGCATAAAGAAATGTTCAAAAATCTGCAGAAAAAGGCCAACCTGACAGAATGGGCAAGGAATTGTTTTCACAAAATATTTCGAATTAGACTAAATCACTTCCGGGCTAGAAAATGTGCCCTTTGCTGTGGAAAACTTTAGACTTGACACTTTGGTCTTATGGGCAGATGGTAACAGATTTGATCCAAATTAATTGCGCAAGATTTAAGGTCAAGCTTGTATAATTTTGTAGCTTACCTGTAACGAATAAGTTTTCCATTTGTGACGCTTTGCACAACTCTTTTTGCCGAAAGGATGAAACAGTTTTCCGAGGATGTTCTGCTTTCATTATTATGCAGGTTTTTGCAATAGCAAAACGTATTGTTGATATTAAATTAGATTTGAACCTATTCTGCGATTCTAGAGCATTCTGCGATAGAAGAATTACGAATGATTTAGTTATCCATCAGCCCATATAATTATATTTTGTAGTATGAGAATACATACTGAATATTAGAGTGACACAAATTTATTTCGAATAGCTTTACTAGGTAATCTTCCGTCGTGACAAATGCGTGTAATTTGTTCCATTTCATTTACATGTCACGCGTGGTTCATTTTAATGTTATTGTGGCATTGCTGAAAGTGGATGACTTATTTACAAAATTCTCAAACTACTGTAATGAAACGAAATATACTGATATTTTATTTATTTGACATGACACTACGAAAATGTGCATGGTATACATTTATGAGAGAGTTTGTTGACAAAATGTAATCATCGTGCTATATTTGGAAAGATGACGATAGTTTTAACGGCAGTTAATTAAAGAAATTTTCCACTAAAGAACATCCTATAACTTTTCCATTTGAGCATGCAATGTTGCAATGAAGCAAATACTGCCCAATGATCAAGAAAGGCTGTCGTTTCTGCCGGTTAAAATAACTAAGTTTTGTTCCCGATAGCATATCGTAACGGCTTACGAGTAATTGTGCTACGAATCTTCCGGCGATGCGTGACATTTTTCTCCTTAGAAAAACAGACACAAGGGTACTACACATTTAGACCACTGGGCTTGCACTTACGTTGGACGGCGGATCTTCTGATTATGCTCTCCAAGAAGGTGTTCTGTGGGGCCACAAGGCCCCGCCTTGACGTAGGCATTGTTCGCCAAAAAGGGGCACCTCTCAGGAACTTGTCGACCTTATTTCCTAGCGTTTAGATCCAAACAGACGCATCTCCAAGCCAGCTGTTGGTAAACAATCCATGATTTTGCCATTGTGCGAAGGAAAGCACTGTTGCCGAACGGAGCGAGGTACGACGTTCTTGAAAGCGCATGGCTGTGTGCTCGCCTCGTCTGTTGGTTCAAGCCGGTATCAGCGAAATTACGGCGCTGATCAACGGTCGGCCTTGTACATGTTGACGGGGTTTTCATTATTCATGCCAGTATCACATGCTGGCATCACAAACCAATAGACGCATACGTTCTGCTGCTGCCTCCGAGAGGTACCACTATAAGCAAGCCGTAAATTGCCAAAGGCAGACGGCACCGCCGTTACCACGGCAACTAAATTTGCGATGCAATGTAAGACTGGGGCGAGACCTGGCCCCGCCTCGAGATGTATTCAGGTAGACCTATGACTCTTGTTAGCTGGCCCTGTTTCCCGCAATATGGAAAAGAGGAAGGGGTCCTTTTCTTAAGGAAAGCAAAAATTTATTC
Organism: Acanthaster planci; assembly: GCF_054643075.1. NCBI lineage: Eukaryota > Metazoa > Echinodermata > Asteroidea > Valvatida > Acanthasteridae > Acanthaster > Acanthaster planci. The sequence goes on along the minus strand of NC_141777.1, from coordinate 18,212,694 downwards.
AGGTAGTCAATACTCTGCTCAGGTTGTTAATATTCTGTATGCAGAGCTTGCTGGTTAATTGATGGCTCGGTAACAACACACTTAGAGCCCCACGAACCACGCAAGCATAATGCACATTTCACAAAATAACAGCGACGCTTTCATCTTGGTTTCACAGTAATGCCGCTATCATAATTCAAGTGTCGGGGAGTTCGAAGGTCTGGGGCACTAATGGTACTCACACATTATGCACACCAAAGCTGTTATGACGTTCGATCACGCAAAATTTTAGACAAATGCATCTATGGCCGTATGAGGTGTAGCCATTTTGGTGACAGTATAGACATAGGCAGGCTGTATTAAGTTGCAAATTCATGCCCTGGACAGTCATCCTGGGTAAGTGACAAAGACATACAGAGACTGCATGGGCCTCATAACATTGTTAAAACGCGTACTCTCTTACAAAATCAACATTACAAGTGTAGTGTGAAATAAGGTAACAAATCGTCAAAATCCCTTGTAAGAAACTCAACATTACAGTCAACAGTGTTATGGAAAAAAGTATCTGAAATTAAACACGTGCGAAGTAAAGTGTGAGGTTGGAGACACGAAACTTAAACAGCTAGAAATTATGTTAAGCCCCTTTACACTTCATAGAAGCAAAAAAGGGGAGACCGAGGTGGACGGATCAGGCTTGGTCTGAATATTGCTCTGACTCCCTGCCAATGTGGCCCCGTCATCCTGACACCCCATGCGGCTAAATGGACCGAAGAAGTAACAGTCAACAGTGCCCCATAGACACACACAAGCCTGGTATGTTCAACATTTATGCTCTTCAGAGACTTCAGAGAAACCTTAATCGCAGACTTACAAGAGTACTGACAATGGGCATAATAAACTTAGACCGTCTAAAGGCCTGTTCTCTCTGGGATTTATTGAACACAAACTTAGCTCAAATGAGCCTCCATGAGTTCACAAGAAACATAACCCAGCAACCATCCCTTCAGCAATAAACGAACAAAGCCTGAGCAAGGTTGTTCGAACTCATTTGAACAAAATTGTAGATTTCGTAGCGTAAGTTTTCGGGGTGGGTACTGTTCAATTGTCGTCTCTGCAGTGAGGGGACAGTACTGTACGCTACATGACGGGGCCACTACGACCCTTTATAAATGTGGTATCCATACCTGGTTTTCAAAAGTAAAGTGAGGTAAAGTAATAAAGCTAGGTATGAATATCTCAGACTTTTCAGACGGTTTTTCGTTAGACATTTTTGTCTCCTGCGGTGTGTTTATCTCCACCCAAACTCTATAAACGCTGTACACTTGAATTCCCACCAGAGCACGTGTACTGTACATGGTCGTAACTCTTTGAGAAAGATAAAGACAATAAAGCAACAAGGTCTGCAACAGCCTCCCAAATTAGGAAACTTTGAAGTATAAAGGGGACAATCTATCATTCGAAAGAGGGAGTATTTTTATTACATTAGCAACCACTGTTACAACTGATAATGAAGAAACCAACGGATAATGTATCAACGTACTATGGAGTTCTGGAAGTGCCATCCGACTTGTTCAGATCCTGACATATATTTCTCGGGATGGGGACATAATAAAGACAACATGTCAACATCCTGAGATAATTTATCACGGGATGAAAGTTGAATGATGACAGCCTCATATACTTTATCATAGGATGATTACACTCTAAAAGTTGGGTGGAGACATCCTGAGATAATCATTATCTCAGGACTTCGTCATCCAGAGACACCCAGCAAATGTCATGTCTACTTCACTGAATGTAACAAGCGGTTAGGCATCATGACGTTGTATCAATCTAATTAATATCATGTATGGCAATAGGAAGACAATACTTTAAAAAGACAAAAGTACCTCAGGTCACCTGTGTGTTTTCAAGGTGGTTTGTCAATGCACCCATTCACAAAATCAATAATGTCATTATTCCACCCTTTCAATGTCGTCATCCATGATAAATTATCTCGGATGTCGTCATCCTATGATAAATTATCTGAGGATGTCATCATTCGACTTTTAACATGTCGCCATCCCGTAATAAATTTTCTCAGGATGTCAACATCTTGCGTGTATTATTTCGTCATCCCGACAAAAAGTATGTTAGGATCTCAACAAGTCAGATGGCACATCAAGAGCTCCGTAATCACCAACCGATATTGTATTACAAAGACCGATGGTGTAGTGAACCTTCTGACCAATAATGTATCACGAGTTGACGGATAATGTAGTAACAAAAATACTCTAACCGATAACGTATCACCATAGAACAGAATCACGTATCAACTGATAATGTATCAAACTATCAACCGATAATGTATTAGTGCCCATTATGTTCTCTATAAAGCCGCAAATGACTTGGAAAGGTATAATAATCAGGATGTCATTAGACTGGCAGGTGCTGTAGGGACAGTTTTTAAATACTCGTTTCTATCGAGTTGTATGATCACCTGTTTTGTGGAAATCAGTTATTTCTTCTTCCATGTTTGCACCTTGTCCCTTTACTGTGTTCGTAGCCTAAAAAGTGATAACCGGTACAATGTTCAGCTTTTGCTTACAAGTGCCGTGACGTCATCAAACCAAAGGTTTGGCGCATCCAAGATTTTGTCATGGGGTAGGGGGGCGACTTGTACAGAGTAGAATCCAGACGTGGGTGATAAAGAGCGCTATTTTTAAAATGAGGTTAGTGGGACCCTTGACCTCAGAGCCTTACGTGGTGGACAGAATGAGTTGCAGGGTATTCTGTATTCTTGGTTTGAAGGCCTTCCAGTTGTTCCACGAAACGAACCATCACACGTACTGTACGTACATGTGCAGAGCGCTATCCCCCCACGAATCGTTACCCTGCGATAACGACCTTGTAGTGATAGCTCCCTCTAACGGTGCACGTGTGTGATTCGTGTCGCAGAATAACTCCTGGAAGGTCTTGGAACCAAGACTAGGTATTCTGCAATATTGTGCCAGTGCCACCTGTGTTGTCCCAGTTAAATAATTATGTTGGTCACTTTGAGCCCTATATACGAACATGAAATTGACTTTATATGTCAAACTGGAGTACATGATTACTGTAATTCAATTTTAGATTTCCTGCGTTACCTCAAGTTTTCATTTTGTAATGCGCCGATCAAACATTTTCCCCACCCATCCCCGCGCTGCCCCAGGCCTGATGTGTATGTGTAACCTGAGCTGTCAGAAAAGATACATTGTAATGCTCCATTAATCTGAGAGCATGTTTCCCCACAATGTGGAAATTTACTACAAGCTGAATCGTATGATCTGGGTATAGTAGCGGCATAGCCAGCGGGGGACGGGGTGGGGGAACACTGCCCCCGGGCAATGAAAATCATGAAGGGTAAGAATAAAATAAGGAAGGTAAAAAGATTGAAACAGAAAGAATGAGAAATAAAATTTAGTGCAGAAAAAGGTAGAAAAGGGGAAAGAGAAGAAGAACCGAACAGAAGAGAAGTAAAGGGAAGGTAAAAGGGAAAGAGGGCTCATTTTGATCCACCTTTCCAAAACTATTTTTTCGGGACCCGAATCCCGCGGCTGCTTTTGAGGAATACAAAATCTTGCCCCCCCCCAAAAAAAAATATGCGGGGTTCTTGATCCACCTTTGACAACGACAAAATTCAACCACCGAATTCAACAACCAATCCAACAAGGAAGCACAAAAACCTAAATGTTTCCAAATAGTTCCCTTGGGAGACATTTTGTGGTAAATTTTTCAACATTAGGGGGACATCGGACATTTAATGCTCCAACTACCAAAAGGAGGAAAATTTCATAATCCATATTTTGAGAGATGATTGATTAGGGTCTGAAAGGAAAACATGCCAAGTTTGGTTAAGATCGGATCAGGGAATATTGAATTATGGGACGGTAAAGTTTGAAACATCTGGTGCACTTTCCTATGGGAATGTCTCCCAAGTGACCCTTTTTCGGTAAATAAAAATATGGAAATTATACGTGGAAGTATGATTAACGCGCAACTTTCAGTTTGATAACGTCACAACACTTGGAAGCAAAAGCTGAACATTGTACCGGCTATCACTTTTTAGGCTACGAACTTTAGATAACTTTTGTTATCTAAATTTTCCCAACACCTTGGCAGCATGTAATCGCTCGTACCAGGCTCCTCTACACCTCTTGGAAGCCAAACTATGTTTTATTGGAACGACAATTGTTAACTTCACCAAGCAATCCAATTAACAATACCAATAATTTGCGATTAAAGAATTTACAGACGAAATCTTAATTAAAAATATGTTCAGCCTTTGTGTGTCATTAGAAGTTGCTTGCTCAACAGGTCACCTGGTTACCGAGAAGCTCGACTACTCATTTTTTTATGCTTTGACATGCATTTTCTCAATATTAATTATGTCACAGGTCCAAAAGATTGGTGAAGGATTGCAGAGCCTACGTTGTACGATACACCCTACATTAATTTGCCGAAGGTCGTTGAATCCGGTTGGTAAGTGTAACGTCACCAGCTTAAACCACGCCCACTGCACACGTGCACTGCAGATAGAGTTATATGCATTGATTGCAGTTTACATGGAACCGTGGAACCGGAAGTTAACGCGCTACTTCAGCGATTGTCCAATGAGAGCCTGCAAATCGTGGCGCGTCCGCCTTTGTGACGAAGTCACGAACCGGATGGACTTTGCGTACACGCAGAACGCGTGCGGGGACGCGCTTGTAACCACCTGTTTTTCTTTCGGCAATTGGGGGTACCAAATCGTGACGTAACTGTGAACTAGAAAGTTTAGTGCAAACAAACGGGGCAAGTGTCTGTGTTGGTTCACGCGCTGATTCTCGCTCTAATGCCTTTTACACACACGCACTTGACGTAGTCACTTCATTTGTATTATTACTATTATTATTATAATGATCTCAAAACGCATAGACCGCCAGTCTTTGAAATGTATGGGCAAACAATGGGCGAAGAGATGGATCTGCCATTCGTCGCTTCAGTGCGCATTACTCGCAACGCATTTACAGTGCATGTATTTTGTTTACATGTGCTCCCAAAATACGTTTACCTTTTTGCTCTTCGGCTTTGCTGTCCCTTATTTTGAAATATTGCAAAAGCATTGTTTTGAATCTAAATGGGCCAAATAAAGTAAATAGAGGATTTTTTTCACAATCGAAAAACGGCCTCATGGAATTTTGGGGCTGCAATTCTTTAACTGTGCATTCCTATACCGAGGGAGGATTTTGCCCAAAGTTTTGATTTTAGTCGGGCGCCGCGCAGATCACGAAAAACTCCTGTAGTTCACGTGTGTTTCAGCCATTGATCAATGATTTGGGCGGGACATTAAGTTTGTGCGGCAAAAGTTTTGTGCCCGTGTGAAAATGAAGATGGCTGCCCAATGATCACAGTTTTGAGGTCAGAATTTATCTGGTATCATCATCTGCAAATTGATTTTCCGTTTTTCTTTGCAATCGATTTGAACTTCAGACCTTCCAATTTAATATGTGAAAGTATAACTTCAAAACGACCAATATCTCTTGCCTTATTTGGATTTGATCGGTGACGTCTTCTGCGAATGTAATTGATACAAATGCAAAAACCATAAGTTTTTAAGGTGGAAAATGGCATATTTCTCAAGTTTTCCCGAGTCTGCCACCCAAAAACTATGTTTGGAAAAGCAAAAATAAGGCTTGGCATGGTATGGGAAAGTCCTGTTGAAGAGAACAGTAAGAATTTGTTTTACGTGTGTTCAACATGCACAGCACCATCCTAACATGTACGTGTAGGTACCGAGAAAGAAAGAAAAAAAAACATTTTTCAGTCATCAAAATCCCCACAGCGGCATACCACACCAAGGTTATGGGTGCTGCACAAAGATGCTCAGTAAGTCGATCAGAGACCGTTTGAAATTGCTCTATTTAAAGAGATATGGTCATGCTTTATACTAATTGATCTAGAATTGGGAACTCGAGGGGCGTAGTCGACGGCTGTATTCATAAACCTTGTCTGGTGCATGTGGGCCAGGCGTGTGATAAAGCGCCAACGCAACAGTTTTTCGGGATATGCAGACGCCATTAATTGTTCCCTACAGTGACCTATTAGCCGTCAGAAAGCAAAAACATGTCAAGAAAAGTTCAATTTAGAAGGGAAAACACCAAGTTGTTTACTTGGAAAACACTTTAACAGTTTCTGACCAGTCCCATACATCATGAACGTAGACATAGATAAATACATGATATATGCACAGGGTGTCAAGTGGTGTCCGTGTGGAACTCCTTCCAATACACGTACAACTGAAAACACGCTTTCATATTGTTACTTCCCTATGTAAACCTTCACGTCATATCCGTCAGTTTATTAAGGGATTCTGTTAAGCTCATGATGGTTATTTTGGCATGATTGGAATATTCAATACCAACAATATACATGTATACGTTGCAAACATGAGGTATCAATGACAAAATTATTTTTTCATATTTCGTTTCTCAATTGATTTTTATTAATTAAAGCATTTTCTCTCATGTAATTTCATGTTAAATTAAAAGTTACAATGACTTGTTATAAATTCTACTCTGTTTTTAATTGTCTTAATGGGAAGTGTATCCTATAATTTACATGTACTTGTATCTGATATGTGTCAGCATTCCTGAGCACTGGGAGACTTGACACCACATTATGGCAATGTTTTCTGCAAATCTAAGACAGTACAGCAAAACATCCAAGTTGTACCTCTGAATTTTATATATGTAGTCTCATGAGTGGAAGTACCACAAAAACCATGGAGAAAAAGAAACTCGTTAAACATGAACTAGAAAATACGTTAGAGGCTAATGATCGAGTTTACTCAGTGATATTTAGAAACCATTCCTAAGGAATATGTCAACCAATACATCTACCTGTGCAGATTCAGAAAAAACTGCTCGGTTTTGAACTCTGCACTAATTCCATCATTTGGCCTGGGGAGTTTTCTTTTTAAAATGACTGTCCAAATTTTAATTTGTGCTAATGCAGTGGGTCACTTTGGAAGGAACGAGGATCACCCCATGAATGTCAATGTCAAGACGGAGAGCTTGTCAAGCATTGGGGACTCTTTACTTCACTTCAGGGATGCAGCGTGAACGAAATATCAGCTCACTAGTGTTTTTGTCGTACATGGGTATTTCTATTCAATATGGGGTTCAGGTTTTTCCTGTCTCATCTGACATGATTGTGTTAATTTAGAAAACATTCTTCAATTTCCAAGAGTAATTAAAAGAATACAAATAGCCTACCAAGCAAAGACTTGTATTATTCGAAGACAATATCAATGACAAGTTCCATTGGGCGGGTGTAACAGGTGCAGAGAAAAAAGTCACTATATTGATGACTTATCGTTATCTTTTTCAAAGAAATGTCGACTCTGACACGGAATTGTCTAAGATTTATTCAAGTGCACTGCCTTTCAAAACACTCAAACTGAGTTTGTGCCAATTTCTGGATGCGACCTTTTTTTCTTTTGGACTAATTTCACGACATTAGCAGCATTGTGAAGGTAGGCCTAAAAGTATTTATCTAAATGATTTTGAAGTTTACAACACAAATTTGGCAATACTGTCGGGTAACGTCGATTAGGGCCACGCTAGAACACCTGTACACAAAGGAACGGTAACACGTCTTTCTTACACCGGACATTGTATCGTCAATTGTCGGTGTCTGGACTTAGAACATTCTGGCGGGTTGCTTGTTTTGCAATTATATACATGTGCTGACCTTCCGCCTCGACAAGGTAATTTGCCAACCCGTGGACAAAGGCTCCGTCCACACAATCCCTGGAAATTGGTCAGGCACCCTGTACCAGCACGACGTAGCTAGTGTCTTAGAAGTACCGACTGGTGGCATGTTTCACGTAAACACTGCGTGATGGGGGGGGGGTTCTAGAAAAAGTCAGAATCAAACGTCAGAGTTCTTGCCAGCTACGAAATACCCGTAACGATGCCAGCAAGTATTGGTCCTTCAGGCAGTATGGCAGTTTTCTTTGGGAAAACTAGAGAAATATTTCAAAAAGGAGTTTCAAATGTTGCATTGTTCAACAAACTTTGCACGTGATTTCGATAAGTTTTTTCTTTTGTGAAAATCCATTTTTCTTTTATTTTGCTCATTTCCAATATTTTCTTTCAGACAGAAGAGATCTGTCATGATTGTTTCATACACTTGCCGAATTGTACCCCTTCCAAGGGCTTTGTTATTAAGTGGCAAACAATTTATTATAGGACCTCCAACCCAACAAAATATCACTTTCGTCGTCTGCTAGTATAATTTGCGAGCTGCCGGAACACTAAAGGCTGCTGCGCATGCGCGACCGCAGAAACTAAAATTTAATGTCCTGACCTATGGCAGTGAAACATAAGTGAGTTTTGGAATAGGATTTGGTGGTATATGCGTTTATATATGTCTGTGAAGATTTTTGACTGGTTACTGCGCCCTCTGAAGGTTGTCCTGAATTGAAACAGTTCAAACCCTAGAAGAGTTCTTTTCCTAGTTGTATACAGCAACACAAAATTTCACTGCGTCTATGCAAACTAAAATGAACCTTCAATTTCCGCAATACTTCTATTGGTATTGAGAAAAAAGTTACATTTTTACTCAAAATTACACCGCACGAAGGGACACTGAAATGAAACTTCAATTTTTGCGCATTTTTAGAGTTCTATTGAGTTGAATTAAAACAGTTTAAAACCTCAAAGTTTGAGGTGTGTTATAAAACACATATGGACTGGCATTGGCAATGAGGCCACTAGTGCATGTCTGTGTCCTCGAGGGACTGTGAGTGACCAGAAGAAGGTTCTGTTTCCCGAGGCCAACATAGACGTTTACTAGCAGCCCTCACTGCCAGTCGATATGTGTATAATAGTCTGGAGTGTCAATAGGGCTTGGATATGTAGGAGGGTACCTCTCCGTCCCACATCTTGCCGGGTTGTACCAATCACTAAATTATTGTATTTTGAATTGGTGGCCAGTCATAGGTTTAATGTGGCGTGGACAGACAAGGAAAGGTAGGCAAATTTAGACTTTAAAAGTAGAATTGGCGACTTAGTGTCATCTTAGGCGTAAATATTAGCTAGAAATGAATCAAGGATAGAACAAGAAAATCAAAAACTCCCAAAACAGCAACAACATTTAATAAGCCATAAAAATTATCTCAATTTTGCGTACTGATCGTGCGCAAAATTCTATGACCAGTTAAAAACGTTTCCAAGTAAGCACGAACTAACCTTTGGGACTCACTTTTCATTATTTAATGACTCCTGGGAACCGAAATACAAGACCATTGGTCTTTGACTTTTCCCGACAGTTAATTTGTGATTACGTGCTGCCCCTTCTTGTCAATCACTGATTTCGGGGTCTATTCAGACATTAAATGGCCAGCATGATGGGCAGAACAGTCTTTTGTTGAGGATCAATGGACAACTGGGAGAAGGGTTCGATTTAATATCAAGCGCATAATTTACATGACAGTGTACGTTGCCTGATGCGAAGTATAAGGGCATCAGTAGTTAATTCCGTACCGACACGATCGAAAACCCGAGGAAAAAACTTTTTTGTGCCTCCAACCCTCTCTGTAATTTCTTGCCAAGACAAACGAGGAAAGTAACAATCTCAAGAGCTTTCTGTGGTCAAGCAAGTAAACTTAACCCACACACACATGTACACCACCACCACCGTCTAACTGTGACTTGTCGACCCACTTAGGTCACCTAGTCCCTCCACTTCCCTGTGACATTTTTTCTTTTCTCTCACATATTGAGCATGAGCGGTCAATCATGAGTCACCAGGTTTCTTCACTGTCTTGCAAATGTAACTCATTATACATGTACTGAATGAAACCTTCAAGTTGTAGCAATGCTGAATACAGCGCCCTCTGCCAGTGCATTATTCTCATACTCTCTCAACAGTTGTGTGCAGCAGCAATTTATGCAGCTGGGCATGCATCCATGCCGGCGATCTGAACAAACTTTTGTCTCTGCCCTGCATTCAATCAAAATGTGCAGCTTGGTTCTGCACCACCCTCTTTTGTTGGGCATGGGGTGACTACTGGAGACATTAAAAACTGAGTCACTCTGCTGCAGAGCCTCCTAGAGCAAGCATCATTTGCCAACTCGGTCTTTAGTACTCTAACTCTCAAACATGTATATTACATACGCGTATGGGGTACTAACTAGTAAGGTCATTACCGTGTTGATTGGCAAATTGTGATCAGCTGCAGGGTAAGTTAGAACTTTCTTTATATTAATTAACAGATTGTGTGATACAGGTAACGTATTACAACCTTTCTATACTTAGTCAATAGTCTTCCTTGTTACATGTCCACGTACACACTGTCTTGACTCTTTTGCAATGTGTTTTAATTAATTGAGAGAGAGAGAAAAAAAAGAGCTAAAGATACATGGAGAAGTTGAGATCCATATATCAGCATATCAGACACATATCAGGCTCCAGGCTTGGGTTATCTGTTGCTCTGTCCATATGAACACTTCCATTCTTGTAATTAAAAATTATTAGTTGTGTAAAATATGTATCTAAAAAAATTAAGTTAAATTATGCACATTTTCTTTGATAAAATAAGTGCCCAGGAACATATGTATTATTTGAGCAAATTACAGCCACGGGTATATGTCCCTAGATAGATTGATCTAGAAGAATAAAGAAGGGATATGTAAATAACATTATACACTGTACGTGCATATTATATGAAATTTTCTTTTTTTATCTTACAGCATCTTGACATTTGCAGTTTATGGTACACGTACCGGCAGCTGGTAGCCGTTGGCATTTGCCAGCCTCAGCTTTGTAGTTGGTAGGTTCTTATAAAACTAAATAATACTGGGAGTATGTGTCTCACATCCTTCATATTCATTAGTTGGTTTGTTTTCTAAATTATTCATATACCATGCATGAATCTGGTGAAACCATTATCGAAACTGCAAATTAGATGTTGTAATATGTGCGTGTACGTCAGTGTCCTTAATATTTGTAAATAAACTGGTTTCAACCTGTAAACATGTTATATAGGTTAAAGGAAGAATTGTACGTGTATTTATGATACTTCTTGTATTATCTTTTGCAGAGCTCTTGCAGATCACCAAGTATTGACTGTCGTTTTTTTATTTATTAGAAATACTTTCCCTGTAAAAAAAATTCAATCTTATGCATATACAACATGTAACATCCCATACTCATTGGGACAGAAATGAAATAATATACACATATCTGTGCCAGGATTCTTGTGCCGCCACATTCTTGTTCCTTTTTGTTTTAAGTTTCCCCCTCGCTTACATAATCCTCCTTAAAGTAAAACAATCTGAAAACCATGGAATTTAATACCGGAAAATCAACATAAACCGAAAGTTTACACCAGAGTGCCGTCACGAGGTAAATAATATTTCTTTGAACCGAAGAGGGCGCTATGCATGTGCCTTATCTCTGCACATGTAGGTCGAGTTCCGGCGTCCTGTTGCCGACCCAGGTTTCTTGTTCTAGTGCAGGAACGGCGGGAACACGACCCAAGAACACTGTTTCTCGGAACAGGATCACACACCACCTCCTTGACCGTCAGGGTTTGACAGAAAAAAAGGTGAGATTTTGATTTTGAACAGCAGAAAAAGTACTGGCTAGTAACAGAGATGGAACAATGGGAAATTTTGTCAAATTAGAATTAATAAGTTTGAATAGCACAGAAACGTATGTAAAAAGAAAAAAAATTAGCCCAGTTACCAAACATTAATCCTCGAAGAACGTATATGGACACTGCAATGTTGCATGTTGCTTGCCACCAACTACTAGGCCGTACGTTTCGTATTTCCAAAGGGCGACCGGCTGACCCACGAATAAATCGAGTTGTTCGTGACCATAAGAGAACAGGCGGCCCTAACTCAGCCATTATGTCTATTCCGTTGATTTCAAGTGCTGGAAAATTATTAAACCACACACTCGTTCACATTGTTTGCTTCAGTCAACTGTGTCCGTCGGTAATTGAACAATACAAGGGCATGTCACAAACACTACGTTACAATCTGTGAAATTTTTCTTTAGGTTATCCGATACATTCAGTTCAGTAACAACGCGTTGAGAAGAACAAGATACGTGCTGTCTCGCCATATCGGAAAGATGATGTCAAACCAGACGCAAGAAAAAAAATGTAAGCCATGGCACGAAAGACGTGCTGAAGTATTTGAGGACTAAGGAGCAGATTGGGCTGCAGCAGCGAAACTTGCGACAAAGAAAGGCTGAGCTGCAACGGAAAGCCAAGACCAACTGTAGCAGAGCAGAGGGTGTATAGGCCTATTTCAATTAGATAATGACTCTCGTCGTCTGATCAAATAACAAACCGTCCTCAACGAAGATCATTGATGTCAGACTACTACACAACCTGGTGAAGACGCTGCAGTAGATGGAGGTTAAACTTATGAAGATGAACCGTAACGAACTGAGAGTTCTTGAGAGCATCAAGGCCAGTGTTAACAGCAGCTCAGGCAGTCGGTGACGCAGCTCGGCTGACAAGGCTCCAACTCTATCGTGAGGGTGACTCGCACAAAGCAACACAGAGTGATGAGAGTTTTCCTAAAAAATGTCTTTTTGGGGAAAGATGTTGTTGAACACCCGGCCAGCAATCTACATTGTAGCTAACTGCGGAAGTTCAGAGAGCTGGAGACGAAAATTAATTGACTGCGTGGCATACGCGACGTCGTCGCCTATGTGGAATAATTTTGTTGCAGAGGAAACAACCCCAAATATAGAAAGGTAAACTGGAAGCAAAATCGTGAAGCACCACCAATGATTACACTGAAAGGCTCCTTGCAGTCAGGTCCACACACGAGACACTCTGTAGGGAAGGCTACTTGTGTAAAAAGGACGAAGTCTGTTTAGCTACAAAGCATTCACAGCAATGCTCCTACAAGACAGGCTAAGCTACGTTAAGTAAAAGAGATGCTCTAAGAGCCTAAACTAGGGGCATACGGGGTTATGTAAGCTTCTCTGGATACGCTCTGTTTCTGGTTGTGGAAAGAAACCATCAAGTTTCTTCGTGTCACACAGATGACACAGCAGCGAGAATCGGCAGCTTCACGATGTGTACATGACAGAATGTGCCCACGAATACCCAAGTGCTTCGATGATCAAGTACAAACATTTCAAAGGCTTTAGGGATGACGACCTCGTGGATAATATAGGGATGTCGGTAAAGGATCACAGGGTCCCGAAAGTACGGAGAGAGAATATCGATGGACAGGGGGCATTATGACACTGCCATGTCTACCAAGTGTATCGGATGTAAGGCTGAGCAGAGATTGCAGAGCCTTGCTCGAAGATTCGGCAAGGACGACAGTCTCCATCAGAAATGCTTGAACTGCAAAGTCATGGATGATCTACTTCAGGAAGGATGCTGGGATGGAGGATTTATCGGCCTGAAAGCAAACCCATTATGGTTTCTTCCTCACTATGCGGTCCTCAACCCAACAAAGCCAGACAAGTTGCAAATCGGACTTCTTATAAGGGCCTGACAGCTGAACGATCAGAGCCAACATACGTGATAGTACCAAATGTATGTACCCGTTAAAAAGAGCAACCCATAGCTCAAGAAGAGCAGAGAAGGTACAGACACATGCTGTGCAGTCGGTATAAAATCATGCAATTGATAGACTACTACAGCACTCCTCGTCTTGGCATAGGTTGTTAATGGCGGTAGCATGAATAGTGCATGTAAGAGAGTAATTGGTGACCAAATTAAAGCCACTGTAAGTGCATTATCTTGACAACACAGAGCTGTCAAGTACAGTGTAGGTTAAACAGTGAGCCTACCCAAGACTAGAGTGCCAGAGACTAACTAGCCTTGGTCAAGGCGTTCGTCATTCGTCGCAGCGCAACGCGCACCATCCGCTCCGCTGAGTCAGTAGTACGTACCTACGTACGTACATAGGGCCTACCTGCATACATTGCAAAATCAAAGCGAGGAGCGACCTCACAAGGCCTAAGAAATATGCAAATCAGCTGAACCAAGACGAACGCCTTGGTGCAACCGTCCATGCCAGGACTGGTTGCACCCCGACTTGACGACATCTAAGGGCACCCTTTTATATTCTATGGTTCTCATTTCCGACCGACCCTATGTTGGGCTGCCGATCACGGAAGTTTTCTTTCCACCGATCCTGCTAAAAAGACCTAAACCCCTAAAAATAAAGGGAAAAAAATTGGCCCGGATGACCTTATAAACAAAAGCCCTGAAAACTTACGATTTCGCAAACGACCAACAGCGACGGTCGGCGTTCGCGTGAACATTTGGTATACCGCACCTTTCCGTTATACCGAGCAAGAAATGAGACCGAGGGGTACCCCACCCCCAACATGTCCAATCCCTATGCACATTCCAGACTATTGTTACTTAACACATCCCCCAAGATGTCTGAAAGGAATTCCCCAGATTCCTGCGAGACAATGACCAACACAAAGCAGGGGGAGTTCTCTCCGTCTCATACCTTGCTGCATATGCTTTTCGTGGTCCACTGAGGTTCGTGCATAGCCCTACACAAGTAAAAAGGATTTTTTAAGGATTTTTTTTCGACCGACCGACCTTATCTCATGTGGTCAAAGAAATGAAAACCATAGAATTTAATAAGGGCGCCTTAATCCAACCCACCCGTTGACACTATGACGACAAAGTGTTGCTTCGGGAACCCCGAATTTCGTGACTGCACCTGGTATAGACGTTCCGTAATCGTGCACAGGTAAATAGGCATTGGTGAGTGCCGTCGAATCGTACGGCCTGTACCGACGGCACTTCTGACCACCCCCATTTCTCTGGACTTTGGCACATGTTGTACAATTGAAATATAAAATAACCAGCAAAAAATAAATAGACGAAAATGGATTTTGTTGACATTTTTAAGATTAAAAAACATGACTTATTACCTGTTATTAGCCACAGATATCGCTCAGCGGTAACTTACCAACAATATACTAGGCCTACCTACTAAGCCTACTTTGTACATGCTACGCTCATTATCCTCATTTACCTAGTTTAAATGATCGGAAAGACTGCAAGAACATAACCATGTTATGTGCCTAACTGCATCACACCCAGACTAAGTTAATTTTAGGTCTTTACTTAAATGAGATTTCGCAATTTATAATAAGAAACATGTTTCACTTGGGGCTCCGTAATAAAATAAAGCCCCTTTGGCATGCGCCATTTGTCTGTACGATGTTGCTTGGGTGTGATTGGACTACCTTGGCCACCTTCATTGAACTGATGACAGCTGATGATTACTGTTTGACGGTTACAGGTAGGCCTAGCAGTATTTGTATTTAGCAATTGACTTACTTTGATTACGTAACTATCAATAATGTCAAAACTTACCGGTAAAGCCTTAACTTACCACGTTGTTTTTTGGAAATGTGTTCAACTAAGTCGGACGTTTGATGTTGCTAATGAGTGTCCGTCGTGTCTGTACGCGCACACCGCGATACTCAAAATTAGAAGTTGGCGCGTCATTATACATGTGCGTCATTTTAGGTGCCCGGAAGATATCCGGTTCGTAAGTGTGACGTCACTTCAGTTTAAACCACGCCCACTGCACACGTGCACTGCACTGATCGCCGTTTACATGGAACCATGGAACCAGAAGTTAACGCACAACATCAGCGATCGTCAAATGGGAGCCTGCAAATCATGGCGCGTCCGCTTTGGTGACGAAGTCACTTACGAACCGGATAACTAGCGGGCATAATATGAGAAACATGACACACGTGTGCATGATTTATTACTGTTGTGGAGCGGCAGGTTCTTACTAAAGAAGTTCTTACTAAATGTCCGGTGGAGACAATGGGCATGGTTTGCAAAGGGGTGTATTTATTCTTGGCCTTGTACAAGCCCTGAGTCATGTTATTGAGTGAGCCATTGGGTGAGCTCGGCACAAACAAGCCTGTTCTAATGGAAAATATTGATACAAAATAAGTCATCAAGTATTGACAAAACCCAGCAAGAGAAAATCTAGGAAGAGTTTGGTCACTGCGATGTTTAAGAATTGCGTGTTTCCGACACTTGAAGATTCAGAGACCTTGGGGCAGAATTTGGTATCTAAATACATACTTATTATAAAAATCGTTTATCCAATTATCTACATCACTCTATTAAGTCAAATATTAAGCAAATGGAGGGGAACAGGTTGCCTACCGTCCTTTATCTGGCAATTATTTGAAAGGTATTTATGCTCCACATGCAAGCAACTTGACATGAGCACGCAGCTTCTGGTTTCCAACTCACGGTGGCGCCCTTTGCATTTAAGCTTTCCTCAACATAGCCGCCCCAAAACTGCGGATAATAGTTAGTAATACCAACAAATGTTTAACCACAAACAAGGTAGCACAGCTACAGCAATAGGTAAGGTTTAAAAACAAGTTAACAGAATGAAGATATGAAAACTGAGGGGCATTCTGCCAACTGAACCCTCCAAGGTTACAAGATTACACTATCCGAGGAGTCAGCATCTGGTTCAGTTGGCAAAAGGATGAGATGGGTAACGGACCGAATATATTCTCGACCACCAGTCTGTAGATTGACAGTTCGGACCCGGCCGTTTCTCCCCAGCAGTGACTCAATAACCTTGGCCACAGGCCATGAGGCACGTACCTGTTGAGGATGAATCATAAGGACAACGTCACCAGCCTTCAGATTATTCGCCTCACCCACCTCTCCACTTTTGATGCGCCTGCATAGCTGCTAAGTAGGACTGTGTGAATTCTTTCCAGAATCTCTGCATTAAGGCCTGGCAATGTCTCCAACGGCAGTGACTGAGTACATCCTTATCTGGATAAACCAACTGAGGAGGTGCATGATCCTGCCGCCCCATGAGCAACATAAAGGGCGTTATCGGATCTGGATCTGCAACATTGGAGGAAATATAAATCAGCAGCTTTGAGTTGAGCAAGGCCTCATCTTCTGTCAAGTTGGTGTACAAAACTGTGGCAAGGATAGCATAGAGTGCCGACTTCACAGATGTTATTTTCCTCTCCCACGTCCCATCAAAGTGACGTGTGGTGGGGATGAACTTCAAGTGCACCCGATGCTTAGCTACTTTCTCTTGGAGGCTGGGAGTCACAGCTTCAAAGGCACTTCTCGTCTCGGTCTGCCCTCCCTTGAATTTCGTCCCATTATAGCAAAGGATCTCGTGAGGGGTTCCGCGTCTGGAGCGGACACGACTGAAGGTCAGCATAAAGGCGTCAGAGTCAAGAGACTCTAAAAGGTCAAGACAGCTCGTGTGGTCATGCATTTCCGTATAATTCCCCAGCACCGTTCATGGCACCTTCCTGTAGAGAAAAAAGTCAAAAATAGTCCACACCAGTGGTATAAAAGGCAGGCTTTCGAATCCTCAGTTGAGCAATCGGAACATCTGCCATCCTTGGCACTGATGGACTTCCTCATTTTTGGGTGCCTCTCAGCACCCAAAATCTGATGCAAAGATCAGCCAGTACTGTTCCAGTGCCACTTTGTCCCAGACAACTATCTGCCTCCTTGACGAGAAGGCGCGCAAAGTGGTGCTTAAGATCCAGACAATTGGGTGCTTCATCGTCTCATTGATCAACTGGGATCGGCGGAGCCTCCCTCCTAACCGGATAACACTACCTGAGGTATTTAGTTCTGGGGCTAGGCTGGCAAGACAGCTCTTCAGGGACATGCCTTTGTTGGCACGAAGGGCAGCTACATCTTCTGGGAAGCTATCCGCTCGCATTTGTTAATAGTAGTTCCTCTGTTTTCAAACGATCATCGGCTGTAAGAAAGTCAGGCTTTGGATCTCCTTTAGACTCAGAAATGGCAGCAGCATAGCCTTCAACTAGGTCTTCCTAGGACGCATACTTGGTGAATTCAACATTCTTCTGCTGGTTTGTTTCCCGAATAGAAGTACCACCATTTGGGCAGTAAGTCTCAGGATTTCAGCAATTTGGGCTCCAACGTTTCAGTTGTAGCGACAGGATTCTGACTTGATCCACGACAATACTGTTGCACTGTCACTCCAACAAGTAACGGGCATCTCCATTTTCATCTCATCCCCTAACAAGTCAGTTAATTTAGCTCCACTAACTGCTGCTTAGAGTTCTAGTCTGGGCACGGTTTGGAGCAAACCTAGAGCGAGGCATCGTTAACCTCACACTGATATCAGACGGGGAAGCCGTGGCTCTAATATATAAGCCACGGCACCACACGCCTCTCTGAGGCATCGGTGAAAAAATGTAATTCATATTTGACATGCTCAGGCACAAAGTGAGGTGGGATGTAGCACCTGGGGAAGCTAATGGCGCACAGGTCAGCAAGCTCCTCCCGTCACCGCATGTGCTTCACTCGTAGACCTTCTTCTCCCATGGCTATAAGGAACTTCACCATCCCAACTCAAAGGCTGTTTCCATAGCTCTTGGAGCAACATCTTTCCTCTAACAACACAAGGCACGAGGTAACCAAGGGGATTCTTGCCTGCACACTGCATTACATCACTGAGTACGGTTCGTTTGGTCGGAAGAGGGTGGTCCTTGAGAGCTATCTGGTAGTTCAAGGTATCGTCCCAAAAGTTCCATGTAGGCCCTAGGGCGGCCTCTTCTGGGGAGCTGCCATTCAGGTTAATCCAGCATTCTGCATTGGTTGAGCAGGCTTCAGGAGAGAGTCCACTTAGGACAGAAGTGATATTGTTGGCCCACTTGACTATCGGGAACCTGTCAGGCCCCAGGGAAACGACCAACTTCTAAAACAATTTCTTGGCTTCTTCGGCTGTTGGCTTTCCATCAAGGCAGTTGTCAACGTAAAATGCTTCAAGTACGCTCCTGATTACATTGGTTCTTTGATGTTATCATTAACATGCTTCTGGAGAGCGTAAGTGGCACAGCAAGGGCTGCAGGTTGTCCCTAAGGGCAACATATTCCACTTCAACTCAGTTGGTTCAGCCTAGAATCCAAGCTCCCTCCATAGAAAGCGAAGCACTGAGTGGTCCTCATCGAGGGTGAGGACACAGTGGAACATAGCCTTTATGTCTCCAGAGACAGCAACAAGGTGTCGACGGAACCTCAACAATACTCGAACCAAGGTGGAGCCAAGGCTGGGACCGGGGAGCAGATGATCATTTAGGTATTCGCCCTGATATCAGAAAGCGCTGTTAAACACCAGGCAGTATTTGCCATTTTGTTTAACAACATGATAATGGATATACCACTGGCGCTGGGTGGAGTTTACCTTTTTTCAGTAGCCATAGTGCGAACAAGTTGGCCCTCTCTCAATGCGGGGATTTTCCTTCGATTAATCGCGGCAAGATCAGGGTTCTTTTTGAGGCACTGTTCATTTCTTCGAAGAGATGGCAGAATCGAGGAAGCCAGACTGGAGAGTGTGTCTTCGCCACACCTCCATAGTAGTGGTGTTGCCACGCGTTGAACACCTTCAACCTCCACGTATGCGGACTTGGATGTTAAGAGATCTATTGCTCTTTGATCCTGTTTGGATCTCATGACCTGCTTCCGCCCATGTAGGTGATTCACCTCCCCGTTACGTCGGCGGGTGAGCGCTGGACGCTGCACTGCCCAACCTAATTTGGTTTGAACGGCAACCGGTGCTCCCTCTGCGTCAAAGTTGCTCTCGATTGTGACAATTAGGTCTGCCCTGATGCTTCTGATTAACATGAGAATGTGAGAATCTTTACAATCAGTCAGTGGAAGATCCCTGAGATGGGGCCACTTTCTCTGAAGATCTGTGACGAGCACCGAATGCTGAGACAGCCTAAGCATCTGGGACGTGAAGACCTGGGACACTTTTGCTTGGGTCACTCTGCAGAGCTGTCTCAAGTTTCAGTATGGTTCCTCTGCAGGGGGTACATTATTCTCGAGCTGTCGCAGTAGGCGTCTCATTCCTCCATCCTTTGAGAATGAGGGCCTTCACTGCTTCTGACAAGATTGAGAAGTTTGCTGCATCATCTAGGAGACAGTGAGTCTGAAGGTGAGATGCATTGCCGTGTAGAATAATAGGTACAATCTTCATGCTCACATCGTTGGGGTGCCATGGATTCCCATCCCCATAGAAAGCAGAAAGATTGAGATTGAAACTAGTAATAGGCCCCATGGCCTGGCTGCTTGATGAGGTTGTGAAAGATGGTCAGATTGAGTTGATCGCACACTCTGCGTGCCTTTTTCAGGTCACAGTTCTTCCCTTCTTTGTGCAGACGTGCACACTGCAAGCAACGACAACCATCTTTGATCTACTTAATTTTCTCCTCTGTGGTAAGTTTGCCAAACTCATTGCAGCGTGACAGCCAGTGGTAATTTTTGCAGAGCAGACAAGACTTCGTAAATGTTTTTTTTCCACTGCCTGCTGATCTGTTAACTGAGGCATTTCGGTTACCACTAATATTTCCCACTAACTGACTCTGACTCTTACCTCCACCCTCAGTATGATATGCAAGTGTGCCTCGTTGACGATGATCATGCTTGCCCGGGGGCAAGCCCACAGGCTGTCTTCAAGTTGCACCTTTTGCGTATAACAGTTGCAGTTTCTTTCAACCAGCGGTGACAGTTGACCAAGGAAAAGGAACGGATACCTTTGATTTCCATTTGCTTCAAAAATGCCGTTTGGTGCTGACTTGATGGACGGCCATACAAGACACACCCAGCGGAGTTTGCTCGTAGCTCTGCCTCTCCCTCGGGAACACATTCAAGCTGGATGACAAGGGCAGAGACTGCAGAGGCAAATTCAACTAAACCCTTAGCGTCATTTGCCCCAATTCTCGGTTACACTTTAAGTTAGTCAATCTTTGCCCTAATGAGCATGCCTATGTCCCCATACAGTCACTGCAGTGTCGACATGGCTTTCGTGAAGGGAGCCGGGTGATGTTCCAGTCCCATAAAATCTTTTTTTGACTGGCCAAAAGCTTGAACTTCACTATGAAGTATTTTTGTATCTCACCCAAGTGAATCGGGTGTAATACAGCCATTGATCACGGTTTCAAAGCATCGGTATTCAGGATTGCCCCCCCCCCTTTATTTTAATGTGGGGAACTTCGACATTGATCCTTCCGGCAGAGGCTGCTAACATTGAACTCAGCATCATTTACTGGGAAATTGGATGGAAAAAAAGTTTAAGGAAATGACTTACCAGTGGAAATAGAATTCGACACATTGGCCACTAGAGAGACCAGCCGAAGATGTTGGCAGGATTCTCACAGGCATCGATGCACATGGTAGGGGCGTAATAAGGGAAGTTGTCGGTGTGGTCTTGGTGCCCAACAGAGAAGGCTTGGAGACTCGCAGGATGATGACCAAAAATGTCCAACAGGGAGGTGGACGTCTGCCCCTGTATTGCATCTACATGGAGTGAGGGCAAGGCCTGACTTGCAGCCAATGTGGAGGCTGCAGATGTACCTGGAGTGGGCCATGAAACAGATCTGGGAAGAGAGGTAGGTCCCGAGTACACATACATGGGTAAAAAGGAAGTCACACACGTAGTTAGTGTAGGGATCTGGGAATTCCCCAGTTAAATCCGCGAATTATGTGACCTTTGAACCTTGTGCACGTCTTCAAGGTGTGATTGGGCCCACGTGCACTTTAGAATGTACATGTATTTTCTATAAGTCACTCCTGTCGGCCGGATGTGGCCTACAATGTTATACTTTTTGCGGGACTGAAATAGTTAGCCGGGCTTCCGAGGTTTTTTCGAGAGTGCTATGTGGTGCTAGACAACTGGGAGGGTGGACGCGGTGATGACTCCGCCGGGAATTACATAGATTGTAGCATCTTACACATATAATTGTCCAAGCAGTTTTCATTATTTAGTGACGGCGAAATAAAACGAATCCAGCCCGTTTGAAGTACCCAAGTCTTTTGCCTGCTGAGCTTTTTGTTTTGCCTGGCCTCCAATTCCCCCTTCAGAGGCGGACGGACCGCCACCCCCGAGCGATCAGCCGGGGCCGGACCGCTACATTAGGGTCCTCAATTGAGGAATGGCAGTGTGTGTTTGAGGCAATACCGTAATGGACTGAGGCAAAGCAGCACTTGCTTGAGGCACAGCAATGGCTGGTTGTGCATGGCAAGGCAGTTAGTGACAGGCTGCGGCAACACAGCGCTGGCTTGAGGCATGCTAATCGCTGGCTGTGGCGATGCTGTCATGGGCTGAGGCAATGCAGATTTCGCTTGAGGCGAGAAAATCACTGGCAGAGGCAATGCCGTCATGGGTGGAGGCAAAGCGGCGCTTACTTGAGGCATGGTAATGACTGGCTGTACCACAGGTAAATATGACTGCGAACTGCGGTTCTCAGGTAAATCATAGCTTACACTTGTGGCTCACATAGCTGGCTGCTGAGGCATTTGGTTAACAGTTCTTGACCTTTCAGGTGGTGAGGGATTCTGTCCCCTGAAATGTCCTTAGAAATAAGTTATGAGTACATATCGGCATGTGCGAGGTTGATCTCAGAATTTTTCAGTTGCAGCTCTAGCTCTAACTGCCAGGAGAAGCCTCGGGCTCCTTTCTCTTAAGAAAATGCTGCTCCTCATTCAGGGCCAAAAGGCGAGCTTGCTGAACCTCACATATCAATGGCATCTTGCTCTGCTCTTGACTTCATCTCCATCTCAATGCGTAGCTTAGCGAGGGCCAGTTCCTGCTGTTGCAGATGTAGACTAGTCTGTGATTTCCGAGATGACACTGAACGGCTACTGCCTCCACTGTGCAATGACTGCTAGACACTGCGTTATTCAACCGACGGTGCTATAGGCGCATTGGGTTGTTGTCCAGCAGTTTATTCCGCTGCATGTGAACGCAGAATTTGGCGTGTGATGTTTAGTTCAAACTCCATGATAACCAATATTGTCGAGCTGCTGGCTAGATTGATGCTGAGCTGCATACTGGCCAACGTCTGGGTCACCATAAATTGTTGTGGAGCGGCAGGGCCTAGGGGATTACCAAAGAAAAATTTCCGGTGGAGACACTGGGCATGCCATGGTTTTCAAAGGGGGTGTATTTATTCTTGGCCTTGTAGTTTGTACAAGCCCTTAGTCGTGTCATTGGGTGAGCCATTGGGTGAGCTCGGTACAAAGAAGCCCTTTCTAATGGAAAATGTTGATACAAAAACAAGTAATCAAGTATTTACATAAACCAGCAAGAGAAAATCTAGGAAAAGAGCGCATTTACGTTTGGTCACCAAATTGCATGTTTCCGAAACCTGCAGATTCGGCATTTTCAGAGACTCTGGGGAAGATTTTGGCGTCTAACTAAATACTTATTATAAGGATCGTTTATCTAATTATCTAAATCACTCTATTAATTCAAAGATTAAGCAAGTGGAAGAGAAGCGATTTCCTACCGTCCTCTTTATCTGGCCATTATTTGGAAGGTATAAATTTACGATCCACGAGCGAGCAGCTTGACATGAAGGATCACGCACTGACACAGCTTCTGGTTTCCAACGCGCGGTGGCGCCCATTGCATTTACGCTTTCCTCGACATTACACTTGTTATTGTCAGCCAACCTGTGGGAATCAATTCGTTTCCAACTAAAATAGTGAAAAGTTTACGCACGCTATACAACATAAACAAACACAATCCCTTTCTTCACTTTGGTCAAGAGAACATTATTCAATGTATGCTTGAAGTACTATATAACGAAAACTTCAGAAAAATGTTATAAAAGTAATTCCATGAGCCTGTCCTGTCTAAACTAAATTTTATTTACACGTTAACAGAAGTCTTTTAAACAGAAATGGTAAACTTTCAAATCAATCAAAACTCATACAGCAAGTTCAATTTATTCAGTTCTCAGCATGAAATCAGAGTGTTTGAACAAAATCATGGAACATATCATAAAAGAAATGTTGGATCTGGAAACAACACAATCTTAAACGGATGTCAATATAGATAGAACTTCTGAAAAGGACTTTGGCTTAAGTTAAGATGTGCACAAATTCTTTAACTCTTTGACAACATTCTCAGTTAAAATTACGACGGCAATTGCATACAAGAAATGTAATATCATGATATTGACCGGTGACGACTCTTTCTAAACTTTTGAGATAGGACTAAACCTTTAATCTCAGCATAAAAGTACATTTAAGACAAAGATATTACCAAACTCACCAACAGCGGGACAGGGACTAATTTGTAAGGATGGCAGGTTCGATTGAATGAGAAACTACAGAGAGACAATACAACAGAGTCTCTGTTCAGTCCAGTAGTCAAGTGAAGTGGAAGGTCACTGGCTACTAAGTTAATCCGCTCAAGGCCTCTTGTTGTTGGTTGCAAGTTCTGCTACCAACCTGCCCACTCATTTCTAAGAAATTGTATGACCTAATTCTGGGGGAGTTAGGATTCAAAACACGGGGGGCACAAAATTCATCGTATTACATACATGTATGCATAAATATGACAGCTTTGTATCTCATAAGCAGTGCACTCATTTAAATGTATCATTTTACATAAACGCACTGTTGCTGGTGTTATCGAATGAACAATTTGTGCAACAGCATTAGCGCGGAACACTTCTCTTTTAAATACATGCAAGTACATTACCAAGGAAATAATATGTTGAATTAAAATTACCCACTGCATTAATTTTAATTTTTGTCTGAAATTAGATTCCTTAAAAAGCAGATCTGAATACAAGCACAATAAGTATGACTGTACTATGCCAAGTAACTATGAAATGCTAGTAACACCTGAAGGAGTACTTTGGTTTTTAAGGGGTTTGAAGTGGGATATGCATGTACAGGCCGAAATTTGAAAACTGTTTACCTGCTCTATGGTATCTTATCTGTATGCAATAACACATAAATTCTCACATATAAAGGATTAATGTATGTCAATGCTTTTTAATGTAGCAGAGGTAAAATATTTCAGGTAGCAAAGGTGAAACACTTGAGGCAAAATGTTTTGCCAGATATTAATTTGCACTCTAACATGAGCCAAAAATGTCACGTGTAACAATGCAAAAATGTGAATGAATACTACCAGGCCTATTTCCTAGTTAATAAATTTTTTGCTGAATTTGCAAAGTACTAAAAATACTACGCAGGTGGAAAAACTGTGGAATTTGTTGTTTGACTTTTTCCCCGCTTATTGAAAATGACACAATTTACATTGTAGTTCCACATGTAACGAACTGGGACACAAGTTCCAGTGTGATAATCAATCATGCCAGCAAATGGACAGAACTTTCTGTAACAAACCAATCAATACTGACTTTTGAGTCTGTTTAGCTAGAAGAATTCATTACTTGAACATACATAACTCATTTCATAACACTAAAATCTAAATATTTTTGGTCCATTGTTTTCTCAAAATGATGGGTTTCTAACCACATGCTTTTGTCTAAGAGGAAAACAGTGAGAAACATAAATGTGTAGCTTTTTTTCCACAAGTAGTGACCATGTTTTAAAGACTCCTAATGAAAACCATAACTCTGTGTCATTTAGTTTACAATGCAACTTCTTCACAGCGTACCACTGTGTGTGCTTCCCACTTGACCCCTTGACAAAAAAGACCATTATACAGCCTCAAATATTTACACAAACCATCGCTGGTCCATACAAATTGTTAATTTTTAATAATACGACATAAATACTTGGAGTTTGCATCTGTACTGACGATTGCATGTAATTGCTGATCTATAATCCAATTCAGCTGACAGGAAACTTCACACTCTTCTATCGTCCAGCCGTGTCCATTTGATACAAAAGCCACAAGTCAAAACATTAGAGTCCACTGACTGTCTAGCATCTGTAGTCATGGTAGGACATGTATGTTTGGCTTCTTGGAGGTGGAAACACTTAGCTCACTCTAATTATATTTGCACTTGGAAGTATGCAAACATTAGTCAAAAAGAAATGTCAGAGTTGTACACATTATCGCTTGTCGGGCATCAAATTGCCGCGGGCCAGTGTGATTAATTACGGGCAGGTATGAATACAAATGCATAACTTCACTTCATAATGAGCTTGTTTAGACACCTCAGCTTGACAGGTGTGACACTTAGAATGAGAAAGGGATACCTACTACGGCATATGTACACAATGTGTAGGGCTGATAATGTTCAGTGGCAGTGGGCAGCAATTTGTGCTTCCATAATATCCAGATCCTTGGTGATCTTGGCCAATTTCTCCTCATCCATCTCAAATCGTACCAACTCTACTTCCTGACAAGGTCAAACACAATACGTGTACATAAATGTACAATCATTTTTAAGGTAGATGCATTCACAAGGGTTTTCTCAGAATGAAATTGTCATGATTGACAGATTAAGAAAGAACAGTGACAAAATACCTTATCAGAGTTATTTTCAGCAAGTTGGAGCTCTACAATGGCTGTGGGCATGTTGATTTGATCAATGCACTTGCTTTGACTTTTGATGTCAATCCTCCAACTCATGCTCCTTAGACTGTTGCCCCACATACTCTAAAGGACAAAACTTCAAACTGTTAAAAATGAATGCAGAATAACTGGAGAGAGTAATGGGCAAAGGCTGTTTTAGCATTAACCCTGGCCATACTGAATGCGGTGTCAATTAACTGCACCATACCGGCCCACATTCTTGGGGAAAAAATGAAATCATATCCTCAGTGTAGAAACATTTATGTGTACACTGTAAGTTGTTTCCATGGAACAAAGAGTGCAGATGGAATTACATGTACCTGTGTACCTTTTGGTTGTTATTCTGGAAATTAAATATTTTATTGAAAACATTTTCTGTGTTGGCAATGACACTGATGCACTGTTAACATTCGATTGCAAGGTTTATTTAGTTATTGTGATTAAAATTCACAGGTAGAAAAGATTTCAGAGTATTGTAAATATAACCAAAATCGACTGAATTGTGTTGTAAACATTTTGTTTATGCAGCTCTAGTATCTTCCATGGTAAATTACAGTTCAAAAGACTGGGAATTAGTAGAAATGCCTACCACATTGTAAGCTTTCAATAGTATTTCTGCTTGGTCTAAGAGCATTTTCTCAACGAGTGGATTCGGCTTAGACTTTGGTTTTGCTAGTTCCAACCATTTTGAAGCAGCGTTCGAAACCACATGTTCAAGCTTTGACTGGAACCAGCGAAACTGATGTCTAAGCTAAACCACTCATTTTGAAAAAGCTCTAGAATTCACAGGAAAGATCAAGAAGTACTGGTACATGTACATATATATCAGGAAAAGGGTAGTTTACAGTGGTCATGTGAACAAGATTAAAAAGGGTGTTTCAGGAAAGGAATTTGTGCAAGGATTCTATGTCACAAACTTACCTTAGCAACAATGCTATCATGAATTTTAGCCTTGTTATTCCTCCAGAATTTACCGAATGCTGCTGCCTGAGCTGAATTGATACCTCCTTTCTTCTTGGTCTGGGATGTCAAGAAAGCATCCAGCTGATTCACGTCCATGTTACCAGACACTATATTCTGTAGTAATGGTGCAATAAGGAAAAAATTCACAACATACATGTATGTTGAACAAGCAAGATTCACATTACACTGTGCAGTGTATATATGTACATGTATGGTACATTTACATATACAGTGTACATGTACATGAAGGTTTCATGCTGCACATAAAGATGTACAGCACATTTTTACATGGGAAAATGTGTGATGGCATGTAATGCCTGTACACATTTATGGTATATGTACATCAACAAATGCTGTATGCTGTACCAGTACTGGCACCATGTAGCCTTGGGTACTTCCTTCTGCTGAATCTAATTATCGTAATAAAAGAATCCCCCAGGCAATGGTAATATTCCCAAACCCACTCGAAAAGAGTCCCTATTTTGGAAGACTTTCTCTCGTTTAGGGGACTGATTTTGTCCCTGAATAAAGGGACTTCTCAGAGTTTTGGGATAGTCTCCGAGTTCTAATGTGGACCACTACTGTAAAATAAATAATTTGGCCTATACTGGCTGTGTGATGGAAAAGTTGCATACTTTCAAAGTTGGGCTCAATCTACCCCAAGAACTCTGGGGTTCATCATCTGCCATGCTCCCATGATGACAAGGCAGAAAACGAACCCCAGAGACTAGTTCTAGGGTTACGCTCAACCCTGTCAGCACAAATTTTAAATTTGTCCAAGTTACACCAGTAACAAAAGTAACTAACACTGACACACTGATACTGTATAGGCTAGTATCATTGGATGTCGGACAACTTGACTGTTTGTCAACTCGACCGTTGAGACAACTTGAACGGCGGGACAACTTGACCATTTAATGAGTCGTCTTTTAAGACAACTCAACCATTCAAGGCGTGTACTGTACATGACAGAGTTGATCAGGCATTTACATGTAACATAGATTGCAGATTATTTGTGTGGGTAAATTTGCATGTGTCACGTCATGTTGTGACTTGACTCATCGAGCATGGTATGCACAGGGACCTGGTGCAGCATGCACAAGACTAGCGGATGGCACGACCTACATGTAACCAGCATGGTGCGTGGCCAAAACGGCGATCGATCGCAATATGGCATGCATGATGGTACGGTGCACAGGTGCCTCAGCAGCACCGATGATTATAGTTGCTCATGCTAGTCTGCCGGTGTGGGGAAGTTGTCCCCCGTCTTCTCTTTTTCTAACTTGAAGAAAAGGTGTAGGCAATGTGACTGTATCAATGTTTGTCATTGTAATGTTTGTCATAATCATGCCTGTCCATTCAGGCCTAAAAATGTTTAAGGCACAGGCGGCCGAGTTGTTTCAACGGTCGAGTTGCTGAGTCGAGTAGGCAAACAGTCGACGCTTCTGAGCCCCGTAGTCCCGTACATGCCGTATCATGACATAAGCATGCAGGCACTACCACAGCAGGCCCGCATAATATGATGAAGGGCGCCGGGGACACATTTCTACCTTTAACAGACTCTTGCATCTTGACAGCAAGGCAGAAAAATCTTCGTCAGATGCACTCTCCATCAATTCTGCCTTCAAAAATTCATCACTGAATTCATCTTTGCCAAAATATTCGCGTTTAGCGAGACCATTTAATAATCCCAGAACGGCGCGTGACTCCCTCTCCTCGCTCGCCATTTTGAGATATATATGCGATCACACGTCTGATGCTCAATTCTCGTGGTTGTATCTTTTAGTGCGCATGGCTCTTATCCAGTTAGACTCCATTCAGCAGTAATTGTGATAGCCCCGCTAGTTGCCGTGTTTCGAAGGGCATGCATATTTATTCGTATCTGAACGACGCGTCCAATGACATCGATCCAAAGTTTGTGACGTTTTATCATCACACATTCATTGAAGAACCACATGGTGTCCACTGATCCAAAGCTTGCAGTTCGTTTTTGCTGTCACTTCAGACATGCAGTTCTTGATTCAGGCGCTGGTATTGTCAGAAGTAGTCCCTCTGCTCCTATCATTCACAAAGGTCTTGCAAATGTTCTTCGCGTTGGTGCTGCACTGGGTTTTTTTTGTTTTGGTTCTTGAGCTTAATTCAGTCTGTGGAAACGAATCAGTTGGAGTAATGTATCCGATTAGGCCCTACTCTAGACGTAACACCTTTTTTGTGGCCCTGCTTTATTTCTCGTGTCGATGTCATGGATGACATGAATGGATCGCTTTCCGATTCATCAAAAAAAGAAGAAGCTGATCAATCTGACTCGGAGCCCGAGCTACGTCGTTGTGATGCAAAGCCTAAACCACGGGAGACAACTCGTTGTAAGTAATACCTATTGCTAACAGGGATTTATTCATTTTAACCCCAGCCTCCGTCGCCTTTTGAAACGTTCCCTTGGCTACTGAACCTTCGCTTTTTTGACGCTACTTGCGCGTGTAAAGGTTGTTGACATTAAATCGCTCTACCTGCCTCGGTCATGCTGGCGTCAATAGCATCAAAAAGCGTCAACAAGTTATTCAAGCATTATATATTATCAGCTGCCCTTCTGTAGGAATAGAGATGTTAATATGTTGATGTAATTCAGAAATACGTGATATTAACACACCTAAAAACAAGTGTAAGCCGAGAATTAGTCATATTAGTAATTGGTCACTCACTCACTCCTTGATCCTACGTATGTTTAATGTCTTGTAATGAAGATCTCAATGGAGTTCCTGGTTGTGGTCCATTTCCAAGCACTGTCCAACTCCGCAAGACTCCAAGGCTGTAATTTTACAACCACAAGCCTGACCACAACTTTAAGGAAGCTATACCACCCAGCCTGCATCCCGCTCTATATAAATTTATAATCACCCCCAAAATGTTTCATGGTCAGTCAGTCCACTCGTCTTTCCGCTAGTCTTCCCTCTGCCTATTTATTTGTTTATTTGTTTTTTTATTTGGTTATTTATTAGCCACATCAAACAGCAGAAATACCACCAGTTACAGGAATGGAAATGAATGAACTCAAATAAAGAACATTATAAACAAAAATACTAGATAGTAAATAACAGATATGTATGTACATGTGTAAATTAATGGAGAATACACATAAATAAATCAGTTGACAAGAAAAACAAGACTACACAAAAACTCTAAGGGAGAATGACGGTAAACCAGGAAATAAGATGTTGTAGGTGTGGAGGGGAATCATTACCCAGGGGAACACAGGTGAAGTGACTAATGAAAAAAAGACAAACAATAAACCGCAGACAAACATATTAAGAAACATCAAATACAACACAAATAAACAGACACCTGAACATCTGGGTAAACAAACATGTACTTGTACATTGTACTAGGGGGACTGAGGACACACAAACAAGAAACAAACAATAAGAACATTCAAATCATGGTCAGATTAAACTGAAACAACTTGCACAATAAAACGGTAAATTAAGAACTGATTTGTGTCTTCAACTCAGTCCAATGATAATAGCCTGTCTTTTCCTAACAATACATCGTGGACCCACTCCTTGTCGGGCCATGCTTATCAACTTGTATGTGGCAAATACAACTTTACACAAGGACTGTACAAAGTAATAAAGCCACTAGCAAATGACAGGTAAGGGAAAACCAATTTAATGTGAACCATAAAGGCCTTCCTTTCTAATTAAAAAAAATAATAATTTAGACATATTGATCAGCAGTTGTAACATCTACACATTAGAAGGACATATCATTGTTACAAATGTTTCAAAGAATATAGCACAGACATATAGTTCAGCAATGAAAACATAAAAGGACCATACCAGAAATGAAAGTGATAAGATTGAATAACGTTATTTAATAAATTACAATAATGAATATGACATTCACCCATATACAATGCACATTTACTTTGGTACAAGCTGCTAAGTTAGGTCATCAGAAGACAAATGCAATCTGCAAATATTAATCCAAGTATGCAAGAGTTGATTGATAACACCCCTTATTATAGGAGATTCAGGGAGTGCAACATTAAATTTAAAGCTAATGATACTTGCATGAATGTACAGGGGAACAACACCAGTGGATAGACAGAATTACAATTATGTTCACTCCTTTCCTTATTTCAAGGAGAATAGTTTGAGAAGGGATATGAAGGAACACTGTTGTTGTTGTTGTTGTTGTCTACAGAGCTTTAGTTATTGATTGCCCAAAAGTTACTCTTTTAAGCATGTAAGTTTCAGTTATTGATCATGACTCACTCACAGTCCTCGAATGGGTTTTGTAAGTTCTGAGTGATAGGTGTGACCTTGTCATTCCTAAGACCCTGGTCTTGGTGCTTTGTCCTGCTTTGCTCTGTGGCAGTGATGTAGTCGAGTACTTTTTGAGAACCAACTTCCCTACCAAATATTTAACTAGTTAGGAGTGAACAAAGCTAAAGTACATCGGCATTTTAAGGTACATGCATAAAGTAAGATTACAAAGCAACATAATGACTTCAGACCATCACTGTTTGATTAAAATTAACTTTTCAGGATAAAAGTACTCGACCGAGTACTCTCTAAAATAAATTTAAGGTTGCAGTTCATCATAGTTTTTTGATATGTCAGCTGAGTCCTTAACAAGAAGATATTATATTAAGATGCAAGCCATTACGCTGCTGAGAACATTCCTTTAGTCAATGGATCAATGCAGGTTTATTTTTGAAATGGTCATAAGTGGCCGAAGATCCTTTTAACTCATCATGATTGATTAAAGTAGACTTTAATTAATGTATCAATAGTCCACGAAATTACTGTTCTGAATTCAAAGAATATAAAATGAATTTGTCTTGAAATTGTTAAGCCTAGTTTCACATCAGAAGTCTCGAGCCAATTTTGGATAAGTCTCATTAACATTTCTGGATGGTACCCAGGGAAACAAACTCGAACAAAATGGATTATGGAAAAGCTAGATTGACTGTAGTTTCATTAAACTGTGCTGTCTTAATCCAATGTTTAGGTGATTGCTATTAGTGCTGTGCATCCGGGAACAACACAAATAGCTTTTAACACATAGAATATTTTCAGTGGATGTTTATTGTCATATTCTGATGACACATACATACAGTACTTACTTGTCGGAAAATCCTTCAGCCCAAATGTATTGCAGAGACTACAGAAAAAAATATGATATCTTTATTGACCTACTGAGTGGGTCTGAATGTCTGATCATGGAAGACCAAAACGTTTTGAATGAATGACAAGAAAAGATGCTGTAAAGTACGAGCTACATGGAGTATTAAGACACATTCTTTCGTGCCAGCAGGCAGGCATAAACAGTAAGCCCCTTTTTCACTCTATCCAGTCCCTTTTTATTGTGAGTTACCCTCCTCTTGGGGACAGATTAATAAGCCCATGAAACTGTACACCCCCCTTTTACCCCAGATAATTTGCCCACTGTTTGATGACCCTCCATACGAAGAGGCTGAAACCTGGCGAGTACTGTCCTCTCTATCTCTGAGTCAGATAACATGATTTCATTGTGTCTCTAATCAGCAGAGATGGTGACCCTTTCAAGCACAGACATGTATTAAATTGTTGGTAACTGTGTCCAGGGCAACTTCACAAACTCATGTGTCAATCTGCTTGAACATTCCTGCCCCGTGACCAACTGTAGCGATTGAAGGTGTGTAATTCAGTTTCTGAGCTAATAAAGGCCTACTGAGATTTTCTTTCTGACAGTCCACTTGTCTTGAGAAAACCACACACGCATACATTCTATTGTGTCTAGTCAAGCAATAATAATTGTTGAATGCTGTGGTTTGTTACTAAACAGTAATAAACAGTCGCTGATAAGATCCTGTTACCACTCAGGTGTTGTTTATTTTTGGTTAATAAAAAGATGGCTTTTCCTGCTACAGATAATTCAGCAGATGCCAGCCATCTGCTGTACCTGGTCCCATTATCACATCGTACACATTAAATAATCTCCTTTTAATAAATATGTGTTCTACCATGGTCGGACTTATTGTACATGTACATGCACTCAGAAAAGTCCCTTATAAGTGTCGTATAAATCTGTTGAGGGTTGAAGTATCAATTTCTTCCAACCTAATGATTACATGGTTTTGACACTATTGGAATGATTTGAAAAGATCAGCATCACATAAAGAAAATTTCTCCACGATCATATGCGAACATCATGGCTTTAATCACTTATGCTTCCTAAATTAGGAGTGTACGTATTTCAATTCAAAACTCATTCATGTAGATCCCAATTTATATTGTTATTTTCTCCTTTTTAAGATAAAATCACTTGAGTTACATTGATTGATTCACACCCAAACACGTGTTGGCTATCTACATAGAAGTTTACAGCCACTGCAAAGCTTGAAACCTGAAGACTAAATCTGAAATGTTCAATCTGTGATCTAAGTTTGTATCCACCCCTCCCCATCACCTACTCCTTCTTTTTATTTGCTTCCACGTCCTTGGTGTCTTCCCAAAAATAAATTTAGTTACATCGGCTTTTCCTTTAGTTTCCTTTTCAAGGACTGCATGTGTTTAAAACCACAGCCTCTCCTTAGATGTCAGTAGTTTCATTACACGTTCGTAGAATTTCTTCGTGATAATATACCTAATTTGTCTTTTTTTTCAGAACTTCATATTGTTTTCAAACCTTATTCAACATATACAAAGTGACACACTTTCATGTTACTGATAAATGTCATCACAAACTTCTCCGCATCTTTCTTTTTAATGAATATAAGGAAAAAACCTCAACTACTTGTTGAGAATTCTGCCCTTTACATGAGATCCTGTCCCAACACAATCCCGAGACATCAACTCCATCCCCAAACTCAGCACACATTAAAATCCACGAC
This sequence comes from Acanthaster planci, assembly GCF_054643075.1. NCBI lineage: Eukaryota > Metazoa > Echinodermata > Asteroidea > Valvatida > Acanthasteridae > Acanthaster > Acanthaster planci. Next base: position 18,178,525 of record NC_141777.1, on the reverse strand, counting down.
TGAAAATACAGAAATGTGAATTTCTAAACATTAAATTCCACTTATGCAACTAATTTGTGGGAGTTCTGTTATTACACTTGTTAAAGGACAAATACCTTCCAACCGATTAGTGAGATATGGTTTTTAAGAGTAAAATTTGAACATGGTTATACTGCTCGCGTAAGACCACCTGCAAATCATCAGTTGTGATATTAATTAGCACGGTTTTGGTTAGGAATAGCTTTTGTGGAATCATGTAATATGATTTTTAGATTTTAACATAGAGTGGTATATCAATTTCTTGCAGGCTTCAAAATGGGTATCTACAATGGGAGCATCAGTGTCTTCATTTGTCACAATGAGGCTAAACCAGGGAGGTCTGGAAAGGGGTGGTATGTATTTTTCCGCCGTTCCTAATTGTAACAAAATGCATCAAGTTGCAGTGAGTTTATCAGAATATTCTTTTTTCTCATGTTTGATGTTTTACATTTAAGTTCCAGCTTTCAATGGGAACTTTTGCGGAGGACCCATTTGTGATTGGAAGATTCAAAGAGGCTGCAATACAGCGTCCTAGTAACTTATTTGGATCAAACTATCATGGTAAATATTAGAATATTCCTATCGCCAGAATTGTGTTTGTGTTTGTTGATTGCTTGGTTACCTGGTATAACTAGTCATCGTTTACAGCAGCTCTAATTCTTGAAGTGAAAGCACATTTGTTTACTATCCATACTAAACAAAAAGTAAAGTGTAAAATAATTTTCCCCCTTAAAAAAAAGATGGGAAAAGGACATAGCTCTGAAAACAAGAAAAACTACTGCTAACCTTCCATCCACAAGTGTGCAAAATCACACCCGAAAGGCTATCAAAACTAACTTCATGGTGTGTTAATAACTTACTTTCACTTCTTGATACTAATTAATTATCACCTCCTTTCAATTTGTACCCTTTTAGTGCAACATCGTAATGCAATCTGTTCTCTCCGCAGTATTTGAGTGAATTCAATGATAATATACCGTCATCATGTGCTTTCATGCACATGACAACGGACGGGTCAATGGTTATCTCAGGCTGTAATCCAAAGGACATCATCAGTCACACATTACGGACAGAGGCGGCAGCCACAGCCAGAATTGGAGCATATTCAGGTGAATTTACTGATTGAATTGGTCATTGAAATAAGCATGAATACACTGATGTTTTTTATTACATTTGTCTTGTGAGAAAACTCTTATAAAGCAGGTTGTGCAACACATGAGTAACTGATTGCCATGTGATAGGATATATGGTTACAATTTATCATCATGCAACAATTCTTTGAGTAATATATGTGTAATAATATAACTATAGGTTTCCCGAGGCGCTGTTGGGGGAATCAATGTCAATCACCTGTACACCAAAAAAGCATCTTGATTAAGTTTGGGGGAATTATAAATGGGATTTAAGCCTACAACCTCTGAAATACTATCCAGTATTATTCTACCAACAGAGCTATCCAGCTGTATGTTGTCGGCTTTTCCCAATTGCTAATAGCTCTGTTTGGCGTGTGCTAGCCAGAAACCATTAAACCTAAATACCATGTAGCCAGGTATCGCAACATTTTCACTTAGGTTTTTTACCAACAAACGGTAAAATTCCCCCCCCCCCAAAAAAAAGTCTTCTGAGCCTGTAATCTGCAATTGTGCCTGTACCTCTTGAATGTAAAATGGCTCACGTGGTTTTATAATTGAATTTAAGGCCCTTTACAAGAGAGGCAATATTTTCCCGACACTGGTTAATTTGAGAAATCAGCAAATTATTGTGTTCTTTCTGATGCGATTTGTACTTAGAGTTCATGAATACAATATTTGGGTTAATAAGATAAATAAGATTAAGACAACAAAATTTTGTATTCGTGCATTAAAAATAATGATTGCATATGGTGATACTGCAGATGGAGAGTTCTGTTTCTTCATTGGATGTTTACTAACATTGAAATGACAATTAGCATTTTTTTCATATCTAGGAATATGCTTCATTAAACTTACATCATGAAATATCTGCAGAAGACCATTATTCAAATAAAAATGACTATCACATGATGAATGACTGCCCTTTTCACAGGTATTTAAAAAGTAGGGTGGGCTGGGAAACCATAATCATAAGCATTTTATTTTTGGCCTAGAGCTGGAATGCTTCGGTCAAATTATGCACTTTCTGCTACCACCTGCTGTTTTTCCAGTGAAAAGAAATTGTTTCAGCATGAGAACCAGTATGCACAAGTTATTTTCCAGTAATTATCAGTTGATCGAATGCAACTTACTGAAAGTTAAGATGCAAGTTTTTTCTTGTTAATACAGTCTTTTGACAGTTGAATATGCCACTTTATTTGAGACCAGAGGAAAACGTGAGAGCAATAAGCAATCCACTTGCGTTACTCTCATTTATTATTATATGTTTAAATGTTTTGTCAGAAATTACAAATAATTCTTCATGTATCCTGAAAAGCAGTTAATCGATATAGACAAGTTTCCTACTACCAAAGTGTTTGATGAGAACTGTGTAATGTCTTTGCTGGTTTTCCAATGCAGGATGCTGATCCTTGACTCTCTGCAGGGGCATCTGGGTCAGCAAGTGTATCAAGAGATCCATCAGACCACCACTAGGTAATGTATGAGAGTGGAACTTAATGAAAGCCTTTATTAAACTGTTTAGAAACATGACAACCGTATCTTATCTGAGTATTATGTATCACAGTTGCATTGTCCCACAAAGGCATATGGCACTTGCTGTCTAAATTTGAAAGTATTATTTTTTTTTAGTTAGTTCTAATTAACTTAACTGTTTCTCATTTATCCTGAAAATGCATGTATGACAAATGTTTGTGATTTGTCGGTGTATATTGAACCGTAATTTCACACTTAAATAAACCCAAAAAAACTTTTTATAACCACTACTTTCAAGCCAGTACAACTTCAGCTGTTGGGACTACACACCAGCATTGTATATCATGCTCACATGAACTTTACACAAAATTCGACTTATGTTCACCACACAATCATACTTTATATGTCATAAAAGTTTTCCAGATTTTGATTGGCTTTGAGAATCAACTCAATTCTCCGTTTACTTTTGCCCAGACAAAATAACATAATGTACCTCTGTCTGAAGATCTGATTTGATTAAGTTGTCATACGAATTGTTAGACAAGACTGTCTGCACTCCGTTAGGGAAATTACTCCATTTGTGCTGTTGGATCTTTTTTTTTTCCAGAATCCAATTATCTTGTAGGTTTTTCATGTATATAATTCTTTGATTCATCACTTCTCCAGATACATGAATCAGATTGCTCGGTGTGCTTGAAAGTCATTTAATTACAGCTTGGAGTTGGAGGTCTGTGAGGTAAGATTTATCTGTTGCAGTTACATCCACATTTCTAAAAATATAAGCACACGGTTGTTACAAAATACACTGCCCATTGTTTTATTTTTTTTATAGTTCCTTTCATAACTAAACTGCTCCATATATTAGATTTTGAAAGAAACATGGAACGTAGTGTTGCGGTCAGTGTAGGGTGAATAATGAATGTGGTTGATCCAAGCATGCTTGCTGAGCTATAGGTATCCGATCGGCCCTTATTATTGACAAGGTATTCATGGTTTTGGTTTAAGAAATAAAGTAGTGTTCATTGGGAATCTTAAATGTTTCTGTTTTGGAGTCATCTGTTGTACTTGGTTTGTCTGTGAACAGCATTATCTTAACAGTCGGCATGATTTCATTTATGTGATAAGTTAGGGGCGCATTACAATTAAACACTTCAACTACACTTGGTTAATCAAAGTGCGAAGTTCCATTAAACTTCTGCATAATCCTGCTGATCAGTAGCAGATTGTGATTTTTTGGATATTGTTGATTTCACTTTGTTCCTTGTTTATAGACGTCCTTGACCCACAACCTCAACAAATATCACATGTTGTGTTAGCTAAAAATTCTCTTCTTTTTTTCATCAGGTGCCGCAGCAGGAAAACCTCTATGATTGCGGTTTGCATGTTTTTGCATACATGGAGGCCTTTCTAAATGTGAGTACTTAGTTTGTATAGTGGTGAAGATGGATGAAGAAATAAGTAGGATTTACGTGACAAACAGCACGGGATGGCATTTTTTGGCATTAAAGGAAATGACACGCTTCTGAGTGGAACTTTGATGTCTGTTATCCAGTTGTATGTCCACAGGAAGGGAGACCTGGATACTGCAGGGGTATACAAAATTCAATCATTCTTGAAAATGAGAATATGTTATTATCAAAAATCTTGGTTTTGCTCCGGTAAAATTGATGAGACAAATGCTCCGACTATTAAGCAGTCCTCGAAATAACTAAGGAAGACCCGTTTTGGGCCTGTATCATGTTATTGGGGAAGTGGCAGTTTTATACATGTGGTGTTTGTTTTCCCCAAATTAGGTTTTCTGGTTTGGTTTGTTGCTGTTATTAGGATGGACTTCATCAGCTGACACCCGGACCATATGGAAAGGTTATGCGGAGAAGGATCCTCCATCTTTCTCATGATGTCGGCACCCAGTCCGTCCCTTAATTGATAATGCCACACTATATAATATTGTTATGTTCGTTATGTAATTGTTACATTAGATACAGTGGTTTGAAGAATGTGTAAATGCATTTGCAGCCTCCCATGAAACTTATTGGAAAAAATTAAATCGAAGGGAAAGCAAAGTTTAAGTAAAGTTTTCTGGAATTCTGGGGATGGGTGTTCGCTTAATAATCCTTTGCATGCAAACACGTATTGCGAATTTTCCTCATCACTGTTTTGTTGATGTATTTTCAACAAGTAATGTACAGCAGCCAATGATTATTTCATAAAATTACGCCAACATGAACAGTCACGAATTGCCTTCAGTAAATTGTTCATGCAAATGTCCCAACATCAGAATGGAATAGTGAACCTGTGACGAGATTTCGTCATAAAAATAGAACAGTACTTAATTTCAGGAAGGGTAAACAGTGCAGCTGGAAATGACAGTAACCAGTGCTTTGATTAAAGGGTGATACATAATGCTGGCAGCTCTTATAATTTTCTTTTGATAAGAACAAGGCATATCGTTGGTTGGATACACGTGTCAATTCTCTTTTGTTAATTTTACCTTTGAAGTGCCAATAATCAACAGTAAACCACTTAAAAGGTTATTTTTACAGTGTCGGCTTCCAACGTTACTTAATAATTAACTTGTATTGACGTATTATTTATTGTATAATAGCGGGTATGTAACAAGATAATGTTCAAGAGAAAAGGGAAACATTGCCAGCTTTACAAACATGATTGTAGGCCTAGGCATCATGGGTGAGAGAAAGAAGTAGATGTGCTAGGTTGGATACATAAAACAAGTACAAAAATTTGCGAATACAGTTGCATAAAAGTGTGTGCATTCGTGAGAGAGGTCCTTGTAACAGGAACATGTTATCATGAATAAAATTAATTTCGCTTTCCAAGCAGAACCTTGTATAAACAGTGTTCTTTAGTCATTGAACTGTACAACGAGCATTAACCGCTTACGTGATATCTCTAACCCCAAATCCCTTCAATTGCTAGTGTAACTCTGCATGCCATCACGTACCATGCACAGGCCCGTTAATACAAGTTATATGACACTGTCCAAGTGATGATCGGTTTAGATCCGGTGAGAATTACGGGATACATTTTGTGTTGTACATATACATTTCATACTTGAACTTTTACAGCCCCACCACCAAGTGTTGAAACTTTTGAATCGTGCACACACCGTTATCTACAACGATGATAAACCCAGATGCCGGATCAGCCATACTAGTGGTGTGATGCGTCTGTCTGGACGTATTCGGAAATCATTGTAGAACGACGAATATCGTCGCTCTTTAAAAAAAAAAAACAACAACAAACAGGTCGTTGCGGTCCAATCGGTAGGCTACGGAGCCGGAGGAGAGTTCAATATAAATGTACAGGCAACACTTGATGCTCGGTGCACAGTTATAAGCCTACGAGACTCTTATGGAAAAAAATTGATTGAAATTATTTCAGCTTCGGAATTGTAGCCAAATTTTTAACCAGTTTTTGTTCCCAACATTGACTTGTTAGGAGGAAAAAATACAAGTCGTTTATTTAGAAGACAGAACTATTCAGACCAGTCCCATACGGTTTGTGCACAAATGACGTCCGTAATTCCTTTCTCTTTTTTTTTCAATTTCTAATGGCTATTATAACATTTTAAAGGAAACTTATTGTCGTCCAGAAGGTGCCCATGGTGGATGATCAAGTGACTCCTCCGAAACTCCCAACTCTCTTAAACTCTTACCAGACAAGATACAGAACGCATTCTAACCTGGAATAGAGTAGGTAGGCCTACAAGAAGTTAAGTATTACCCCTGGAAATCTTGACAAACGCGAAGCAGTAAAATCATGACACAGGTATTTGTTTTTCTAATAAGACCCAATATAAGAAAGCCTTTTTGCTTTCGTGAAACTTTCTAAAAGTAAATTATATTATTTGTTTAAATTATGTTTGTTCGGGACACGCTTTCTCCAGTTCGTTTTGATTTATACAAGCCTTGTTTCTATGTCAGGGTATGAACCATTTGTTACATTTTTAAAAAGAAGTATGTTGCTCAGGCAAACATTTTCAATTTTAACTGTCACATACACTTAGAGCTTTCGATTCATTTCTCAATGGGAAATGGAATAAACGTGTCTGCTTAGAGATCTTACAGGAACAAACTGGAGAATCTCTCGAACAAACGCACATGTGAAAATGTAGTTAATGATAACAAACTTTTAAAAATGATACTTAGCAATTTGAATGTTTTATTAAGATGGCACTCTGTGGCTTTCGTACGGAGCTACAAAATTTCCATCTGACTTAATTGTAAAGAGGTCCTCAACTGCAAAACCCTAAAAGTTTGATGACGACATATAGAGATAGTTTCACGGAATGACAACATCATCGAAGTTGGGTAAAAACACCTTGAGACTGCGGGATGAAGACAACCAATGGCACTTTCAGAGCTCCGCCTTACGGTTTTGGTCTAAATACTTTTATTTCATCGTTGGCGACAATGTCGCTAATATTAATTTGACACAGAAACATCCCAATCACCGCATCATAATGTTGATAGTAATTTTGTATTTCAAGATTGCTCATCGTGTTTGTTGTCAGAAAGTCGAGGCTTTTCCGCATAATTCACTACCCCTTATATTTATCCAGTTTCCAGTGTCCCTATCCCTGGATACCCGATCGACGTCTATTCCACAAGTCTCCCATTTAATGATGATTTTCAGATCCTTTTTGCTTCTTGGCCGAATTCTGATTTGAGCAATAAAAATTATCTTTTTATCTGCTTTTATTCCTCCAAATTAGGAAATTTTATTGTTTGCATTGGTCAGGAAACAACTATAGGCCGTCTATATCACGAGTACTTCATGAATTTAATTTGTTGTAAATGACTTCCAAAACAGCTTCACAGCGGTTCTGACGGACACATTCAAGTTAACGTTATCGCCGTTGTACATCAAGTCTCGTTTCAATTGTAGAAATATTTCAATGTCATTGATATGCGAATTCTAGCGTCGAGCTCAATTGGCAGGGCTTGGTTTTGTCTGATTTCAAATAAACATTCATTGGTGCACTCTGTTTAGGTCTAGCTCTCGCATGGTAACGATTTCCTTGTTTAATTGGGTGTAAATCGTAATTTGTACACTTCGATATTGTAAACCTTTATTTGAAATTACAATAAATAAAAAATGACTGCAGAGATCTTGAAGTGCCATAAGATATGTGTTGAGATCATCGAAATGGCAAACCGTTAATAACGTCGATAAGTGAAAATTTTGAGAGATTTTTCCTAACCTAATTGGGGGATTTTCAAGTCTGTTAATTTTTATGACATTTGCAGATTAAATTGTATGCATTTACGGATTGTCAGGAATCAACCGACAAACTGCAGACTTGGAACAGTTGCAGGCTTAACGGCATAAGAAAAAAAAAACGGCATGCTTCAAATTTTGAACCATGGGGAAAAAATGTAACCGAATTTTTTTGGCCATGTAGAAATGAACAAAGTAATTCAAATATTTGGACAAATATCGAAGAAAACATAATTTTTGTTATAATTTTCCCTATTTAACCCTGAACGTTTGTCAAAAGTTTCTTCGTTGTGCGTTTTGCCAAATGCTTGCATTTACAAATTTCACCCACACTCTTTGCGTTACACTATTACGCGATTAAAAATGAGTCGACGCAAAATTACCTGAAACCCGTGGACCGTGTATTTATCTTGATGTATGATATTGGTTTGGGCTACGGATGTTCGAAATTCAAGTTTTGAAAGAACTGTGCGCGATGGTCCGAAGGGGTACGGGCTAAGCAGCTCCTCATGCATTCTGTTAATTAAATTAAACCGTTTATAATGCATAGGAGCGGAAACACCCCATCATCGGTTGGAAAGAGCCACTTTGGTCCGGATTATCAATTTGTTTGGCAGCGATGAGATTGCAGCACATTCGTTTACTGCTCGTTTGTGAACCAGGGAAGCAAAGTTGCATGAAGGGATGCACTGAACTAATTCAGGCTCCATTACAAAAATGCAAAACCATTAAATTTTAGAGCCCCATGTAAAAGGCAACCGAACTCCCTGAGGCATCTAAAAAAAGCCTTGTCTGATCCTTCAGGTTGCATTTGGTTTTCCATTTTTATTAGATTGACGAGTAAATTTTTAAATTATCTATCAAAATTGACCTCGGCCCCCCAATGTGAATGTTCCCAAAGTGTCTCCGCAGCCATTTCTCAAACGACAATCCTCATTTTTCCAGGCTCTCTTGACTAATTTTCAATCACATTTTTTTCTGCTTTTCCTCCAGATGGTTGCCCCTGAATCCACACAGATAATCCTGGGCTAAATACTTACACAACTCAATAGTATCTTGATAAATACGAACCCCTCTTTTTGAAACATTTGTAGAAGTAATTTTTAAGCGCCAACGTGTGGACGATAATTTCCTAGAATTGCAACAGTGCAGGCAACAGAGACTCCGCTTGCCGGAAAGAGCGCCCTCATCAATACCGCCCTCTCTGGGACCAGCTTGAGAGCCTGTGCCCCTGACCATTTTGAAACCACAAAGTCAATACCCAGGCCGACTCTACGGGCTGCAGTCACATGCTTGATTGCGACCACTGCATCTATGAATAGAGCTCTGATTTTTCAGAATCATAAGCTGCAGTTTACTGTGACCATTTTGTCATTTTTTAAATCAATTAATTAATTTGGTCGATTTTTATCGAAATCGGGAAGGGGATTTTTGTTTTATGTTTGCGTAATCAATGTAAGAAATCATTGATTTTTGAATCGCTCTTTACGCTTGTCATGACTACAGGCTAAATACAAGCAGAGAGCCTGCCCCAAACCACGCTCTGCTCACATGCAGAGTTCCCAAGAAACATTAAACTGAACTAAGTGACAATGGGGAAATCCCAAGCGTACTGCCCACTAAAAAGAGCTCACTTATTAGGTCATACCTTCATGTTGTTCAATGCACCGTGATTGTGATTAACCTTGTGGTCTTAAGACCGAAAAAAACATTTTTACAAATTAAAATATACATGTACAACTTGTGATACACACTGAGTTATCAAAATATGAACCGTCCTAATCTCTGGCCCGGCATAAGTTGATAAGGGACTACTCTTAATAACAAATAACACAATGGATATTAAGAAGCACAATGTGTTTATTATTCTGAGAACAGCATGTATATCCTGTCATTTAAACACGAAAGCAGCAAACGTAAAATGGGTTTGCAAACTAGCTGGCAGTGGTTTGATTTATAAGCACAAGAAAGTTCCCAAACAATTTGGATAAATTCCTACATGTGGTGAAGTGGTACATGTACTGACAGAAGCCATAGCTCAAGGTCTGCCCACACAACATTGTTCCTCCATTTCCTTCTCAAACTATTCTCCTTGACAAAGTCATACGAGAACGGAAATAGCTAGTATTGTTTGAGTATGTGGCAAAATAGGTACATGTGGAAAATGAATATGACCTCAATGGTATACATATTTACTGAACAACAACAATAACAATAATAGGGTTTTGACACATATCCACATTGGTTCATAGTCTTTCAGTTTCTTAATACCAAATGTGAATAGGATTTTTGATTTTGAGGTCGTTAAGTAGTGCAGTAAAATGTTTTGCAGACTTGATGTCCGCCTTCTTTGACCAATTCATCAAAAGATGCACTGCATTAAACTCCCGACAATAGAAACATTTCAAAAAGCATTTTCCCCGATGAAGCTAATGACTGTGAACCTGTCATGTGGTCGTCCTTGGACGGCGGATAAATTTTAGGGATCAGGGAATGGCATAGTGACTTCCTCGGTGACATCACCGGATGAGGCTTTTAAGACGAATTGCCGAGGAACGATGTTGTAAACATACAATTTTCATCTAGTTTTGACTTTCAAACTCAAATATCATTTCGGAATGCAATTATCCCACCACAACCCCATAAATTTTTCCAGTCCTCATAGTAAAACAGAAGTGGCTAATATCATTTCGCATTTTTTTAGTCTTTGGGTATATTATTTAATGTATATCAGGATCAAAACGTTTCAAATCTGGACGTCATGGAACTGCTTTGTATGAAATGTTTGACGGAGAAAATGCGAGATTCCAAATTTAAGCAAGTCATCTAAATGCGTTATTTTAGATTAACATCTCAGCAACAATGCTCACTTGTCTCAAATGTGCACTTGCCATATTACATAACTTAAAGAGAATTTCAAATACGCTGTACATGCATTTTGGATATGCCAAAGAGTAGTGAAAAGATGAATCAACATCAAGTTGAAAAGAAATTCATTCCACAGCCATTTCAAGCAATCAATTTACAGCAGCATGGCACATACTTTCGGGTTCTTCTTAAAGTGATGAGAGAGAAGAGTACAACCATGGAAAGGAAAATTGGGCAATATTCATATGGCAACATCTCCATAGTGAACCTAGTTTTTGGAATCCAAAAATTAGGTTTGCATTTGTCTGCTGGTTTAGCTTTACAAATCGTGTCTGTAGAAATTGTTGCTAATGCATGCAATTTAAATTTGCCAGATTTTCTTAACCCTCCATCATTAACAACATTGACAAATTTCAGGTGGACTAGACTTTGATACAGAAGGTAAACTTCTTTTACTTTGGACTCAGTTTTTTTGAGTTTCTCCACCACATGAATACTCGACAATGCCAAAGAAAGTTGTCCTGTTTCATGTATGAAATCTGCACCTTGATACGCTGGAGACTTGCATTCATTTGCTCTGCAACTTGACTGTTCAGCATCTTATATTGTGGGTAAGCATCAAGTCTATATCCACTTGAACATGCTGAAAATGCACAAAGAGAAAGAAAGACAAATGTCAGATGAGTAAAAGTTACATTTGATGTCGGGCAAGACAACTAAATAAAACCATCACAATTATCACAGCACTTCATAGTTCTGTTGAAGTGGTATTTTCAAGGAACATTTGACAAAATCAAAAACAAATACAGCTAAACTTTAACAAATTAAACTTCTCGAGGTATTCTGTACTACGGACAAGCACAACAATTACCTGTATGATAAGGCCAGTGCAAACTGTCGATGAGGAACTTTGCGTTTCGAAAATGGCGAGGTTCTCGGTTAAGACAATATGAGTGCAAGTGGCAAGCGTTGTCATACATAACGACTGCAGGAGCTGAAAAATATAGAAACAAAATAAAAAGAGTGCAAAAAGTTTGTGCGTTAACACCTCTGATTAACTATTACAGAGTGACATTCAGCAAAATTCAGCACAGAACTGGAAGTATCGCACGTAAGCTCAGACCCAGCCAAAAAAAAGTCCTTATAAATTTTAAGAATATTCTACAATAAGAACAGCTGTTGGAAAACTCTGAAACTTACTGGATGAAGAATCCATTAAATTCATATTAGCACTGCACAATCTATAAGTCTCTAACACAACTTTCTTATTGAAATAACCCCCCCCCACCACTTCCATCCTTTGACATAGATGGTCTAAACACCTACAGTAGTCATGGGAAAAAAACCTGCAAGGAATTTCTCTTTGGGCAGCTGCAATCAATTTCTCTAAGACCAGGACGGACCTACAAAGTGCATTAATGTGTTGCTAAAAGGTATTTTGAGGGTTATTCCAATGCATCTTTACTTTTAAGCTAAAAAGTATTTTTATATTCCATGTCAGGTCATATTCCTGACCAATAATATGATGTAAGTCGAAAGAAAAAGCCTCAAATTTAAAACAGTCTGTAGACAAATATGTATTCCATTCTTTGTTGATGTTGCTTAAATACATTCTGTCAAGTTTGATAATTCCTATTTATTGGCAGAGCACTAAGCGTCAATCCCATTTGCATACCTGCAACTGTTGTAAATAAATAAAAGTTTGAATAAATGACATATCACACATTGAGTAGAGTGCAAAGATACACAAACACCTATCTAAGATAATTCATTACAGCGACACTGTAGCGAAATTTTTTGTCACCCATGTTCCCTAACTGTGGTTAAACTTTTAAAAAAGTGTGGACTCACTAGTTGCAAAACGGGTAAGTAACAGAGTGAATGGAACATTTGGAGATTCAAACCGCTCCATGATCTCAAAACTGTAGCAAATGCCTGAAATGGTAACATTTTTAAATAATGAAAAAAACACAGCAAAACACAAAAAGGAAAAACACACCAGTTAGGTGAAGAGCACATGATACTGAACACTAATTGTTGTACTTATTGAAAAGTCTGATTAATCAAAAGTCAAGTGACCTTTAAAACAATGCATCTCTACTTCAACCTAATTCAATACCCACAACAGTAACAGCACACCATAACTCACAAGTGCATGAACACTTTTTTCTTGTGGGTGGGGTTATCAGGGCATTATGGGTCATCCCAATGATGAAAAATCCTGAATGTTTTCCAAATTTATCCAACAGTACACTTAAGAAAAATGTCCAATTCACTGACGCAATGTTTTTCTCTGATATTAAATATGATAAAGGAAACATGCAAGAGCAATTAAAAAATGTTTACTAAAAATTGTTTCAAGAACAGAAAGTAATGGTGGCACTGTCTCCAAGGTCATTAATGACAACATCAGGTCTACATACTATGATCCCATTTGACACATCTTGCATTTGTTTAGATACAGCTGCAGGCACTGAATAGGAAACTTGCTGGCAGCCTAGCACTTCAGTCCTTTAGCAGAATACATGAAGCATCAGTTAAAAATTAAAAGTCTATACAATCACCAGCAATGGATCATTTTTTATGAAGTAAGGATACCAGGAGATTAGGTAAGAACACGTACCATGCTCACAAAATGCTGCAAATATGCCTGGACTCATCTGCCATATGTTTTTGTTTGTTTTCGACAATCCCCGATGGAACAACTTTTACGGTCTATGTCCACTGAGTAGACTCCTCTGTGTTTCTTCTGTGGCAGGTTAGGCCAAAAAGCAACGCCACAAAATTCATTGCTAGCTTCATCAGTGGTGACACTATTTGCTTCGATACTCGTTGGTATGGTTGCTGGTGCTGAAACAATGGAGTTTTGGAAAGGCATCCAAGTTCCTCCAACACAGGAATAAGCACATCCGGAAGGTCATCTTGGACTTCATAAAAGTCTGCAAGCAAAGGGCACTGGAGACAAAATAGGCATAACTATGCATTACGAGAGAGAGACAATACATGGTTCACACGTAGTCACTTCCTATTTGACCTTATGATAATAACAGTACTATGCTGTTGAAGGAGGCTAAGCTGTAAATAAACTTGCAGGCTTCCACAAGAAAGCAGAACAATTCTCTTTTTTTATTTTAGTCAACTGATCAAACTTTGCAGGCAGAAATAAAGAGCAAGTCCAGAATTTCTGTTTACTTTTATTTAACAGGTTAGAGTTATGTTTCATGCAAAAGTTAGGTACATGTATTGATGCCTGTAGTCTCTGCCCTTCGAACATTAACCCATGTTGCAGAACAGTGATAACCACAGTATTTCAACAATACTAGGGATGGTAACAAAGGAAATCAATGCACCATTATAGATCTCAAACATGTGTGAGAAACTAACTATAAACTATTTCAACAGGGTATTCACATATCATGTCCTCGGCTGAGGCAGCAGTGTAACTGTGATCTAAGAATTGAAAAAAAAGTGTTCATCGACACAGTTTGCAACTATCCACGTTCAATTGCTAACAAGAAAAGTTGTAAACAGCATTCATGCTTGTACATGTGCCTTGGCCATGAGAAGCAGCAGTGATTGTGGCCTGATTATCAAAGTCAACCAAAATCCACTTCAGGCCCATGATGTGTAAACATTCGGGGAAATCCTTAAACACATCTGCAGGAAAATTTAAACCAAACGGGCAAACACAAGCCAATTAGTAAAATAAAATGAACCTTGATTTTACTTCACCTTCGTTACGTAAAAAAATCTATGTGCCAAGCCTGTGTATTGTTGATGGGCATCAATACGTATGAAGCCTGTGTATGGTTGATGGGCATCAATACGTATGAAGCCTGTGTATGGTTGATGGGCATCGATACGTATGAAGCCTGTGTATGGTTGAGGAGCATCAATACGTATGAAGCCTGTGTATGGTTGAGGAACATCAATACGTATGAAGCCTGTGTATGGTTGATGGGCATCAATACGTATGAAGCCTGTGTATGGTTGATGGGCATCAATACATGTACGTATGAAGCCTGTGTATGGTTGATGGGCATCAATACGTATGAAGCCTGTGTATGGTTGATGGGCATCAATACGTATGAAGCCTGTGTATGGTTGATGGGCATCAATACGTATGAAGCCTGTGTATGGTTGATGGGCATCAATACGTATGAAGCCTGAGTATGGTTGATGGGCATCAATACGTATGAAGCCTGTGAATGGTTGAGGAGCATCAATACGTATGAAGCCTGTGTATGGTTGAGGAGCATCAATACGTATGAAGCCTGTGTACGGTTGATGAGACTGCGAGTGCGACTGATAATGTATAAAGCTTGTGCATTGTTGATTAGTCTAACTTGATTTTAATTAAAACAAATTTTAGGTCTTACCGGTACCAGCAGCTGCCGGGTGTCCCCCAAAGTCTTCAGCTGCTCTGGTAACGCCTGTAGAACTGGTAGTGGGTCTGATGTCGGGCATATGACAATGTGGATGTGTCACATCGCTGCGCTGCTTTCGCTGTCTTTTCAGTTGGGGCAAGGCTGTGAAATTTGTGGTTCTGCTTTCACCAAAACGTTGAGTTCGGAGGTTGAAACCGTGCCACTCTTCTGAATATTTAGCTCGTTCCGTTTCGTTTTTATTTTTAGGGGAAATATTACTTCTCTGAGACATTTTGGCCAGCCGCGGATCACTCAGGAGGGCAACTGACGATTACTTGGAAAGAACACGTGCATGCGTGACTGAAATAAGCTGCAGGATCTAGGAGGCCGGGCGCAAGCGGCATGCGCATATCATATGCAGCGCACATGTACATGTACTGAACATGTACATGTACATGTGTACATTGTACACTGTACTGCACACACATGTACAGTACATGTTGATATACCTACTTTACATGTACTACTTCGGAATACATTTGCATGTTCAAGCTCCGCCCACAACGTTCGCATCGGATAATGCTAAAACATTATACACGGCTGAAAAGTAGGCTACGCTGTCAATAACCTCTCCAATCGCCATTTATAGATCTATTCACTGGTTCCAGTGGCAAATGCGACATTTCAACTGTCTTGCTAGGGTACCAGCCCAACCCCCATTGAAACGTGTATGGTTGTATTCGAGAATTGAGCTTCACACGTATCGACGCATATATGCCTCCCATTTTACCCCGATTCACAGAGAAAGGTCAAAGGTCAAAAACCTAAACCGGTTTAACACTGTTACGGTAAAAAATGTTGTAATTTATTAAATGAGATAGTAAAATGCAGATTGATCTCGCCTTATTATTTTATAGAGTAGGCGACAAACTATGTTTCAAGTTAACTGTGATCGAATGTCTGAATTTATTTCCATTATCCCAGGAATAAATCATATGGAGGAGGTGGTAATTTTTAACTGACGCAGTGACGGTAATTAACTTGATTGTTTGACCCGACCATGACCCGACTATAGGGGTGACTTAACAGTAACATGTCTCAGTTTATAAACAAGATCCTTTGCCCGTCTCGTGATATTCGTTGTTTTTGCGCAGTTATTTGAAGTATCACATCACATTTCTAAGTCATGCAGCTAGCTTTTGCCGCCAGTCATCATGCAAGTAGATATGCTAGACGTATATCGCGTACTGGAGTATTTTTAAATGCCGTTTTGAGAGTAAGACATGGAAGAGGTGGAAGTGGGACTACGTTGCTGTCATTGTGCACGGTGAGCTCTTCACTATTTAATTCGTGAATTCCTAGATTTGTCCATCTTTACCTGATCGTGTTTGTCAGTCGTATCAGTGTTCATTCGTTTTACCGTCAAAAGGCATTTTTCGGTGGAGAATCTGGCAAGGTCCGACAGGTCTGACTTTCACCCAAGTAGGCCTAGCTGTTTGTTACGAATACGATGCATGGAGCTAGTATGAAAGCATGGCGGTTTGAAGTTCTTCGCTCCATGTTTGACAAGAGACATTCCATGTTGAACAAGTAAATTTTTGATATGTGAATGTTGAATAAGTAACCAAAAACTGTTTGGCATTCATAATTCAGGGTACACAGCCGATGGAGTGCAAAAGGGACAAACAAACTGTGCCCACTGTACATACATGTACATGTAAATTAAGTCATAGCTTGATTTGAAGCTTTGCATGGTGGCAGTTGAATTAGATGTGGGCTCGTGGGTACACCATGGAATCAATCTTTTTTTGAAGACGTGTGGTTTTTAAAAGAAGTGGTGAGTTGGGACAGACGCTATAGTTGGGGCGTAATAGGTGGCCTAAATACATGTAAAGTCAAACACACATAAGAAGAGCACTGTTAATACAAAGTCACATTTATAACAAGGATAGTTTTAGCTCCCAAGTCTTTGTTTTTTCTTTGTTTCCATGACTGATAATACAAGGTAACTACATGTATTATAACAAGGTAATTTGTGAAGTCCCAAGGACCTTGTTATAACAGTGCACTCTACCTCCATGAACAGTGTTCCACTGTAACTAGCACTAGGCTTCTACTTCTAGTACTACTCAGTTATTAGGCCGTAACTACATGTATAGGATTCCTACAAACGTGACAATTACAGTACCTTTCCTAATATTTGGGCACATATGATGTTAGGACTGGGAATCGTTACAAGTACATGTACATGTAGGCCCCCTACAACGTTATTTGGGACCATCCCAACCAGAGTTGTAATGACTTGAGTCAGTGGCTCAACTTGCATCAGATGTGAGTTGCAATTTTAGTGACTCGGCTCGAGTCCAGTTGGGTAAGCAATTGAAGTTGACTCAGTACTGCTGAAGTTACTGCAAAATAAATGATTTGGCTTGAATCCCTGATCAGGCAACAGAGTGGTCAACTTCAGCAAAACCTACAAGCACAAAAGCACCCCTGTTTTGTGAATTTTAGACTTTAAGTTGGTCATATCACTCATTCATTTGCGCCTCAGGAAATGTTTATTAAATCTTGAACTGTGTAATTTACCATGCACCCAACTCAAAAGAATACAAAAATGATGACAAAAAATGACAACAACAGAATTGACATGTGTTAACCCCATAATCCCAAACCTGATACTCATCAAGTTTCACACTTGATACTCGCTCAAGTTTCAACAGGCACATGCCAGTTTACAACTTGTTTTCATTTGATTTTTGGAGCTGAGAAATTAGGCACGCAAGGTGAAAGTTATGTAGTGTTCAGTTGTCTGTGATAGGAAGTGTATGTACATGTACGTATACTATGTACATGGATGTTGGGTGTGATATACATGTACATGTAGGTTGATCAGTGTGATGGCTTGATTTTTGCATGATCAGTAAACCTTGCTGTATGATCTGTTTATTTTTTCGCTTTCAGATGATTCCTTTCTTCAAAAAAAGGTTTTGAAGTCAGGAAAGATTTAAAGTGCTATGCAATAGCCTGTTCATGTTGAGGGGTTCCGTACACCAACTCATAGCTGCTTTATTTTTGAATGACCATGCTGATTTGAAATACCAAACAGCCTCATGAGACTCACAATTTCACATGCCTCTACATATGCATACATGTATACTACATAGTACATGGACATACTGTTTATTGGTGAACATTCCAAATAATGGGCGTGAGAGGCTGGATGTGGGCTGGTGTTTGCCTTGTGACATAATGCATGCATGTAGTGGTAGTGTGGTTACATGTTCATGTATACAAAGGAAAGTCCTACTGCTATATTTACGTATGTATAAGCATTAAAATTATTTGTGAAAGAAATGATGTATTTTGTTTGGCTCTTTCTGCTTTTGGACAGTGCTCTAAGCAAGGTGCGACCAAGCTTCACTCCAACTTCTTGTACTTAGCCACACAGACATTATTCTCCAAGTCAACCCTACATGTGCCTTCCAGGAGGAATCTTTGTAGTCATGGTGACAGTGAAGACATAAGCACATCAGAAAGGGGAGATGGAAGAAGTGAGCTCGGAGAGAGATCAAATAATGAGCCCAGAGTACCATTTTATGATATTGTCATAATTGGAGGTGGCATGACAGGATGTGCTATGGCTTGTGCATTGGGTAAGGGAGTTACATGTAGTTTAACTCTTTCACCCCAAAATTTGTATAAAAGCCTGGTGGATTTGTCTTTTCTCTTGATTCTTTTCAAGTAGCATTTCCAAGCAGCTTTGTTTAATATTTGTTATTCTTTTAATGAAAATTAGGAAGTAATATTTGAAGCTTTGCATGGTGGAAGAGAAACGAGAAATAGGTTTACGGGTACACCATGGAATAAATCTCTTTAGGGCGGTGAGTGTTAACTCAACGTTTCGGCCAGTGTGCTCTGGTCATCCTCAGGAGCCGGACTGGAGTGAATAGCTGGACTATCGACCTTTCCAAGCCCTCTCCCAGGATGCTAGGGTCTCCTATACCCGAAGTCCCCTCCTCCCCCACAGCATAAGGGTCACCTATACCTGAAGCCCCCAACCCCTTACTGCCACAGTATGTCTACCGTACTGGGCCCTGGCCACTTCCCACCAGCTCAGCAGAATCCTGCAGTCAGCTAACATCAAAGTCTATCATTAAGCACCCAACAAGCTGCAGGCTGCACTTCACACCCATAAGGACAACCACCCACCCAGCAGTCGCCCCAGTGTACATGTGTATCGCATTCCATGTGAATGCAGCCAAGTATACGTTGGAGAAACCAGCAGTAACTTCCCCACCAGACTCCAAGAGCACCATGTGCATGGCCGACGAGGAGAATACGACAAGTCGGCCATGGTCAAGCATGTACACTCCACGGACCACGTCATTAATGGGACAAAGCAGAACTCATTGCCCCCATCTAGAACTGGCTCCCAAGAAGAATCCGAGAAGCCATCAAGATTTTCCGGCACAACACCACACCCCAAGACATCGGTTTCAAGCTCAGCAACATCTGGCGCCCACTACTAGCACCCAAGCGGACCCCCACTCCCGGGCAGTAGGGTCCCCTATACCCAAAACTCATGCCAGCCACCACGTTACACAACCCGCGAATCCCGTTCCACACTTCACTGCTTCCGGATCACCTAACCCAGCTATCCACTCCAGTCTGGCACACTCTCCTGAGGACTGTCAGAGCACACTAGCCAAATGTTGAGTTAACACTCAATGGTTCTTTTACGAACCACACCTACCCCAAAAGAGATTTATTCCAAACCTGTTTCTCAGGAAAATTAGGAAGAAAAGATTTTTAGAAGGTCGTTGTACATGTACTTACAGTATTACATGTACATGTACCCCAAAATGTGTGGATTTATCTTCAGGCAAACTTGAATTCTTAATTCTGATTGGTCGATAAATGGCAACAAACAGTATGACCTATAACTGTGTTGCATTGTCCATGTCAAGTCCAGCATAATGCAATGTTCTAACTCCACACAATGTGCTATTTTTACACTAAAAGCAAAATGCACACCTTCAAACTTTACTGTCATTTCAAGGGTGGGGTGTTTGCACGCATAGGTCCCTATAACATCTTTACTGTGCCTCAAGTTTGCTTGAAGAAAAATTCGTTATCACGCTCGCACTCGTGGAACACAGAATAATGTACATGTAGACGTTTGTGTCCAACATAACACTCGGCCTTCAGCCTCGTAGCACATCGGACATAGACATTCTACATTATTCTGTGTTCCGCTCACACTCGTATGATAACCAATATAGTTACCCTTTTCCTGTATGCACACTATAGGAATTCCCATAGACCAGTAGATGTATCAGGCACATCCGATTTTCAAGATTTTCAGTTTTTAAAATTCTTCACAAATTCATAACTTCATTTAATAGACGTTTACACCCACACAAATGACTGTGTAGTGGCTAGTCTAATCTGACAGGCAACCTCCATTTTTAGCCTGATTTTTTAAGCCAGGCCTGCCGCCTAGTAAAGAGAGCCCAGATTGTGCAGGTTGCATAATTTTGTTTGTTCACGAAATTAGCCCAGTGCGTTACCCTAGAGGCGTCTTTTCAAATGCAGCCGGATTAGCAAGCAGTGGTACTGTATCACTCATCAATGGAGCACTTTTGTCCCCACTGACAATCCGCTGGCACTGAGTGCCACAAACAGTAGTATACTGTTTCAGAACAGTATACCTCCACCTGTCCACTAATACCAACTGAAGAATGATGGCAAATCCCAGCAGCTTGGTCTTTTGTTACGAGTACTATCTTTTGTTACAAGGCCTAGCTCTTTTGTCTGATATCTGTCACCACAGCTATGCGTACATATACAAACCCAAGATGCCCAATTCCAGAAACCCTGGAGGCAAGGGTTAAAGGAGTTTTATATAAAAATGCAATTTGCAAAGTTGTTTTGCTCTACAGGACTTGAAGCTTCACTTGATCCATACAAGATATTGATGGTTGAGGGTGGTGACAAACCAAAGGCATTACCTGAAGACTTGTCTGGTAATCAATATAGCAACAGAGTATGCGCTCTTAGTCAGAGTTCTGTGGACCTGCTCTCAAGTAAGAAACTTTCAATTTTACTGAAATAGTCCTTAATAGGGAAAAAAAATTCTTGTTTCAATCTTCGTTGGCGCTTACATGAAGGATTCATTCCTAGTTGTTATCATGTTCATACTTGTAATGCAAAGAGTTTTCTGGAACCTACGCCCCCCAACAAACTGGAAAAGAAAACAAAATGATTCCCTTACCGGTTCGTATCATTTATTACTCTTTTTGAGGTTTACAAAGCTCCCTTCTCCAGCACATGGTTTGTTCTCTCATGAAAATGACTGACGACCCCATACATGTACATGTATTACATGTACATGGTATACATGCACAGTACATGCACATGGACATGTGTACAATTAATAGTGTGATCCTTACTGGTACATGTACTTTATGGTTTGAAGCCTTTACAGAGGTTTTGCAGGGTACAACTACTTGTAACAGTGTAATTCATAATCATTTCTGGTCCATGGTTGGAAGTCAAGGAGCAAATCTAAGGATATTCAATCAGCTGATAGTTTATGAGTATTGCTTGTCAATGGTTCAAAACTTACATGGACATGTACATCTAGGTTTTCCCATACACTGTCAATTACATATGACATATACTCGGTAATGAATACATGTACATGTATATTACAGTTGTTACATGTTTACGTATATGTCACTCAGCTTGACCATTGTACAGTTCTGATTTTAAATGTTTCTATCAGGTATTGGAGCCTGGTCTCGCATGGTCAGCCATAGAGTACAACCTGTGCGTAGCATGCAGGTGTGGGATGCCTGCTCAGATGCTTCTATCTCATTCAGAAACAACCAGGAGATGAGTCCAGACCTTGCCTTCATTGTAGAGAATGATGTAACTGTGGATGCACTGAACAGACAACTAGAGCAGCTTGGAAATAGAGTTAAGATTCAGTACAATAACTCTGTCAGAGAGATTAAGGTATGCACATGGGTCTTGTTGGGGATCTTATGGGACAACTTTCATGTGAGCAATAAATGTTCTGCTATCTGAGCATATCAGTTCAATTTTGAAACAGAATTGGACTTAAAGTACAGTGTGTGTTAGTATGCATACCCATACACTGTACACAGAGGTATGTGTGCAAAACACTTAAAACCTGGGATTTTGTGTGACTTGTGCTGTGCTGTATATGTAGTCCATCAGCAAGCGAACCTTTAGCAAAGATGTTTTTGTAGAATTACATGTAGATTTAAAGTTCACAGGTTGTGCAGGAAATCCTTAAAGTGTAGGCTACATGTACCGTATGTACTTAAAATCTACACTCAAACAATAGTGCCCTGAGGTACTAGGATGACGTATGGACAACCTTAACCAAAATCCATACTGCTGCTGAAAATTTAAATTTTACACTTCCTGCAAAAAAAAGACATTTTAGTTAGAAAAATAATGTAAGAAGTAGCATTCATGAAAAGGCTTCTTGTTGCATGTTTACTACCTGAGAAAGTTACATGTATCTCGCTTGAAAATTATCCTTCTGAAGCAAGTCTGACATGGAGAGTATGTCCTAAAGATGTCATTCAGGTTGTTTTTTACTTAGACTTGTGAGCTTAAAATCGCTGAAATTGTTACATGCATCAGTACCTGTCATGAATAAGTAAGAAACATCTGTAAAATGATGTGAAGCATGAGTCTTAGACAAAACTCCCAAAGCAAACTAACATCAAAGGACTGTTGCAGTTGTCTGTATGTCAGTTTAAGGTCTCACTTGACAGAAAATGCAGGCCAACTTACTGCACATCAAGTTTCATCAGAGGAATTTGCATTATTTTCAAATTATTTTCCAGGTGCCAGACCAGAGTGTGTCAAATGAAGACAGCTGGGTGCAAGTCGAACTAGCAAGTGGCCAAGTCATGAAGACGCGCATTCTGATTGGTATGTCCAAACACCATGTACACCAGTGAAGTGACTCGTATTTACAAATGATGAATTGCTGACATGGGTGTTTCTTAGTCTTCTTTTGTTGCACTGCACTTAATATTTCTAGCAATGATGCAAAAGAAGGGGTCTCCAGTCATTATTTGTATAACATGATTTGAGGATGAACAGTTGATTTATGGCTCCCCCAAGTTCGGTACTTCAAAAAGCTTCGGTCTTTTGAGAACAAAAAGTGCACATGAGTCAGTGTATGGCTGTGCTGATAGGACAGACTATTGCATGTGTGCTTAGCTGTTACCCAATAGCCTCATACTGGGCGTTCACTGTTGGAATACGGAACTAGCTCATTGGAAGTTGACATCTAGTTGCCTCAGTTTCACCTGAGGAACTATGCACCTGAAATAGCCATTTTACCTTACTTCAGACATATTCAGTTTCAATTCAGTTTTTAGGACAGGCAGCATGTACGTGTGCCGCCATCTGTTCATTCTTAGAATGTATTAGAGCATGTAGAATGTAGTGATGTTTGAGCATGCATGTACCTTGCCCTTGTGACACTTCCACTGAACTGTTCTTTGGGAACAGTTTGGTATGTTAGCATGTTTGACTTACTAGACAGCGAAAGTAGCGACTGGCATGTGATGACGCATGGGCCAGTGAAAGTTCTGCTCTCAATCATGCGCACATACATGTATGTGTATATAACAGATATACTAATGTACATGTATGTTATGCCATTGCATGCAACACAAGTAAAGTGTATCAATTTACATGTACAAGGGTAACTGGGAAGAGGGGAGGGCCTCATTAGTTGGTGTGGTTATAGATTCAAGCAACACAAAGCCCCTTTTGTTTTTTCCAAATTGTCAGTGGGAGGGTCACAACAACGGCACATGCTTTAACCATACATGTGCCTCCACCTATATATGAATGCCACTGAGTCATGCCTACCTACATGTTCAAGAACTGTAGTTACATTTCAAACTGAAATGGCATGGTGAAAATGACTACGATGTATTCCTGAAATAAAAACATGACTCAGATTTGTAGGAGTGGACTGCACTGCTAATAAAGTATTTACGATATACAGTGTCTAAGTATGGATCAATTTGGAAGTGTTGTGATAAAATGGCAGTTATTTTTTGTTGAAGGACAGTAGATGTGTGACAGAGGTCACAAAAGTGCACCTGTGTGTCTACAATATATATATAATCAATATATCAAGATCACATGAATTGTTGTGAAGAGTGTCAAATTCTTTGAGTACTTATAGTACACCACATGTATAGATGTACCTACATGCATGTACGCGTTATAAACTCTGAACAGAGCCTGTGAGCAAGCAGTTTTGTCTTCATTTTCACACAGTTTGGTAACATCCAATCCACTTAATTCAAGCAGATTAGTTAAATGGTCAGAGGTTTTTCTGTGTCCAATTTTAATTTCATTCTTTGATGTGCTGCATCTTGTGAGATGCACATTATTCATGAATGTGTGGATTTGACAAACTGAACTGCCTCTTCTAAGAAGCACAATTTTTTTCTCTCTTGTGAAATGACACCCTGAAGCAGCCATCCCAATATTCTCCTGTCACTGTCGTCATGCCATTTGTCGAAGATGTTGGACATCCTACACATATTGGTCCCTGCAATGTGCCACTGACCCTTGTGTGCATGTGTACGAAACACTGTAATGGTGAACATGCTTCCTGCTGTTTGGTATCGTGTGTGGCAGCCAATTTCACGAAACCTTACGCAGTGGCATAACTCCATTTACACCACATTTCATTGCATAAGTTGCACAACAAATTTAAGATCAATTTCACGAAACTTATACACTGTATATGACTTACGCAGCAAATTATGGCATAACTTACGCAGTCATTTCAGGTGGTGTAAGCTGTGCCAAACAAAGCGAAAATGAATGATTTGACTTGCTTATCGGGTCCGGTTAAGCTTCATCATTGCTGAACTTATTAAGGATTATACGAAAAACTAACAACTTTGTTCCAGAGGTAATAATAAACTTGTTTGGCTGTGAGAAAATTGCAACACTTTTTTACTAGTTCCGACGAAGAAAAGACAAAAACTTTTTCAAAATGGGGGGCGGATGTGATTCAATGACAGCTGGCTGCTGTTTTATTGTAAAAGAACAGCTGGCATAAAAGCCATTATTGTCCTTGTCCAAGAAATGTAATATTATTAAAACGTGGCGCATCAACACAACTTTTCAGGAAATTGAATGTAAGCATGTTGCGCAGCTACAGCATAAATTTGTGCTTATGCATGGTTCAAAGTTACACCACGTTTCGTGAGTAAGCTGCAGGTCTCATAATATGTTTCTTTTGTGTAGCATTTCCATTTATTATTTCTTCTACCTTGCTTAATTTAATGTACATGTAGGTGCAGATGGTGCAAGCTCTGTGGTCAGGAAGCTATGTGATTTTCCCTTTGTACAATGGAAGTATGACCAATCAGCAGTGGTTGCTACACTCCATCTATCAGAGGTAGAAAAAGATTTGCATTCCATGATGAGCTTATAAAGAAATGGCTTTGCTCTGTGCATAAATTCAGTG
Source organism: Acanthaster planci (assembly GCF_054643075.1). NCBI lineage: Eukaryota > Metazoa > Echinodermata > Asteroidea > Valvatida > Acanthasteridae > Acanthaster > Acanthaster planci. The sequence continues at coordinate 18,152,873 of NC_141777.1, read as the reverse complement.
ACAATTGTGTAGCTAAATCGAGGCACTGTATTCAGGAAGCACCCTGTAGTACATGTAATGGCAAAGCATTATAGCTACACTTATCCTGAGAAGGAAACTTGGTTGATTATTTCACTGATGACAGAATCAGTAACAATACCTGTAGTTTGGCAGTTTAAAATGATACATTTTAGTCCTGACAGACTCTCACACCATATTGCCCCTGCTAATCAAGCCCATAAAGCCATCTCAGCTTCCAGGGCAGAATACAGCTCCAATGCAGCCTTTTCAGAAAAATAAATGTAGTAATCCTCTGTGCTCTCACAGGTACCCCAGGTGCAGAAAGGCAAGTACATGTACATGTAGTGGTAAAGCAACTTGTTGTAACTGGATGTTGCATTTCAAACTCTGACCTTTTGGGTGCGTTTGAGCCAGCTACTCGTGTTAACATGAGTATACTCCTGAGCATACGGAGTATGACCCACGAATCAGCAAGAGCATGTTCTTGGTAGAGGGGGATTATACTCTCACCTGAGTGTAATGTGCACGCATCCTGTTTGTGTTAACAGGAGTAACTGCATAAATGTGCCTTATGATTGTGATTTGCAGACCTCAATCATTAGGCAACATGGCCCCCATAATCTCAAAAAGAGAACCTTACAAACAGGGTACATTTACCCTCTTCAGCACTTTTCCAGGAAAGTATCTTTAACCACTTCCTGCCGGGGACTCCGGAATCGGAGACGTATGGTTTATATACGTGGCCGGGGTCTCCGAACTCGGACAAAGGAAACAGGGCCCTGTAACAAAAGACCGTACTCCGAACAAAAGACCAGGCTGCTGGGCATTACCAACATTTTTCACTCTCAAAAGTGGTGATAATCCAGCCTTGTTTTGAAACCGTATACCAGGGTTTGGGGCATTGAGAGCCAGCGGATTACCACCGGGGACAAAAGCGCAGCGATGAGCCCCAAAGCACCGCTGCACACTAATCTGGCCCCAATTGAAAAGAGGTCAGCAGTGCACTGAGCCAGGTTCATGAACAAAAGAAAGTTGCATAACACCGCATGATCTGGGCTCTCTTTACAAGGCTACAGGTCTGGCTGAAATACTCGGGCGTCAATGAAGGTCACCTATCAACTTAGAGTAGTGCCTAAAGATTACTTTGTGCGGCTATAAACAACCGTTAAATTTAATGATGAATTTTTGAAGGATTATGAAAACGGAAAAAATGATAGTCATGCCGGCCCAGCATCATCAACATTGAAAAATGCCTCGGCATGAAGTGGTTAAGGCGCTTTCAGGGTAAGAGTGTTTAAAAAAACAAATCAACTAAGTACTCTGAAACACAGGGGTGGGCTGTGTTTATCAGTGCCTACATGTACAGTATGTTTCATTAAAGCACCTCACCCACAGATTCTGTATCTTGATTGGCCAAAAGTGTGTCGTATGATGCTTTCCAGTTTTACTGTATGGAGTTTTTGTACCACCTCTCCAAAAAGACTTTGCACATGTAGCCTCGATCTGAAAAAGAACTATACCCATAGCATCTAAAGAACTATATCTGTAGCAAGATGCTCGTACCCAGGTGTGTATTTGGGCTACCTTTATCTGTCACTCTTGAATCTGTTAACCAGGCTATGTACTAGCTACAAATTGAATAGGTTAAGAGAATGAAGATGCAAATAGTCAGGTCTGATATGTCACATACTGTATGTTGTCGGTACACACATTCTAACGTCACACACGATTTGCAAAATAGAACACCGACGTATTGCTCTGTGTTTTATTATTGATTTTTAGCTTAAATGGTGCAGAATCTGCCAGTGAGGTGTTATAAAACAAATATTGACTGCCTTATCTCTAGGTATAGTAAAACTATAGACTGCTTCAGTGATTCATGGAGCATTCTTTCACCGAGGAAAAATAAAATGCTTCATGGCTCACCTCAGGAGGCTAGTTTTACTATGTCACCCAAAGATTCAATATTTGTATAATATTTGTACTTTTTACTGGACGCTGTGAGGTCTTCCTTTTTCACTTTGATTTAAATCTGTGTCCGACAGTCAAGTTGATTTGGCATGTGTGTAATATGACTGACTTCATTGATCTGTGTATTTCTGCGTGTTAGCCAACAGAAAATGTGGTTGCTTGGCAGAGATTTCTTCCTACTGGACCTATAGCAATGTTACCGGTGAGTGATTATGTCATTATGAACCACCACCATGAAGTACATGTCTAGCATAGATAGTCTCTGGTTATATTAGAATGTGACGTTGGGATGTAAGATTAGTTACACATTTCTTGACTTACTTTGTTTACATTGCTTCCACTTAGCAAGTACATGTACATGTATGTTGCATTTAGCATGATGATATGAAAGCGTGTTAGGGACATGGTGAAAAATGTTTTCTCCTCTTTGAGCCAGCTCATATTTATATGCTGATAAGTTGTACATACAATTTATTCCTCATACTTACAACATACATGTATATTGTATGTACGACTAAAAAATTATAACTCCTTTGTACGAACTGTATGTCATACATGCAACTGTTCATACAGATGACATATTCATGTTATTGAGCTAAGATTAACAAGTCGTTGGTACAAAATACTGTACTGCAGCATGTGAGTCATATGCACAAGATACCGGTCGTAGTTATGAGTTTAAAATTCATAAATTGTACTTAAGTACATATAATACATACGTATGAGGTACAGGCTGTATGTACAGTGCAAGATATAACTCATACATGACATACATATACGATGCCACTTGTTTGGGTTACATGCAGCTGAGGACGGAGAGAATTTATTTTCACACTGTCCCTAATGCAGCTTGAAAATGTGCCTAGAGAAAGCATTATGTGGATCATCATTGTTAAGGAGTCTAATGATGGATGTTGATGATCCCTGAGAAGACAGTTTGGTTGGTTACAGTACATGAAACCTACTGTAGATACATGTACTTGAAATATAGAGGGGTGTTGGGATTATACATGTAAATGTACATGTACATGTAAATGTGAAGCCCAGGGTTTTTCCCAAGGATTGGTGTGCGCTTAATGAGTAAATGATCACAATCGCAATGATTCTCCCAAAAATTCTGTCTTTAATACTTCTAGGTACCCATTTTTCCTCTAACCATATTATTAATGATCTGTCCATTGACCGTTTGAGACTGGTTTGTGTACAAACAATGTAGTGCATTGCCAGAGAAAACATAACAGTTTGACAGAAAGTTAAAATTTGAACAACTGTAGCCTGTTCTTTTTCACACATTTGAGTGTGAAAATAAGGAAATCCTTTTAAATTATTAGGATATACAAAGTAATGGATTGGAGCGGGATTTGAGCCTACGAACTCCGGAATATCATACCGGTACTCTACCAAATGAGCTATCTAGCCCTATGTTGATGGTTCTTCCCATTTGTCAGTATCCTTGTTAACCCCTTCTGCCGGGGATTCCGGATCTGGACACGTATGCTTTATATGCGTGGCCGGGGTCAAAGGGAACAGGGCCTTGTAACAAAAGACCGTACTTGGAACAAAAGACCAGGCTGCTGGGAATTACCAACATTTTTTCACTCTCAAAAGTGGTGATAATCCAGCCTTGTTTTGAAACAGTATACTACGGTTTGGGGCATTGAGAGCAAGCCGATTACCACCAGGGACAAAAGCGCTCCACCACCGCAGCGATGAGCCACACAGCACCGCTGCATACTAATCTGGCTCCTACTAAAAAGAGGTCAGCAGTGCACTGAGCCAGGTTCGTGAACAAAAGAAAGTTATATAACACCGCACAATCTGGGCTCTTTTTACAAGGCTGCAGGCCTGGCTGAAATACTCGGGCGTCAATAGATTTTCTCCGTCAGGCTAGAGGGGCCACCAGACAGTCCTTCACGTGTTTGTTAGTGTCCAGTAAAGGAAGATAGGAATTTTTAAAGAATTTTGAAAACAGAAAAAATGATAAATATCCTGGCCCAGCATCATCAACATTGATAACTGTCCCAGCAGGAAGTGGTTAAGGGCCGCTAGTCAGAAGCCATGAAACCTGAAACAACATATTACCAGGGATCATGCCCCAACTACATGCTGCAACCCGGGAAGTGGTGAAATGGGATTACTCAGGAGGATTTGGCTTTTGAAACAAATATCATTAAACAAACTGTAAAGGAAAACTGGCTAGGTGCTTGCATATTAACCACTACCTGCCGGGTGGATTTCTCTTGAGCGGGATGTGATGGCAGGACCTTCTCAGGTTTTCCGTTTTCAAAATTTGTCAAAAATTCATGTGTTCATTTACTGGACGTTTACACCCGCACGAACGACTCTCTGGTGGCTACTCTTGGCTGTCAGACAACCTTCAATGACACCCAAGTATTCAGCCGAGGCCTGCAGCCCTGTAAAAGAGAGCCCGGAATTGTGGGGTGTTGCATAATTTCCTTTGTGCCAGTGAATGCCACTAGTGTCCTTTCATACGCAGCTGGATTAGTGAGCAGCAGTGCTGTGTCACTCATCAATGGTGCCCTGGAACACTTTTGTCTGCAGTGCTAATCCGCGGGCGTGCTATTCCCAAAACAGTGGTATACTGTTTCAAAACAGTGCCGGATTACCTTCGAAAAGTGGAAGGCGAAAAATGATGGCAATTCCCAGCAGCAGGTCCTTTGTTCCGAGTACAGTCTTTTGTTACACAGACCAGCTCTTTTGTCCAAAACCGGGCACCCCGGCTCTGTGTATAAACACATGCTGCCCAAAACCAGGCTCTCCAGCAGGAAGTGGTTAATCATATATTAAATCTACTTTAAAGATTGAAATCCATTTTACATTATTTAGTGCAATTGAAATTGAAACCTTATTTTCAAAATGTTCTTTTGTATTTGCACAGTATTGCATTATTTTTGTATTTCCTGTCTAATGTACCCGGATGTGGATATTAACAAGTCATGTCTTGTACAATATTCAAACTTACCTCTATAGCTGACCAATGAGTTGAGTTCTCTTGTATGGAGTACCACTCATGCTCAAGCCGAGAGTCTTTTAGTAATGAATGCAGAGCAGTTTGTGGATGAAGTAAACAATGCATTTGTAAGTTGAACAGATTTTTTTCTGTTTTTTTAACCTGTACAAAGATTCAGGTATAGGACGTAGATGTAGGTGTCCAAAAGACAGACTGCAGTTTGTCCTGTTTGTGAAATAGCATGTAGAAAACAGACATCTTTTGAATATGAGCATTTTCAAGACATCACATTATAGAATTTGCAGAATGTTCCCTATATTAAAACAATATTTTTGACAATGCCATACTGAGAAAGTACTTGTTGCCATTTATAAATGAGAGGGAAACTTGAAGTCATGATTTGGCGTTTTGCCAACATTATTTATTAAGCTGTGTATTATAACTCATAAGACTTTGTGAAGGAAAGTGTGAAACCTGTTCAGGTGGGACTTGAACTCCCCCCCTTCCTCCAATGTTGTAGTCAAGACCATGCACAAGACCAATCAAAACCAGTCACAAGACCAGACACAAGCAGCTGTGTGAACAGTGATAAAGAAATGCTTTTGTTGGAGTTGATCTGAATAGCTTGAATTCTGACTGGAGGTCTTGTGTTGGTCTTGTGAACACTGCTAGCCTCCTGCTTACTGGTGCATACATGTATATCTTAACCACTCATCATCCGCCAAACTTAATGGGGTCAGATGAATGTCTTAATCAGTAGAATATAATGTTGATACAAAAAGCTCTGTACCTTATAATACTTTACCACACACTGTGTGAAGTAAGTGCTCATTTTTTAGCCATATTGCCATTTTTAGCCATTCTTCAGTGAACATAAATGGAAAAGTTGTAGGATTTCAGGTATTAAATAATTGATGAAGATTTTCCAAATTTCTCTTTTTTATTTATCAAAGTCAATAAAGTCAACTTTGACCTTTGTTTGCAGTGGGATGACAGCCACAAAGACCAAATGGCCACTAGTGCAGGTGAATTTCTGAACAGTATGTTGTCATTTGTCCAACCTGATGGGTCAGCGGTCAGACAGCTACCACCTAGTGTGTCCAGTATCTCATCAGCAAGTAGAGCTATATTCCCCCTGTCTCTTGGACATGCCTCACACTATGTCAAACCACGTGTTGCTTTGATTGGGTGAGTATTACTTCCATAATATATTGGACATGTACATTTGTAGATTGTTGAACTGTTAGGTCATTCATCAATCCCTCCACCTCCTTGACCTGAGTTCTGTTTAGTTTTAATGTGTTTAAGAGGATTCCCATTGATCCCTTCCACTTGTGTGAAAACTCATGAGCCTAGTAAGTTAGATGAAGCAGTATTTGCTGAATGTTTCGTGGAGCATACTGTGTATAGTCAATGTTACCGATGGGAATCCACTACTGGCATCACTCCATCCTCTTTCTACACTTCATTATTGAGTTACTGTACTCCGAGTGCATCTGCAGTGCAACCCAGGACCTTGCAGTAACCCAGTTCAGTATTCCAACAGTGCATACCCAAGTGAAGTGCATCTTAGGTCAGTTTGGAGCAGCAATACAAGTGTCTGAGGTCTGTCTTATCAGCCATATGCCAACTGGCACATGTGCTTTGTTCTCAAGTGACCGTACCTTTTTCAAATACTGAACTATCTTGTTGGCATCAATCTGCTGAACACAATTTATGTAAACCAGAACTTCCAAAAATATTTATGCAACACAGACTTTGCCATTGCAAAGTATTGTGAATCTGTTCTGATTTCCTTGAAGCTGTGAAAAATGTGATTGAACTGCTATGAGTATAGAAACACAAAAAATAAGCATTCACTAATAACAGGTTGCCAGTCAGGTGTCATATGACATCACAGCCGAGTTTTGCTAAATGCCCGGCAATATTGTCTGTTTATTTGCAATTCCACAATAGATTGAGCCTAGTTAGGCCAGTTAGTCTACGTAATACAGGAATTCATTAATTTGATTGTAAAAGGCCAGATCAGCTAGGCTTGTCTGCTTTGTACTTCCCATGTAGGGTATGAAAAACATTGTGCAGTCTTGTAAATCTTGGAGTATCCTCAGTTGTTTCTTCCAGCTTTGCCATCATTTTCCCAGCAGTTTTAACACCTGGAATGTCCAGACAAAAGTTGTGAAACAAATGCTTGCAGTCTGCCCAGGGGAGCGAAGCCCAGTTAACTGAGCAAGTTACAGTAGTAAAAGAATGCTTAACAGTCATCAGACGCCATTCAAACATAGTTTGTTTTATCATTGTTTGAATAGTGATGCAGCTCACAGAGTGCATCCCATGGCTGGCCAAGGTGTCAATCTTGGATTTGCTGATGTTGTATGTCTCAGAGACTCCCTAGTTTCAGCAGCTACTATGGGCAAAGACCTCGGTATGTGCAGTACACACTAACTTCAATATATCACCAACCTTCAAAGACTTTAAAATTCAATATAGAAACCAACACAGTGCTGCAGAAGAATCAGACATCTTTAAAACATTTCTTCTAAAAATAGATACATGTTTGTCTTGTATTGTGGTTTCCTAGTTGAACCACTGTGCAAGCCTTGTAGTGTGGGCGTACGCGTATCCTATTCAAATACAGTTTATTTTTCTCTGATCCTAGGTTGCTTGTCACATCTCCTTGAGTACGAGACCAAACGACAGCAAGGGGTTATCCCTGTTGTTGCAGTCATTGATGGCTTGAAACGCCTCTATTCAACAGACAATCCCATTCTGGTGTTGACACGGAGTCTGGGACTACAGGCAACAAATGCCATGACTCCATTGAAGCAACGGATCATAACCTTGGCTGCTGGAAGGTAGAATCATGTTAGAGATGCCATCAACCATTTCACTTACCAACAGATCTAGACTCCAGACATCTGTGTGGTCCAGATATCACAGATGCTAATTGTGAAAGCTTGTGGCACACAGTGCTATTCTGCATATGAAACTGAAGAACAAAGTGCACAACTGCCAGCTGTGACAGTACAAATCAAAGAAGTAGGTTTAGAAAGCATTATTTCTAGCAAACATTGTAATGAAGGCAATTAAGAAGGGCATTTGAATGGCAGTGTAGGACAGACGGCTATCCATACATGGAAGAGTCTAGGGAACGAATATGTCTGCTGCTTACTGATAGGCAAGATGGCTGTCCAAGCATCCTTTACATCCTCCACCTCTTAACCTTTCCTGCCAGGTACTTTAAACAATGCAGTGCCTACACACGGGCGATTTGCAATATCTTCGGTTTTCAAAAATCTTCATAAATTCTTATTTTTTCCCCCTGAACCCTAAACCCCATGGAGTGACTGTCTGGTGCCTACTCTAAGTGACAGACAACATCTATTGACGCCAGAGTATTTCAGCCAGGCCTACTACCTTGTAAAAGGAGCCCAGATTGTGTGGTGTTACGTAAGTTTCTTTTGTTCCCGAACTGGCATAGTGCGCTGCTGGCGTCTTTTCAATATGGGCCAGATTAGCATGCAGTGGTATTTTCTCGCTCATCACTGGAGCATTGGAGTGCTTTTGTCCCCGGTGGTAATCTGCTTGCGATGAATGCCACAAACAGTAGTATAATCTTTCAAAACAATGACAGATTTCCTCCGTTATTGACAACTGAAAAAATTCCTAGCAGCTCTGTCTGTTTTTCTGAGTTCGGTCTTTTGTTACAAGGCCCACAGCTCTTTTGTCCGATTTCGGGTACCCCGGCTATACGTACAAACCCAAGGTACCTGAAATCAGGCTCCCTGGCAGGATATGGTTACTGATGTACCATTTAATGTTAAGGTGAAGCATGGAAGGAGATGGACATTAACCACTCCCTGCCGGGCGACCCGTTTTCGAGTACATAGGCTTTATATGCAGAGCTGGGAGCCTGGAACTGGGACAAAAGAGTTGAACCTGATAACAAAAGACCGTGCTCAGCACAAAAGACTGAGCTGCTGGTCATTACTGACATTTTTTTGCTCTCAATAGTGGAGATAATCCAGCCTTGTTTTGAACAGTACACCACGTTTTGAGGCATTTTGAGCGAGCAGATTACCACCAAAAGCTCTTCACCACCACAGCGATGAGCCACACAGCACCGCTGCACGCTAATCTGGCCCCTATTGAAAAGAGGTCAGCAGTAACACCGCACGATCTGGGCTCTTTTTCCAAGGCTGCAGGCCTGGCTGAAATATTCAGGAGGCAATGAATTTTACCTGCCAGCTTTAGAGTAGTGCCCAAAGAGTCCTTCATTTTGGTATAAACGGCCATTAAATGAAATGAATTTTTGAAACATTTTGAAAACGGAAGATCTTGAAAAGGACCCGCCATCTTGTTTTGCTCAAGAAAATCCACCCGACAGCAAGTAGTTAAAACAGTTTGAATATTGTTGAAAGAGGCAACTGCAAGAGGTATAGCTGAGATTCATGCAGTAAGTGGATTAAAATGTATTGAATTTGTTTAATATGGCTGTCTGAGAGTCCACTGTTTAATGCAGTTCTTGTATTGAAAATGTTCAATTGTTAATGCTAACCCTAACCCACCCTGTATAGTTGGAGTCTGAATTACCGAGTCAGGTTGGACTGGGCAATACTTACAGTCTGAACAGAGCCCCGAGGATCAATTGTGTACCTGACATTTGGAAAGAAACAGCAAAGCCAGGCTCTTCCAAGCAAAAATCTTGCTAAACAAAAAGTGCTTTATATGAAGAAATTTTAAGGACAGCCGCCAATTTCACGGAACTACACAATGACACAGCGTCTCTAATATGCCACAATTTATGGCATAAATACCAAGCTTGCACAAAATTATGGCATAACTTTAACAAATCGTTTTGGGTGGCATATGTAGCATTTTAAACAAATCTGGAAAGAGCAGTTCTTTAATTATGCTAATCGTCTTCACAGTAAGGCTCATCACTATTTATGGTTAATACAAGGAAAACAGTGGGGAACGGTATAAAAAACTTGTTTGAGAGTGACACAACTTTAAAATTTGTATCCTGATTTCGATGAACAAACTTTTGGTAAATGACAAGGAAACTTAAACTCTTTGATGATTGCTGTAAATTTACAAATGAACAGCTATCATAAAAACTGTGATCAGCATCATTAAATATGCTTACAGTATAGAATATCACAAAGCGATGCAACTTTCCATGAAATCAACTGCAATCATATACCTTCACCTCAATATAAGTTCCATGATGTTTACATGAAAATAGCCACAGAGAGGTCTTACAAGCAAATGGACATGGCTAGTACATTGGATAGGTCATCGATTTGTGGGGTCTTATGACGTACAATGTATGCTCCTCGTATCTCTGTTGCAAGTTGATTCCAACATGCACAGTTGAGATGAGAAGTTGATTCCATCATGCACAGTTGAGATGAGAGGAAGTTGATTCCATCATGCACAGTTGAGATGAGAGGAAGTTGATTCCATCATGCACAGTTGAGATGAGAGGAAGTTGATTCCATCATGCACAGTGGAGATGAGAGGAAGTTGATTCCATCATGCACTGTTGAGATGAGAAGTTGATTCCATCATGCACAGTTGAGATGAGAAGTTGATTCCATCATGCACACTTGAGATGAGAAGTTGATTCCATCATGCACAGTTGAGATGAGAAGTTGATTCCAACATGCACAGTTGAGATGAAAGGAAGTTGATTCCATCATGCACAGTTGAGATGAGAAGTTGATTCCATCATGCACAGTTGAGATGAGAAGTTGATTCCAACATGCACAGTTGAGATGAAAGGAAGTTGATTCCATCATGCACAGTTGAGATGAGAAGTTGATTCCAACATGCACAGTTGAGATGAAAGGAAGTTGATTCCATCATGCACAGTTGAGATGAGAAGTTGATTCCATCATGCACAGTTGAGATGAGAAGTTGATTCCATCATGCACAGTTGAGATGAGAAGTTGATTCCAACATGCACAGTGGAGATGAGAGGAAGTTGATTCCATCATGCACTGTTGAGATGAGAAGTTGATTCCATCATGCACTGTTGAGATGAGAAGTTGATTCCATCATGCACTGTTGAGATGAGAAGTTGATTCCATCATGCACAGTTGAGATGAGAAGTTGATTCCATCATGCACAGTTGAGATGAGAAGTTGATTCCATCATGCACAGTTGAAATGAGAAGTTGATTCCATCATGCACTGTTGAGATGAGAAGTTGATTCCATCATGCACAGTTGAGATGAGAAGTTGATTCCATCATGCACACTTGAGATGAGAAGTTGATTCCATCATGCACAGTTGAGATGAGAAGTTGATTCCATCATGCACAGTTGAGATGAGAAGTTGATTCCATCATGCACTGTTGAGATGAGAAGTTGATTCCATCATGCACAGTTGAGATGAGAAGTTGATTCCATCATGCACAGTTGAGATGAGAAGTTGATTCCATCATGCACAGTTGAAATGAGAAGTTGATTCCATCATGCACTGTTGAGATGAGAAGTTGATTCCATCATGCACAGTTGAGATGAGAAGTTGATTCCATCATGCACAGTTGAAATGAGAAGTTGATTCCATCATGCACTGTTGAGATGAGAAGTTGATTCCATCATGCACAGTTGAGATGAGAAGTTGATTCCATCATGCACACTTGAGATGAGAAGTTGATTCCATCATGCACAGTTGAGATGAGAAGTTGATTCCATCATGCACAGTTGAGATGAGAAGTTGATTCCATCATGCACTGTTGAGATGAGAAGTTGATTCCATCATGCACTGTTGAGATGAGAAGTTGATTCCATCATGCACAGTTGAGATGAGAGAGAAGAAACCTCTCTGTACATGTTAATTATATATAACAGGTTTGCCCTTACCCAACGTATATTAATAAGCACTGTATGCTCAGTGCTTGTCCGAGAGCTTGCGAAAAAACCTCACAAGCTTACTCGGGTGGGACTCGAACCCACGACCTCCTGCTTACTAGTGCAGATGTCTTAACCACTCGACCACCGAGCTTGCCGGGATCGGCTGGCCGGTCCGAGTCAAATGGAGCAGCGGGTACCGCGAACAATTTTCAAGATGTATTTTTTTTTTTTTTTTGCGTTGGGGAGATGTTAATTATATATAACAGGTTTGCCCTTACAGTGCTTATTAATATACGTTGGGTAAGGGCAAACCTGTTATATATAATTAACATCTCCCCAACGCAAAAAAAAAAAAAAGAAACCAAAGCATATGCATACATGGAACTGTTCACATGTGAAACTGCTGGTGAGGATGGAGCAACACCACCATAGGGGGAGCACACACATACTGGCACCATAGTTGTGGAGATCATCCATGTTGATGAGAGTTCTTGTGAGAAACATTTGTTACGGGGACACAATTTGTTTTTGAGTCCTGCATTTTCTAACAAACTGAGAAATAGCTGGGCTGACCAGATCTCACTGATGGTTATTGATGTTAATATTCTGACTGTAGGGAAGTTAAAAATATATTAAAGAATACATTTATTTGTACTCCCAAGGCTGCCTTGTTACAGTGACCTTACTTGCTCAAATATAGCCTATTTAATACCAATTTGATTTGTTAGAACTGGCAAAGGAAATATTTCTCTCCTTGAAAGACAATGATTCTGTCCTCAAAGGTAACATGTTACAGTTATTGTGAGTCCATGCAACATCAAGTCTAGTACAGAAGTACTGTTCTAAATGAATTACAAGTTCATGTCAAAGACCTTTCAACAGCAAGTTTACTTATAAATAAACTCACAGAAACAACTGAAGCACACTGGATCGAGAAGTTTGTTCTTCATTGTCAAGTGCTGGGATAGCCTGGGCATGACCCTATATGTAATTTGGAAAAACATGCTTGGGCACTTACTAGATCAGGTTTCCTGCACCTAAAAAGCAATTAAATTCCATGACTTCCATGACTTTTCCATGACGAAATTATGAAAATCCATGACCCAATTATGTACTATTTGGACTTTAACCCTCCTTTGGTTTTACAGCACAAATATGCACGAGTGCCCACAGTCACTCTCTTGCATGTGTTTTCTACATGGAACACAAACATGCACTAGTTCAGTGTGTACACAGTTGGGTGCCAGCACAAACTGACACAGGGTCTTTTGTGCAGTCCTCTTCACTGCATTTGGTTTAGTTAGCACAGTTATATACATGAAACAGTGAAGCACAGTTGTTGGGCAGCACAAAAGTGCAATCTGATATTCCTGTGAGGGACAGTTGGTGCAGTGCACAACATGACACAGCTGTGCTTCTTTGAGGTGTTTACCAAATGACCCAAAGAGTAACTTCAGCATGGAAGGTTAAGTTGCGAATAAAATCATGCATTTTCCGCACTTATTTCTGATAATAGAAATCACACACAATGTTTGAAAAACTACATGACTTTTCCTTTATTTTTATCATTTTTACAAAATTCCATAACTTTTCCAGGCCGTGAGGTCCCTGTAGATGTGAAAAGGGAGTTTGAACAACAGTGGCAAAATGGGAGTCTGGTGTATGTGTATTTACCAAGCTGAAAGGGAACAGTGGTTGCTAAAATTCAACACTTTATGACATTTTCTCAGTTAGCCTTGCAGAAGTTTTGATTCTGCTGAAACAAGAAGAGGGGGGCTGGGAGGCCAGGGTCGCCCCCACCATGTACTTACATGTATGATTGGTATGTCAAGAAATACTTGACTCTGGTGATCTACAGAGAATAAGTATTAGAGAGTGGAGTTGTTGTCACATATGGGAAATGTTGTGCTTCTTCCAGCTTATAGCTGGTTAATATAACCCCAAGCATACCACCTTCTAGAATGTGATCATCATGGCGTCATGATTTATTTCAGTTTTTCAAGCTAATTCAGACTGTTGATAATAATTACAAAGATTAAATTGACAGATCAGCAACAAGTATGTAAATGTGTTTAGGTAAATTTAGTAAGCTTGACTGAACAAATTAAAAGCTGTTAAAGTTCTGTTCATTAAATAGTATCATTGCTCTGACGTTGCATTGCTACATGTACACGTGATTGTGAGCATCCACGTCAATTAAACCAGACTTGTTTCACTTTAAGTATTTTGGACTTAAAAAATCTGACATTCCACTTCTGTAGTAATAAAGAGATCCAGATGAATTTTTTTCTCTGGAAATTGTACTTCAGTCTCCCAATGTTGCTATGGTATTCAAATACCTTTAATTATGTGCAACCCAAACACACAACTTGCTCAATTCACTTGCCACCAAGTGCTGAGTAATACTTCTGAAATGTAAATTCTACTGGTAAGTTCTTTGGATGATCTGCTATAGAGTAGCACAGTGACCATGTAACGTACACAATTATCTGTGTAAAAGGCATTAGTGCACGGACCAGCATGTGAACCAACACGTACATGTACATGTACACTATTCATTTGTACAACATTCCCTGGTTGACATGATGTCACACTTCAGTACTCTGTTCACTGATTCTCCACAAGGCTCAGGCATTCTTCAAGCAGTTTAAACCACTTGACCAACAATATCGGTAGTTTGAGAAGCTGTCGATACGATGGAGATGGACATGAAATGCAGTATAGTATACAAATATTGACTGCCTCAAGTGGTGTAGTAAAACAAGATTCCAGCACCTCAGAAGGCTATTTTTACTACATCACAAGATAAAACAGTCAATATCTGTTTCAAAACACTTCTACAAATTCTGCTTGATTAAAACCATGACTGATTTGATCTAACTACATATAAAAATACATGTATTTGAATAAGGAATTTGTTGAAAATTTACCAGTACGTTTCCACATTACCTCTTCACAAAATTTGTAAACTTAACTACTGTTGATAGTGCTAGCTCTTCAGAATGTGCAGAACAAGCCAGTGTGCATTTGCATGCAATGCCGGAGGTCATGCATATACAGTCCAACACGGTTAATAAGAACTCAAAGGGACTCTCCAAAAAACCCTGTCTTACGGTGAACCTCATGTTATCCCCTGCATAGAGCGCAAGCCTGGCGTCATGCACCAGCAAGCATTGTTATACAGTCTACGGTAATGTAATGTACATGTACAGTACAGTATATGCACTGGATTAGTATTCAATGTACATATACTAACCTTTAACTTTTTAATAAATTTAGAATCATATTTATCAATGTAATTGGAATGAATGAAACAAAGACTTCAAATACACCTACATGTACTTGTTAACGCAACAGTAGACAACAATGGTATAAGTGGGCGGCCGCACCACGCCGTGTGGCGTCGTGGCGAAGCACTACCTGGAAACTGGTACCCGATGCTACACGTAAGTAAAGGTTTCTTACTGGAGAACCAGTTCACGCATGTAAAGGACCGGACCAGCCCCGTGTTACAATAGATACTGCCACTCATTTGTGCTTTTGCATTCAAATACAAGTACTGCTGCACCCACTCACTTGGTGGACTGTGCAAGAAGTCGCTGTCTTCTATATTCCCACACTAATAGTGCACCACTAACATGGACATTGAGTGAGCGAATGATTCCTTGTTGGGGTATCTCCACACACACGTCCAGCAACTGGATCAACTCCACAGGAATGCCAGTGCGCTCATGTCTGCAAGGTTACAAAAGAAAGCAAATTCCTTTTTTTCAGGAAAAGAAATCAGAAAGGGAACAAGAGCCAAGTAAGTCTAAATATTATTGGGAATGATCTTCAAAGAGCTTGTGGTTCTACCATCTTTGGTGTCAGGCAGGTCAGAAATGAACACTGTTGGCTACTTCTTTGACTCTATTCATTGTAGCACACTAATGGCAAAAACTGAAACCAGTATGCACAAAATAAATGCTCAGTAAGGAAAAGGCCTGACATGAAAGACGGCAGACATGATTGGTGGAAATTTGATACAAAGAGCACCAGTGACTCTGAATACAACCTACATGAGTACTTTGTTGCCATTCTCACAAAAGGTACTGGCAAATCCAAAGACAATTTTATTGACTTTTCAAAATTTAAAACAATGTACCCAATCAAGCTGGCTTGCCATTGGTATCAACACTTACCAATAACTATGTTTCTAATCACATTTATAATACAATGAGATCACTTCTAAATACATTAAATTCATTTTCAGAACCAACATAAACATGCATGTCCCTTGAGGTTACACAAAATTTGATGTCAGAAAGGTGTAATGGTAGACCAACTGATACTTATGTTTTCATGAAGGACATCTTTACTGACTAATTTTGGCTGAATAATCACCTTAATTATAATAACAACTGTTTGGGTTGTGTAAAGGTATTTTTTTTTGATGATTTCTACTGCATAATGGAAGTTGGGAACAAAGTTTACTTTTTTCCAGTTTAAAACTAGCGGGAACTTCCCCTGCCAGAATTCCCAGAATTAAAATTCTAATCAGATATGACTGCATTAATAGGTAAAATGGAGACTGTTACAAGATTGCATACTCAGAAAGATATTATTAATCCAGTAGAAACATACCCAAGCAGTAGAAGTGTTCTTTCTTGGAATTGATACTTGGTAAGGCATTGACTTCTGGCAGTCTGTTCAACTCCTACCAGTGTGTAGCCCTTGTGCCTCATTGCTTGGAGATAAGATGCCAAATCACTCACTGGGACCTTAAGAAACAAAATCAATATAACTCAGCATACAGACAATATCTCAGTAAATGCCCCTTTTCTTTCTTAGACCATGTTTGAATAAACTGGCTGCAGAAAGTATTTTTTAAGCCAAACTCCAGTTTTAAGTCTGACAAACTAACTAACTAACTTTGATATACTGAGGCTAACAAACATGTACCTTGAGGGACTTGTGAGAAAATGTATTGAATAGACTTTCATTCAGCCCCGTAGCTTGCATAAGAAAAGATGTTCACATGATGCAACTACATGTACCTACCTCTATGATGGGCAGCCATTTTTCAGCAGTGACACTCAGTGTTTGAAATATTTTGTCTGTAGTTACTCGGAGGTTGCCAACAACCAGTGTTGATACACCAAATATCTGGCTTGTACGACACAGACCTTTGTCCAAGAATAAACAACAAATACCCGTTTCAGACAGGTGTTCTAGGGTGGTGCCGAATGGAACACAATTAAGAGCAACTCGGGTCGACCCTATTAAATTTGGTTTCAGAAAGACGAACTTAATACATGCACATACATTTGCATTGGGTTCAACCCATTAAAAGAGCGACATTTGAAACAAAGTTGCTCTGGTATCGTTCCAAGTGCCTTCGAGTGTTGATCTCTCGCCTGGTAGCACACCTGGTCGCTCCTTACTGTTTCGGACATCAAACTTTTGCTGTACTTAATTCAAAATTTGCTTTTAATTTGGTTCAGCGCAACTCTAGAATGCATTTGAAAGGAAATTCCCATACCACTGTTTGTGCAAGAGATATAGAAAAGCTATCTCAATGCAAATATGTCACCAACTCCCCATTAGCCACTCTTGATCAGATTATGATGATGAAAATTGAACCTTTCTAGAAAAGGGTTCAAATCTTTCGGGTATTAATGTCCAATGCAAAGAAAAAATGATATAAAGCCAACAAAGGTTGAAAAAATATTGGTTCTGGCTTTAAAAATAGTCTGAATCCTGTCTCAGTCTGTTAGCTGTGATGCACCCAAGATTGAATGCAAATATCAAAAGCACAAGATCAGATGTTATTAATATGGAGAATTTGAAGAAAATTGGCACAGACCTTCAAATAAATTGTGGCAATGACAATCTGAATTCAAAATTTGGGGTGACAACAGAATGATCTAGATTGAAAATTGCAAAATGGGGCATTGGTGATATACATGTATGGTTTACAATGTGTGATTGGGCAAAATCCTATACATTTGTGATATGACCCTTCACACAGTGACAGTGAGCTTTGTCATTTTGGTGCATATCAATTTTAAACTGATCTGGACACTGTCCTGTTTTCAAAACTGTTAATTCATGATTCTAGACAATCTACATTGATGTTGCAGACAACCGAGAATCATAAATGTAATACATCTGATAGTGCTGCGAGTAGGTGCCAATGTTCGATTCGGGTTTCGTTCAGACACGATTCGGAAATTTTTTGCTAAACTTCAGTTAAGTTCAGGCACATATACAATTCGCATTGAGACATCGAACAGCATGCTACAAATGTGCTGTATATATAGTACTTCCATGTGTAAACTACGTTAATACAAGCAATGAATCTCCTCTCCATCTGTATCTGCGAACAACTTCGATGTGAACATTTTTAAACTGTTTCCCCAAAGTTTGTTTAGGAGTTAAAATTCCATAGAAAGTTACCGTTGGAGGTATGACAGTTTCCAAATGTGTTTTGCCAACAAAAGCGGTTGTGTTTGGACCACGCTTGACTCAACAAACGATCATAGGATATGTGAAAACAAGACGAAACAGCATGCTCAAATGTGAGTTTCCTCCTTTACTACTAGATCAACTTAGATCTAGTAGCAAATTGTGTTTTGGTTATTTTTCATGAAATAGATTTAACTGCCAAACCATGGCTTTTGATATATTAGAAGAAGAGCATTCTTTCCCAGGACTGCGCCCACGTGGCCAGTGGGCAATTTTCATTCAGTCTTTTTCAAATGGATAACAGCATTTTGTTATTTGAGATTTGCGAACAACTTAGAGATCTGGCAAAATTCCATTATAACGTATTCACACTACTTCTTTGATCAAACGTGATCCACAAAGGGCAGGTTGGGCCACCGCATGAACCAAATCTTGTCTTTGCCCGTGCTGGAGCACTGCACCTGCTGCACCTGGCAAAATTAGTTTTCCCTCCAGAGTTGCCTTTGATCAAGCAAAAGTTTGACTGTGATCAGCATCCAATCAAAATTTGTTTTGCATGGCCACGTATGACATCACTGACCCAATATGAAACCTGAGGGTGTGGCTATCAGAGATTGGCAAACATAACGCTGTATCTGAATATACATAAGCACTATTGGATGTAGTGAGAATTTAGATCTGTTGTGCAGCAGAAATGCCGTACGCTGCATGTTCTCGGGTTGATTATTTGTGAATTCTCACCACATAGTTTTTACAACCATCATGTGATACAGGGCCATCGTAAGTTTACTGTACATATACGAACATGAACAGTACATTTATAGTACGTGTGTACACGCACATGTGCTGAGTGCCGGTGCGGCACTGGTACAGCACAACTCGTTATCCATTTTTCAGTGTGCTTGCTTTTTTATCACGTTTTCTTGCAGGCATTTCAAGCACTATCAATGCCATGCCATGTTAAAGGCAAGCATCCAAACCCATCAGTTTGGTTTCGTTCAGTTCAGTTAAAAAATGCCATGTTTCCGACGATTTTTGGTTCGGTTCGGCGGCAGCACTAATACATGTATGTAAAAACAAGAGTGTTCATATTTATTTGAATTTGATATGCACCCAAGTGCCAAAGCTCACCATGTGAAGGTTTTTTGCAGATTACATCACATTAATCCATTATAATTTACAAAAAATAAAATATTGGCCATTAAGTATTAGTATCTGTCTAACCCTGCTCTGCTACATGTACACCCTGCGAAATACTTCATTATGCCATCACCAAATGTGACTCACTCTGCAAACAAGGATAGGTCGTGCAATGCCAAAACAAGTTATGCCCTGTTCTATTTGTAAAGGGCAAAATTTCTTAAAAACATGTTTTTTTTTCTCCTTTAATTGCTTCTAGAAAATTCATATTTTCAGAATTTGTGATTACCAACATGGATACTTATGAATAAAGATGAAAAATTGATCATTCAGTAGGAAATCCTACATACGGTAGCATTGTGTTTTCAAGTGCTACTTTTCTAAACTTTCTCTCAAAAAGTGCTTTAATGTACATCTATGAGGGACCCGCATGTAATAAAGAGTTCATCACATACATGTACTGTATTGTAAATCAAGGTTATTCAAGACTGAATGCAAACCACTACTGACATGAGCTATAGGGTGGGGTTAAGCAGGTTCTCCTCAAGGTTTGTTATCTTTGATCACCTACATCAATTACGCTAGTTTTACAGACTAAGTATGCTGTGAGTTGTAAACTTCATAAGAAGTGCTGTCATTGATAGCAAAAGGCCCTTTCCAGCCAGGTACAGTATCGTTCAAAGTTATCTGCACTCCTGCATGATTCACGCAGGGCCGAAAAATACAAATTTTAGTAGCTACGTTTTCACACATGGGTTGCCGTGATTGTGCACTATCCACGCATGGCCCGCGTGGACATTCGTTGACATTCTGTTCTTTGAAAAAATCTCCACAAATGCTGAGTACGGTACAGGACGCCTGCTCCCATTTCTTCAGTTAGCTCTACGTCCTGTAAATACCAGTAACATGTACATGTAAGCCTAAAGATATGCTTTTTTGGCCTAATTTGGTGATTTATGGTGATAGAAATAAGATTCCGTGGCTTACAAATCATTGGCCATCATGTATGCTACATCAAACAAACCACCAACTCGCTACTTCTCTGTCTTTGATGCATTTGCGAAAGCCCGACCAATTAGAGTAGTTTTGAAAATACTGTCAAGGGTTCTAGGGACATTCCTTTGCAGCCGTGATGCATGCTGGTGCATGAGGGTCCTGCCATGCTTAACACAGTTGTCCTTTTTGAGGCTACTCCGGCTAATTCCTCTCACGAGAGTGTCAGGAAAATTTTCGAACAGCTTTGATTTTTCCTTCATGTGATCGACAAAGTTTACAGTAAAGGATGATTCCCTTAGACTGCTGTTCCTGCTTCAACCATGGCATGTCATTCTGCCAATTCCTGAAGATGTGGTTCGACGGAACTTTTGGCATTTTGACAGTTTTAGTAGCAACATAAACGTGTGGGTATAGTATGCAGTAGTATAGTAATATATACTATACTACTATAGTAGTATAGTAAAAGTGTCAAACAACAGCGTGTATATGTACAAGAACATGTAGTTTGTGTCGCCAAAACAACCGCATGTACATGTACTGTGGGTGTGTCACTCACGTGTACGTTATTGTATGAACTACATGAGCTGATGCACAAAACTGCAGCAACTTCATGCCCAAGGCCACCATTGGTGCGCTTATAAAAACGATGGAAACTTAGGGTAAGTGCCAGCGTGTTTTTGCCCTTGATTTACGCAAGGTCTTGGCAGGCCGTCGCGCACAACGTATACTGCACCACGCAGCGCCAGCTGGGCAGACATTTTCAGTGAACATTGGCCGTCATGACGTTGCCAAAATAATTTTGGCAATCTAGCTGGCCGGCCGGCCGGCCGGCCGTTACCGCGCAGGTATGTCAAGCGTCGGTTATGGTTTTGCATGAATTATCAGAAATTTTGATTCACAAAAAATGCTGATCGTTTTCAGATTTGTCCCACATTTTGCGATACGAACCCAATTACTTCCATCACTGACATGTGAAAAAACCTTACAAAGACTCTAATGAAAATGTCACAGATTTGGTTGGAACTGGATGAAGTACAAACCCCTCTCATGTGAGCTCTTGAATCGGATGTAATTAGAACTATACCAGATTGTTCAGTTTGGAACTCAAAATCACACGCCTAGAAAAATTGCACACCTGAAAATATACTGGAGTGTTTTTTCACATGCCTAATATTTCCCAATCACAAGGACTGGCGTCCTTAACTGTACCTGGCGAGATTTTTTTTTTTGGTCCACACGGACCACGCATGGATAGCGTGGAAATCATGGCAACCCACGGATGAAAACTTAGCTACTAAAAATTTGTATTTTGGGGGCCCGCGAGATTCATGCAGGAATCTAGATAATTTTGAATGATACTGTACATAATGGCAGAACTTTTGATTGATTGTCTGTTAATAAAAACTTCAGGCCTGTCCATTTATGATACATTTTGCTAACAGGCTACAGATGTACATGATGAGATCTTCACTCAAATATGAGTCTGCCAAGATCCTGATCAGACCAAGGATTTTTGTCCTTGGTTCCTGTTAAGACCAGTATGCAGGCAAGTCTTGGTCATCCTACTCAATGGGTCATCTCTACTGAAACAATCACATCTCGAGCCCTCATGGCTTGCATCAAGACTTACCTCCTAGATTTGGTGCCTTGTCTATGAGTGATGCTACAAGTATCAGACTATCCTTCCTTGATCCCTTCTCCTGCCCTGCTGTCCCAATGACATCATCAAATCCAGGCATCAGTGTATCTTGCCAAGGAATAATCTTTTTTTGGACATTAGAATCCTTGTCAATAGATTCAAAGGTTGAACTCACCACACTCATACCTTTGAAAGAAACAAAGTGGTCAAGCTACAAAGATTGCATTCAATAAAACATGTTCAAGCAGGCTGTAAATAATTTCCATGGATACAGACAAACAGGGCATGTGATAAGTGTGGTATCATGAAGATCAAAGAAATACTGTCAAGTTATTTTTCTACCAGAGAGGACAGACTTTACAACAGCAGAATGTTTAAACTTCTTCAAAACTTGCTCTAGCACTTACAAGTAACTTTCTGCCCTGGATGCCATTACAGACACTTATATATAAAGTTTGCTAAAAATGAAAAAGGCACAAATCAAATTAGAATTACACAATAAAATCTGAAAATCAGGTTAAATGGGGTACCAAGGAGCATTTGAAAGAACTGCATTAAAAGACTATATTGCATGGGTCTTTAATGCTATGGTTTTGATTCTAGTATTTGTCTCACCAGGAATGGCTTGTGCTGCTGACGGCTGTACACAGAGACTTATACAGTACTCTTCTTGTATCAGAGAATTCTCTGGGTTATACAGACGAATTATAGGATGAAATTTGTTGGAGTTGCTCCACAATAAAGGGGAATCCTTGTCAAAGAGCTTGGGATCTAGAAATTCATCACTGGCCAGGGAGCACAAAACTGGAAGAATGTGAAATATTGTCTGCAAAAAGATAAAATAAATGGAACTGTTAGACAAATGTCAAACAGTTGTCAAATCGGCACAATTATGCAACAATAAAATCACCACAGGGCATTTGGTGGTGTACCGCTTACCAATCAAGGCTGAATCAAGGAAACGAATGGACTGACCAACTACACTTAAATATTAAAGAAATAACTCATCCCTGTTATAATGGAAAGTGAATCATTATTTCTCCTAAAAGTCTTGCCTTATTTTGCACAGGCACGGTGTGGCAGGAACCAGTGCACATATGTTCATGCCCCTCACTTAGTTGGTGTGCATGCACACTGAATCCCATTACAGCGCCAGAAGCCATTATGGCTCTTGACTCGTCCAGATGGACACCAAAAGTAATCGATCAATATCAAGCTCAGATAAAGTTGTTTGCCCCTCAATTCCGTACCGATGAGAATCGAAACACTCAAAGTCCCTTTTACTAACTTGCACACTATAAAAATCCATTTTCCGCCAAATTTTTGCAGGTTTTTGTCACGTACCTCCGAAGTAACAGAGTCAGAAGTTGAAAGTGAAGCTAGCTGTAAGTTTTGCTAGGTTTCCCTGACATTTCCCTACTTGTGAATGGTGAGGAATATTATGAACACTCTAATGAGAAAGTATCATACAAGAAGGTAACCGTATGGATTAAAAGGATTGATTTTTGTTTGTGCCTTTTAGTCAGGCAATTTGGCATGATTGTAGGTATTCCTGCAATGCAGTAGGCCAACTCGTACCCAAACACACTCATATTCAGGTGTGTGTACGTGTGCACCATGCCCGAAATCCAGACATTTTATTTTTGACCACTGCCAAACTCAGTGCGGAAATTTGAATCCGCAAGAAAAACAAACCGCATTTCAGACAAATGACTCTTGATCTTGACAAAAATGAGCTGATAGATACAAAAAATGTATCAGTCTTCCAAACGGTATCACCGATGATCTGAGGGGAATTTGACAAAATAAGGTAAAAAACATGGAAAATGACAAAAGTGGGTCCCTATGAAAAACGAAATGAATTTCAAAAAATTTTTTGTACATAAAAGTTACTAGTCTTTCATGTGGCATCAAAGTTATTTGAAGGTAAACTCTTTATTTTCCCGCGATCTTTCTTACCAGAAGCTATTAAATTTCACCATTTGATAGACAATGGCAATTTATTCACACACGAGGACTTCAAATGAAATGGCAGTATCAATCCCTCACATGGGTCACCAACGATATGCATTGTCTGCTAGAATAATTTTTCAGGCCGACAACCACTGTGTCACTATTGCGCATGCGTGAATACACAAACTAAACGCATGCACAGTCTATGGGGACCAACAAATGTGAGTGCAGCATCACTTCGATTCATTGAGCATTACTGCGTATATTTCATCACCACGACAGCAAAACATGAAGGGAACCCGTGAAAATAAGAAGTTGCAGATTTAAGTCAGAAAACATGTAAATACAAGCATTTTAACATGAAAAAGGTTGTTCAGAGGTGTTTTGTGATGATAGAAAAGACAACAGGATTTATTTTTGTTATATTTTTGAAATTTGTCTAATTTCCGTACCGACAAAAATTTTAGGGTTGTGCTGAAAATTCAGGGTTGTGCTGAAAATTCAGGGTTGATCGGAAAAACCACAAGTAAATTTTTACCGAATTTCAATAATGTTATTAACAATGTCTGACATGAGTGTAGATGAGAACTATTGCTTCCCTAGTATGTGCATTATGGCCAAAACAGAAGGTCTCATGTATGGTAAATTGGAAGAAAAAATGATGTTGCCTTGTAATAATGTTCCAATGCAGCAAGGTGTGAAGCAGTCTTGACATACATGTTCATTAAAGGGGATGGGCCATGCTGGGAAGATTTCTTGTATAACATGGATTAACACATAAAATAAAACATACATATAACAAGAAAACACATCTGCATAATTTCAATGCGCGGAAATAAGTTAAAATTATAAATTTCACGACCCTATTTCACTCCCCTCTCAAAGCAAAACTAAACAACAGCCGTTGGGTACCGAAAGTTGTCTGAAGAAATTCCCAAGAACCGCGACACCATAGGACAGAGTCCTTTATCCAACGACTGTTTACTGTTTACGCGTCGACATGTATGTAATGAAGTAGCGTTAGCGTGTGCCATCATGTCAGACTCAAGCGACGATAATTCCAGCGTTGATGCTCTTTCTCATCATGACAGCAATTAGTTGTCATGTTTGTCTTATTCATTTGACAAAGAAAGTGACATTGAAGGAGCTGATGAGGCACAAGAAATATTGCCTTATCAGTTCAAGACAAGAATATACTAAGGAAGAGATTTTACAACTCGAGGCTGTTGGCCACGGGCATGGTGGCGACCCAGAGGACCGACAACAAAACACTGACTAATTTTGGAATTTGCCCTGCCCGACGTGTGTTATAACACTGTATGCTCAGTGTTTGCCCCCAAAGGCTTGTGAGAAAACCCACGACTTCCTTCTTACTGGTGCAGATGGCTTAACCACTCGACCACCGAGCTTGCTGATGTCAACTGGCTGGTTCGGGTCAGATGTAGCAGCGGGTACTGCGAACAACTATTTCCAAGCTCGGTGGTCCCTAGTGCAACTCTATCCTTGGAAAAACACTGACTGGTAATGATGTTTTCCTGCACCATTATAAAAATTTGTCTTCCTGAAAAGATGTAATTGTCCTACCATTGGCTATTCGATAGCTGTAATTGCTGATGTTTGTTTAGTATCAACTTTCTTGCTGGAACAATGAATTCTGGACTGGAAAGTCGAGTCCTTCCTATGACGTAACAGTTTTGCCAACATTTGTCTGCTGCCCTCATTGACCGATTTCAATAAATTTTTGTGAAGAGCCCAGGTGGACACTGAAAAAGCACAGAAAACACCAAGTTTGCAGATTTAATAACGTAACAGAGGGGCCAATCCAACTTACTGCTTGTAAGACGGTTGAAAACTATCATATAACATTTAACCCTACATGGCCCATCCCCTTTAATTGTGCGCACACATTCTGACATACCTGCATGGTGTAATCATGAATAGGATGGACACTGAAGAGAAAGAAGTTACTAGCTGGTTTGTGTTGTGAGTGTACAACAGAGCTGTAAAAATGCGAACAAAAGGGCAACAAAGTCATACACAAGATCAA
The DNA here is from genome assembly GCF_054643075.1 of Acanthaster planci. Lineage (NCBI taxonomy): Eukaryota > Metazoa > Echinodermata > Asteroidea > Valvatida > Acanthasteridae > Acanthaster > Acanthaster planci. Next base: position 18,126,850 of record NC_141777.1, on the reverse strand, counting down.
TATTTGAATAGTTCATTAGCTTAAAAAAAATCTTATTTAAGGCCACAAAAAGTCTTCCGTCTTTGGTCAGCACACATCATATTTCAAGAATGCATATCAGTCTTTTTTTTTGAGATGCTGCAACAGCACCTCTATTGCCGCACTACCTTTACCACTTCCAGCCGGGGGCTCCGGTACCGGAGCCATAGGCCTTATATTCGTGGCCGGGGATTCCGAAATCGGAACTTTACTATAAAAAAAAAAGTTGCTGGGCGTTTCTTAAAAAGTTTGGGGCTGTCAGTTAAAAAGTTTAAGCCATCATTGGCGGTAAATAAATTGGTCCAAGGCAATAATGGGTTGCTGGAGCCGGTGAATTGTGACTTTATTTTATAGCCGGGGTGACCGAACTTATAAAAGCCTGGAATAAAAGTACGAGTTGCTGAGAGCTGCCGGGCACTGCCCAATCAATCCCTGTATTCTTTCAGCGCAGAGCGCTGCAATTAGCGGAGGTAATCCGTGTATTGTTTGTGCAGAGCGCATTTGTTCGCGCTGCCTGGCGCTCGCAGCAGATTATCACTGCACTGCACTGAAGACAAAGCGCGGGCTGTGCGGGCTCATTATGCACCTGCGCCCCATGAATGACTCGGCCCGGGTGCTGCTAGCCCTTGCCACGTTGACTGACAGGGCACGGCCCTCGCTACTTTAGAATAAAAATGCCGTGCAGTGGCTACATGTGTTCATATTGGGTATCGTGTTATTCAGAGCACAGACAACATGGCTGAAGTTATATCCGGAGAGTCCAGTTCTTCCAGTGAAAGTGAGTTTTATCTGAGTTCAGACAAAGGTTCTTCGTCTTCTTCATCACCGCCGTCACCTGCTCAAGTACAGTCAAGTACAGAAATTGACAGTGATGTACCCTTGGCTGTATATGCCAAGCGCAAGATACAGTCCTGTACACAGACCGCCGCGTCGACCAGCAGCAGTGCCGCACCGTTCCGGTAGACAGAAGAAGACAGTACACCGCTGAAGTACGGCCTCACCGGTAAGGGTGGTGCCGTTGATCCCTGTCTGCATCGCAGCTCGACCTGCAGTGAAGCCTTTGAATTGTTTTTGACGACGTTCTCTACAACAAGATAGTGCAAGAGAGCAACCGGTATGCCGTGCAGAGGCCCGCTACGACATGGGTGCACATGTGATCATGGACTGATCTGAACACTAGAGAACTGAAGGCCTTTCTGGGCCTTTGCATAATGACGGGCATTGCGAAGCACCCCACCCTTCATAGCTTCTGGTCCACCGACCCACTACTGAAGATGAGCCTATTCCCGTCCGTCATGCCCCGAGATCGCTTCCTTGCCATCCTGCAGTCCCTGCACTTCAACGATAACACCGCCATGCCAGATGACTGCACCAACCGCCTCTTCAAAGTGCGCCCAGTCGTCGACCATCTTGCTCAGAAGTTTGCCACTGTCTATGTTCCCCACGGGATATTTCCGTCGACGACTCCCTGCTGAAGTTTTACGTGAGTCTCCGCTTCGCTACCTACAACCCCAGAAAGAGGGCCCATTCGGCATCAAGATGTACAAGTTGTGCCAGAGCACCACCGCCGGTGTACTGCTACAACTTCAAAATCTACACCGGCCAAAGTAAAGGAGACCTCCAAGCAACTACACAAGTGGTGATGGACCTGGTGAACGACCTAAGTGGCAAGGGCTACAACCTTGCCCTCGACCGGGCCTTCAGCAGTCCCAATTTGTTTCGACGACTTTACAACCAGAAGTTCAACGTCGTCGGCACCGTCATGGCGAACAGAAAAGGGATGCTGAAAGACCTGCAGTCCGTCAAGCTGAAGCGGGGCAAAACAGCATCCCGGTCGGCCGACCTGGGTGTCAGCTGTTCTCTCCTGGCCATGGTGTGGCGTCTGCGCTTCCCGTGGCCTGCGAAAGAAGACACACTTCGAGTGCAACACATGCCACCAGCTCCTCTGCGTCGCCCCCTGCTTCAAGGAGTACTATGCTGTCCATTAATTGACACTTTAAGCATTTACTTTCATGGACATTTTCATTGACATTATATTTTGTGTTTTTCATGTGTGTTTTGACTTGATGCCCCACTTATCTGGTGTAAAACAATATGTCATTTACTGGTGGTTTTACTAGGTGGTCATAGTTTCAACCTTTGAAAAAAAATGACAAAAAAGACAAAGTTTCTGGAAAGTACTGCTTTGAGGATGTTGTATTTTCATCTCTCTCTTGAAAAAGTGGCACATTTCCTTGTAATGGTTTTACTAGGTGGTCATGTTTTCAACCTTTGAAAAAAATGACAAAAAGACAAAGTTTCTGGAAAGTACTGCTTTGAGGATGTAGTATTTTCATCTCTTGAAAAAGTGGCACGTTTCCTTGTAATGGTTTTACTAGGTGGTCATAGTTTCAACCTTTGAAAAAAATGACAAAAAGACAAAGTTTCTGGAAAGTACTGCTTTGAGGATGTAGTATTTTCATCTCTTGAAAAAGTGGCACGTTTCCTTGTAATAGTTTTACTAGGTGGTCATAGTTTCAACCTTTGAAAAAAATGACAAAAAGACAAAGTTTCTGGAAAGTACTGCTTTGAGGATGTTGTATTTTCATCTCTTGAAAAAGTGGCACGTTTCCTTGTAATGGTTTTACTAGGTGGTCATAGTTTCAACCTTTGAAAAAAATGACAAATAGACAAAGTTTCTGGAAAGTACCGCTTTGAGGATGTTGTATTTTCATCTCTTGAAAAAGTGGCACATTTCCTTGTAATGGTTTTACTAATGGGTCATGTTTTCAACCTTTGAAAAAAATGACAAATAGACAAAGTTTCTGGAAAGTACTGCTTTGAGGATGTTGTATTTTCATCTCTTGAAAAAGTGGCACATTTCCTTGTAATGGTTTTACTAGGTGGTCATGTTTTCAACCTTTGAAAAAAATGACAAATAGACAAAGTTTCTGGAAAGTACTGCTTTGAGGATGTTGTATTTTCATCTCTTGAAAAAGTGGCACATTTCCTTGTAATGGTTTTACTAGGTGGTCATGTTTTCAACCTTTGAAAAAAATGACAAATAGACAAAGTTTCTGGAAAGTACTGCTTTGAAGATGTTGTATTTTCATCTCTTGAAAAAGTGGCACATTTCCTTGTAATGGTTTTACTAATGGGTCATGTTTTCAACCTTTGAAAAAAATGACAAATAGACAAAGTTTCTGGAAAGTACTGCTTTGAGGATGTTGTATTTTCATCTCTTGAAAAAGTGGCACATTTCCTTGTAATGGTTTTACTAATGGGTCATGTTTTCAACCTTTGAAAAAAATGACAAATAGACAAAGTTTCTGGAAAGTACTGCTTTGAGGATGTTGTATTTTCATCTCTCTCTTGAAAAAGTGGCACATTTCCTTGTAATGGTTTTACTAGGTGGTCATGTTTTCAACCTTTGAAAAAAATGACAAATAGACAAAGTTTCTGGAAAGTACTGCTTTGAGGATGTTGTATTTTCATCTCTTGAAAAAGTGGCACATTTCCTTGTAATGGTTTTACTAGGTGGTCATGTTTTCAACCTTTGAAAAAAATGACAAATAGACAAAGTTTCTGGAAAGTACTGCTTTGAAGATGTTGTATTTTCATCTCTTGAAAAAGTGGCACATTTCCTTGTAATGGTTTTACTAATGGGTCATGTTTTCAACCTTTGAAAAAAATGACAAATAGACAAAGTTTCTGGAAAGTACTGCTTTGAGGATGTTGTATTTTCATCTCTTGAAAAAGTGGCACATTTCCTTGTAATGGTTTTACTAATGGGTCATGTTTTCAACCTTTGAAAAAAATGACAAAAAGACAAAGTTTCTGGAAAGTACTGCTTTGAGGATGTTGTATTTTCATCTCTTGAAAAAGTGGCACATTTCCTTGTAATGGTTTTACTAGGTGGTCATGTTTTCAACCTTTGAAAAAAATGACAAATAGACAAAGTTTCTGGAAAGTACTGATTTGAGGATGTTGTATTTTCATCTCTTGAAAAAGTGGCACATTTCCTTGTAATGGTTTTACTAGGTGGTCATGTTTTCAACCTTTGAAAAAAATGACAAATAGACAAAGTTTCTGGAAAGTACTGCTTTGAGGATGTAGTATTTTCATCTCTTGAAAAAGTGGCACATTTCCTTGTAATGGTTTTACTAGGTGGTCATGTTTTCAACCTTTGAAAAAAATGACAAAAAGACAAAGTTTCTGGAAAGTACTGCTTTGAGGATGTTGTATTTTCATCTCTTGAAAAAGTGGCACATTTCCTTGTAATGGTTTTACTAGGTGGTCATGTTTTCAACCTTTGAAAAATTGACAAAAAAGACAAAGTTTCTGGAAAGTACTGCTTTGAGGATGTTGTATTTTCATCTCTTGAAAAAGTGGCACATTTCCTTGTAATGGTTTTACTAGGTGGTCATGTTTTCAACCTTTGAAAAATTGACAAAAAAGACAAAGTTTCTGGAAAGTACTGCTTTGAGGATGTTGTATTTTCATCCTTTTCATTCCTTGCACCGGTGTTAGGAGTTTGCTCATTCTTGCCTGTTTTATGAGTTTTACTTCTTATTTGATAAGAAAGAGTGGAAATTTATTTTACTACTTTTATGAGTTCAACTATTTCAATGAGAAATGAAAAGAAAACACAAGAGAAATGACAATAAGAAAATAAGAGAAAAAGAAGTTCTCTACAAATATTTGTCTGTGTGTGTATTTCTATGTGTACTTGATTTTATTGGTTTCTAAATTTCACTTGAAATTGTTGGGGAAATAAAGTTTGGGAAGGGAAATATCTTACACTATGGGAGGGAAAATGAACAAGTTGGGAGATAAAATATGAGAGTGGTTTTGGGGAGATATGTTTGGTAGATGGGAAAATATATAACAAAAAAAAACCCAATAGCTTCAAAAATAGCGAAAGTTACATGTACATGCAGCAGCGCCACGAAAAAGCCACACTTTTAGACCCCATTTTTTACGGCATGAATTCATTTGTCCGTCATTGCCCGCACTCACTGAACAGTTGCACGTGCACAGCTTCCCATTCACTCAAGCCCAGTGCACGTGGGCACAGCTTCCCATTCACTCAACGCATATTACACGCTGAGGTCTTGACCGTCAATCGCTCCGCATAGCAACACGGCAGCATAGCAATGCGCTGGGCCAAGGCCCGGAACAAACGAGCCCTTATGTAACACACACAATGGGGGCTCTATACAGAGCGGGCGGCATGGCCGCAAAACCGAAGGGTCAATGGAAGTTGCTTGTGAGGGCTAGATTCGCCACGGGACACTCATTTTATGGGGTTTAGGGATTCAGAAAAAAAGATATGAATTTTGAAGATTTTTGAAAAACAAAAATATAAAAAAACCGCCCGGCAGCGCATGTAATGGTTAAAAAAAGCACCCGGCAGCAAGTGGTTAAACTTTTTGACGGGCAGCTTGATCTTTTACTCAGGGCGATCAATCCCGACAAGACTGATGTTGCACAATGAAAGCAGACTATGAATACAAAGTTGTTTGTTGTCAGCTCATAATCACAATAAAGCTGGTCTAGTCCCAAGACTTGACAACGTGTGTCTGCAATTGTCTGTACAGTCCAACCCTGCAAGGGAAAAAAAGTCGCGTAGCTGCATCAATTCCAGAACATCAGTCTGACCAGAGACAAGCTATTTTTATTTTGACCTAAGAAGTGTTTGCATTAAAACAAGGGTACTTTGTTCAGTATGTTGAAGGACTTCTTCAATGCTAACTGGTTTCAACTGGTTTCAATCAAAGCATAGACTTCAGCAGAAAGAAGTATGCTTACTTGCCATCTTGAAGGAAGCACATACATGCCCGTAGCATGGGGAATATGCCTAGGACATTCTCCAGCCCCTCCTTGTGACAATCTTGCCACATCTTCTTTACACAGAGCAGAGAAAGATGTCTAATGGAGGATGTCTGAACCAGAGCCCATGGTAACATGACAGGGAAAGCTCGCTGGTAGAAGCACTCCTTTAAGTATAACCAATATAATACAAAATGACTTCAAGGATTTTTAAGAACTTAAAACAAAAAAGTGTTTAAATACAGTATTAGAATGAACAATGAAGAAAGTTTGGAACCACGTTTGTTCAAGTAGAGACCAAACAATTTCATTATTTTGATCCATTGCACATGTCCATGATCAAGTGAGAAACAACTGCAAACACACAAAGGAAGGTCATCAAACACTCTTCTGATAATAACCCTTTTCATAGAATATGTGAAAAATATGTGCACACATTCAATGATTATTTATGAACAGTAACCATCTCTTGACTTTGTCCAATGACTGTGTGTCTTCTATTAGCGCCTTCATCAACTGGCATGTACAGTGTAGCAGATTGAGCAAACTGCATATAGTACATATCAGCATAGTTGGAAAGAATGCTTTTTAAAAACTTGTGGAGACAAATTTACAGATTTATCACACCATCTGTTCAAGAAGTAGGTATCTTTATATTCTGATTCAGAATTTTCAGAAACCTAATAACTAATCACTTCTCCCAGATAGAATATTTAAGAGACAGCTGCTTAACAGCGTCATGTCACTTGACGCAAAAAGTTCGGCTGACAATTAATTGCCAACCATCAGCCTTGGTCATGTTTCTCACCAAGACTTCTTACATCTTTTCCGGCATTCATGTGGGGCAGGTTCAAGTGAATAGATGGTGTTGACACACTAAATCCAGAGTCTGCAATAGGATTGTTTTGTACAACACAGCAATTTCTAAGCACAAATGACACAAGCTACCCACTTTAAAGATGTGCATATTTTGAACTATATGCATATTCTGAAAGTGCCGCAGTCAAATTCATCACAAGTCATGCAGTCTTAGACCAAGTCACCAGTTATTCTGCAACAGAAACATTGCTCTGTTCTTTGTTAAACCTTACTCATCACAGGCAATGTGTAAGGACTTGTGAAGGGGCGCGGCCTGTATGACCGGTCTTGTGATAGACTCAACCACAACACTGGTCTTTTACTCATGTGAGATGAAAACAAGGACCAACCTTATGCTTCTTGTCTGGTTGTGCCATGCCAAGATGAGCGACCAATATGACTAATGGGCAGACATTATTTTCTGAAGTGTCTCTCGGCTGTGGGCACAAGAACAAAATAGAAGCAAATAATGATGGAACGCTGCAAACATCAATGTAATCTGATCAAGTTGGATGTTCGGCAATATTAGGCTCTTTCTTTTACAAACACGCACTCTTCGAGTATACATTTAGTACCAGCACAAGTGCATGTGTACTTAGCAATAAGCCTTTTGCTAGTGACCTTTGAACAAAATCTGGTACTCTGAGTTCTTTAAATTCACGGGAACATAACAATTTGAGTTCTCCATACTAAAAACACCATTGCTATACCTCGTGATTCGGGGCAAGCTTTTGCTTAGTTATGTAAGAGACACCTTACAACAATACAGTGTTCTCAATGGATAAGAAGGGCACAAAGGAACCAGTCCATTCCAAAGATGGTGGTTGCTATGCAAAAGCTTGCCCTGAATCATGAGGTATAGCAACAGCATCTTTTGTCTGGGGAATTAAAATTGTCACGTTTGTGTACAGTCAAATAACTCAATGTACCGGATTTAATTCAAGTTTAACTCCCAAATGGCTTATTAACCACATCATACACTACTTCAACTGCATGGTTCCACCTTTGCACATACACATTGGTAGTAACATGTGCACCGTAATCAGTGTTCCAATTTTCCCAACGAGTACGTCACTCTGCATTTTCACGTAAAGCACACGTCAGTTGATCTAGGTCACTCAAGACTAGATTCAAGCAATACCTCCTGGCAAGCTAACCAGCATTCAAAATTCTACACCCCCTCCCCTATGCCAGATTTATGAAGAATCCTTTTTATCACATTAAATGACACTTGTGAATGATCCCAACAACAGACCCTCCAAACAAAGCCCAAGTATCAACAACTGAATAGCTAGCAACCTACCCAAAAACTCCCGTTATAAACCACTCTGCAAATCACCTTTCAACCTTGCTTTTTTCAAAACTTACACTCTGTATGAGGTTCCATATGTGTTCCTCCAAGCTAGGTACAAGTATCAATAGCCGAGTAGCCACCCATATCATAAGATACTTCAGTGAGGATTGCTTCTCTCTGATGACTGACGACAACACATCTTCTAGTATCTGCCCAGCACAGTCCTGAAAGATTCAAGTACTTTGCTATTTAAGAAGTCTGTTGATTCTTTTCATGTCTTCACCAAAGATGGCAAACCAAATGCTAATTCATAAACTAGTCACAGTAATCACCTAAAACTTCAGTTTTCAAATCTTAGAGGAACTATTCATTCACGTCTTTAAAACTGCAATTGGTTTGTTTTTCAGTCTAAGTTGACCATAATTTCAACTTTTGTTTCACTTTTTCAAACCAGACAGACCTCCCAACACTGGCTACCAAGAATTCAGAATCCTTTTCTCCTAAATTCAGAAATTTTCATGAAAAAGCGGAATATTATCCCAGCTACTAGAACAAGGAAAAATCAGTGCTGCATTGTACAAGAGTCGAGTCCCTGATGATGTACATTATCGCATGTACATGTAGGTCTACTCATTGATTTCATACAATTTTGATTTCCACAAGAGTTTACATCATCTAAAATGGTCCGCAATTATATCTTATCTCCTAAATGCATTGATTTACCACAAAATTTAGTGTAAATTCACAGCGAAATTCACCGCATGGTGCTTGCACACATGACATGATTGTGGACAATTTCACAGCAGGGCTTAATTAAGATCCAAACGTTCTTAGCTGTGGTTCCAAGCAAAACTGGGCATCGTGTGACGCACGCATACAGTGCTAGTTACAATGTAGCTTATCGATAGAGGGCATTTTATCACGTGATCATGTCCAACTCCTGTCAAAAGAGGGAGCTGCCACGGACGTGGCACACTGCGGTACAGTACATTACAAGAACATTTTCCGGTAAATGATATAGGCGTATCAAAATTGAAATTTGGTGGAAATTTTCAGGCGAAATCGGAACGTCGGAAACGACATGAAAAAGCAGATATGTTCTGCCAAAAATCGGGAGGCTTGGGAGGTCAGTCAAACTATATTTATTTTACTGCCTTTTTGGTTTTATGCTAATGAGCATTTTCCATAGTCATGAGCAAAACTGTGATGTCATCCCAGGAAGACAGCTTCAATGTTGCATTGGTTTGTACACAACAAGTAATGCATTTTAAAGGATTTTTCTGGACTAAACTTTAACTTCTTTGACGATTCCTTCCATTTTTATAGTCAAAACAATAACGGAGCATCCACCTGTTTCATCGAAATGTTTCAGTGAGTAACTTCTAGGTTCACAATTTGAACAGAAATCCTATTTCTTAAGGAGACATCACAGCAACAGCAACCTCAGTTGTCCTGGAAACATGAATTATTTTAAACATTTTATAAAGTGCACTTTTCGATCCATAATGTAAAATAGTTTTCACACAATGAAGAGTACAGAGTTGTAGAAATATTGTGTCCAAGAAAAATTCACTGCAACTACTTTTTGAACATGAGCACTACAATGAAAGTTCTGGTGATTTTCTTATTTAAATTTGGTATCATGACCAAAAATGCCCCTACAAAGTCCATTGAATCCAAAAGCAAAAATAATTTGAGCACATAAAAGTGGAATATATCTTCAAAATTGTCCCATCTTACCTTGAGTATGTATGGTACCAGAACCAGCAACATCTGCCACAGTCCAATGTTCTGCCTATGTAGCTGGCTGTTCATCATGTCCCTTGGTTTTGTGCTTGTCTTCAGTTCATGAAACTGAAACAGAGTGGTAACTCTTGCTCACTTAGTAGAGGAAACCTAACATTCATTTCATGTGAATATTCTCTGACAGGAAATTTAATTAACAAATAATAACTACTGAGATGTCATATATGATATTTTGCAACCCAAAAGACTACTAGAACCCAGAGCAAATCAGTGGGTGCTAAACATTCCTGAATGTGTCAAGAACATCAATGCCACATGACAGCAGTCAATAATTATTTTGTTATACTCCTGTTTCGAATTCTCTGCAACATTTTTCCTCACCTGATGTGTCTTGAATTTAGTTAAAATAATGAGTGTCCTAATCTGTTGCAGCACAGAAAATGGTAAGATATACTCTGTACTATGTTGAACTTTGTCGCACACGCCCGAGTACATGCAGCCCCAAAATCTGAAATTAACATACCTTTGTGTATTTTGTGTCTTGAGTCCTTACTTTCATTCGTCGGATCGTATTAAGAATTGAAGCTGATACATACAGCCTCATTTTCAAACACGGAAGTGCGCAGATTGACGCCAAAAGCATTGTACTGTGATCCCACTATTGGAAGTGTCTCGTTGAAAGTAAAATCTTCACACCTTAAGGCCATTGTTGTGAACAAAATCTGTGTCTTCAAGCTCAGCAAGACATCATACAAAGAAACGTGTATGAAGAGACAAACATCACATAAATTGTATTTACACAGCCTCCCTATGACTGAACTGACAACAATTTGCAGCGCTTTAACAACTGACTGTATGCCACTTTGCTGCTCTCTCAGAATGAGACATTCAGGTGAGGAAAAAATCAAGAATTCAATACAGGGGTATAACAAAGTTATTAGTGACTAATGCGATGTGAGATGTGATGCTTTTGACACCTTCACAAACACACACCATCAAATTGGGTAATGGGAGTTAAAACACTGTATCTCACCTTATAGAAGTCATGTTAAACTGTTTCAACAGTGAAAGACACAAAATTACCATTCAATGTTCAGCTAAGTATCCAATGAACATAAAGAATTCCAAACCATATATGTGACCTGTCACCACAAAATGAGTTCCCAAAAACTGAGATATTGGTATTTTTCAATTAAACAGAGAGGGAACTTTCCAACTGCATTTACATGGAACAATTAGGAAAAAAGTATAAGGTGACAATAAGATATTATCATGGCAGCTTTGCGTCTTTGTTTCGACATTTCTGACCAGGCATGAATAATGCTATCATCAAAATTGCTGAGAAAATGACATTTTAATGTATAATCCTACGAAAAATTTGAAACCACATAGGAGATGGGTTACTCTTTTCAATTATAGGTTTTGCCGGACAATTTCGGAAAATGTGTGACCTTAATTTGTAAAATAATATTTCAATTTAGCGTAGATTTTGAAAATATTTTAAAACCTGGTTTCATTATCACAATAACATAGAATTCGACATCGTTTTGCATCCTTCAAATAAAAGAATGTGCATTAGGTGAGTGGGATTTCGGATTGACGTATTCATTGCCAATTACAACAAATGTGCATTCTTATTTGCTGAAAATCTGTCTTTTAACCACATGCAGCCAGGGAACCTAGTTTCAGGCAAATAGGCTGTATACAGGAAGCCAGGGAGCCCAAAACCCAACAAAAGAGCTGGGCCATAATTGTAACAAAAGACGGTACTCAGCACAAAAGACTGAGCTGCCGTGAATTGCCAACAGTTTTTCAGTTGTCAATATCGGAGGAAATCCATCCATGTTATGAAAGATTATACTACTATTTGTAGAGCGCAAGAGGATCACCACAGGGGACAGAAGCTCTCCAGCGCTCCAATGATGAGCGACACAATACCGCTGCACGCTAATCGGGCCCATATTGAAAAGACACCAGCAGTGCACTGTGCCGGTGTCGGGAACAAGAGAAACTTACATAACACCGCACAATCTGACCTCTTTTTACAAGGCTGCAGGCCTGGCTGAAATACTCGGGCATCAATAGATTTTCGTGTGGGTGTTAACGTCCATTAAATGGACCTAAATCACCTAAACATCTTTAAAAATGGAACTTCTGTAAGTGCACAAATGAATTCCAATTCCTGAGCAGGCATACTTTAAATAACACACAGGCGAAAACGCCTGCATATTTTGCAAAATAGCTTGAGTTCAAATTAAGATGAATGCAGAATTGCAGAGTTGCATTCAATTTTGCACAAAAATGAATGACAATATACTAAACCATTGCAATATCAGGAATTTGAATGCTGAATTTATACATTTGAATGCATCCTCCTTGAAACAGAATTTGTATTTGTTAAAAAGAAATAAAGATTTGAATGTTCGTTCTATATCACTCAAAACAAATGCTGCTATTACTTATTCAATTACACATTTTCCAAAATTGACCGGGAAAACCTATATCAAAAAATTGACCTCCACTTCAAACGGCTTTAAACCCTCAAAATAGGAAAGAGCAGGATGCTCATTTTGTTGTGACAGGTCACATATGCATTACTTGGCACCAGTGGGTCTAACTACTGGTACTTTCATACCTTTTTCAATAACCCCTGCAAGAAGACAGTGATGAGTCGGCAACATTCAAGTGACTGTCTTGTTGCTATCTTCAATAAGAAATTCAGCAGAACAACTCGTCGCTGGCGTGGTCTTTGTTCTGCACTGTATGATATTAAAAACGAAAAGATGTGCCAAAAATACAACTTAAAAACAGTTATTATAGGAAATTTAGCAATGTCAAGTACACCTACTCAAATCATTAAAGGAGAACTCTCTGAAGGCTCCTTTTCTCCTACAGCAAGATATTTTAGTGGAACAAATAAAACTGATTTATGATTATATTGCAAATAAACAGGAACATACAAATTCAGGAAGATTAACCACTTCCTGCCGGGTAGAGTATGCACATGCGGGATGCGTAACCGGGCAATTTTTCATGATTTTCCGTTTTCAAACTTTCATATCTTCATTTTAATATCGGACACTTACACCAACACGAATGACTGTCTGGCGGCTACTCTAATCTGACAAGCAACCTCCATTGACATCGGAGTATTGCAGCCAGGCCTGCCGCCCAGTAAAGAGAGCCCACATTGTGCGGTGTTGCGTAATTCCATTTGTTCCCGATATTGGCGCAGTATGTAGCTGAATGACGGACGCATCTTTACAAATGCGGCCAGATTAGCATGCAGAGTATTGTATCGCTCATCGCTGGAGGGCTGGAGCATTTTTGTCCCTGCTGGTAATCCGTGGGCACTGAATGCCGCAAACAATGGTATACTGTTTCAAAAAAATTACGGATTACCTCTGCTAATGCCAACACTCTGTGCTGACAGTATATGAAAATTGATTAGAAATTCCCAGCAGCTCGGTGATTTGTTCCAAGTTTGGTCTTTTGTTACAAGGCCCAGTTCCTTTGTTCCGATTTTCAGGCACCTCGGCCATGCACACACGGCCAATGTCTCGGCGCCGAGTGGTAAAACTTCCTCATAGTTACCAAAAACTTGAAAGCGTTATAAGCTTTTTGAGCATTAAGATTTCCGATGAGCATCACTGAAAATGACTTTAACTACATTTAACAGGTTGGGTAAGTAGTTTAATTTATAAAGTCACTCTTGCAGTTTATGACATGATTCACAAAAACCATATGTCACAAATAACAGGGACGGGGAAAGTGCAATTACAATGTACTACATTATTGCAATTCTAGGTAATATTGGGAGCTTCTATTCATTACCTTGTTTCAGGGCACAAGAACACTGCTACCCTAATAGGATGCTAACTTAGGACCAAAAACCTCTTCACGGCACATGAATTTAATGTGTAGTTGTGATCTTCAAATGAACAGGATTTCCATTAAATACTTTAGTTTTTAAAAGTAGCTGTCATGTACATGAATCACAGAAAGCTATGATGCAAGTACATGTACATCATAAGACCATAATAAACGCATTTTTTACCCAACACTTACATGTATTTGTTAAGCTTATAATCTTATAATCTTATAATGTTACCATGCAATGAGATCATCCTTTACAGTCTGGAGATGGCTCTGCTGTGACAAAAACACACTGGTATCTTGCTGCTGCCTACAACCAGGGAAAGAACCGAAAGTTCTTTAGTAGCATTGAATGCAGAGTCACTAGAAATTTGAGATGGTTTATTTTTGCCAAAAATGTGAAGGTTTAGTTCTTCAAAGAGGTGTACATGGGTAGCACTGTAACCAGGTACAGTGTACCCTATGAAATAAAACACAGGCATGTGGGTACCAGTTATCCTATAGGAATCAATTCCCAATCTCAATGAAACACAAAAACCCCAAAAATGAGAAAAAAAAATGGAAATCTATCAATTTCATTTTCATCAAAACATTCAAAAAAAATATGTCTATATGTTGTCAATACTGAATAAGAGCACAGGATTTAGCATTAACAATTACCACAATACATCTACATGTACTAGTTTTTATTGGAAATTTCTTGACAAACACCTTTTAAAATCTGTCTTTTGTTTGAGAGGTTACTAAATTATTTTCAATTTGGTAAGGAATTACCAGTCTCATAACTTCAAACCTATTTGAGACATTTATGGTGACATACTCAGTTAACCAGTTCCAAAGCACAGCCCTAGTTCTTTGATAAATGATGCTCACTCATCCGTGACTGCAGGTAGGGCTGTGCCAAATATCCGAATAACCCAATATTCGATCAATTGTCAAATACTGATTATGCAATATAATTTGATCATTCGAATGCAAAATTCATGAAAAGGAAGGGAAAATTTTCTTTTGCTTTAAATGAAAAAAATTGTACCATGGAGGTTTGTTTCAAGCAGATTCAAAAGAAAAGCGTCAGAAATCTTACAATGATTTAATAACAAGTAAATTATTCATTAAATAATTTAAAAGGAATAGAACAGGACAAGAAAGTCTTGTTCAGTTCACCTCTTAAATCTTGAATCTTGCTAAATCGTGGCATACTCCTAGACGTGAGAAGCTATTACATGTATATTGATCATCATAGAAAAATGTGTGTGTTATATGGTTTGTTCATCAACAATCTGCCAGTCGGTGTGACCAAATAGTCAAATATTCGATCAAATTGAAGGTCGAAAATGAAAATAGTGAATTTTTCGAAATGACTCAGCCCTAACTGCAGGGAAACAACTTGCATATTCTTGGCAAGCTGATGGACCTCAATGTTCTTTCATACATGTAAATCTGATGCACAAAGCTTAACTCAGTGGTAACACAGCATGATATAATTTGACTTCATGTAATTGTTCTCATTTAATAAATTACTGATTCAAAGTCTGAGGAGCCCAGCATCAATATACATTCTCTATGTTGTTGTAAATATCAAAAACAAGCAAGGGAAAAAATATACCAGATGTAGTTTTCTAAAGTACTTATCCTTACCTGATATCTTTGCTAAATCTAGAGCTCACAGTACATAACTCTACAAGTAATGACATGTGATTAGTGATGGCCTTCATAGTTAGTATCCTGCTCTCTTTGCCGTCAAACTGACTTGCCCAATGACTACACAGATGTTTGACGAAGATTAGGAGAATCTTGTGTTTGCCTTCACCCAGAGTCAGGATACTGCTGATGACCTGCAACGAGTCACACACATGTTCAAATATATCAAAATGGACCTGGATGCTATCACTGAATTTCTGAAGGTCCCTTAAAACTGCCAATAGACCTATTGTACCCGCTATAAGTGGGTATCAATCATTAACAAACAAGGTGTCCTCCCACAGCAATGTGTATTTTAAGCATTGTTTACCAAAAACAAAGCCAATTTTCAGTATAGCACTCAGCACATCAGTAGTCTGAGTACTACACTGACTGTTAGCTTTGTTTTGGTAAATGAAACTTATGACACACTTTGCTGTGGGAGGACGCCATATTTGTTAATGTTATTTGTTAATAGCCAATATAAGTCACATGACTTACTAGGTGCAATCAGTCTATTAGCCAGAATGTTCTACCTTTAAGAACAATTGTTCGGGGTTCTAAATGCAACAATTGATCACCTTATCAGCTACAGAACTATGCTCACTCTGCTCACTTTCAGTGTAAACTGCTTTGATATTTTGTACTGCACAGAAAAATCCTTCATTGACACATGTGTAAATGGGCTCTAATGGGTCACTTGCCAGTAGGCAATTTATGAGCTCTGGCAGAGTGCGAAATTAAACCAAAAAAGTGCTCGGACAAAATGTCATAACACAATCAATTTTGTTCTGCCATTACCATCTTTTGATCTGCCATGTTATATAAAAGGTAGAGTTATAACATGCAGTGTCAGGTATCGAAATACACTTTTTTTCCCCTGGTCCTAACAGAACCACACACGCAACCGCATTTAGCAATACTTGTTCGGGCGCAGGCCACAACAATTTTTTTTTTTTTTTTTTCAGTTTGCCCGATTGGGCAGGCCATGTCATAAATTTGCTTAATCAAATTGGCTCAACACTTGCCAAAGATTTATTTAACTAAGGCCTACTGCATGCATGCAGTCTTTTATTAAGCCAAAAAATTCATGTGATGTAGTTGTGCTGTGCATGCCTCTCAAAAATTGGGTTGGTAGGTCGGAACATTTTTTTGTGCGGGGGCAATTTTGTGCTGACTGAATGGCATCAGTAGGGAGGAAAGCTTCCAAAAGTATCTAAAAAAGTGAAGAACACCTGCCTTAATCTATGTAAAAATTTCTATATACGGCAATTCACAAGAAAATTATGAACAATTCACACAATCATGATGGCAATCACGGCGGCAAACGAGCCAACGTTGTCCGTGTATCACGTGGTAAGCGTGAGTGATGCATCTTGATCAGCGGGCGCTAAACCTTGTACCATGAGCAGAACAACCTCAAATTACACTCATGAACACAGAATATACATAAATAAATATGAGACCACATTCTGTGAATTAACTTGCAGAAAACGTCTTGCAATATAACATCAATGTCTTTCCGGCCTGCAGCTTTTTGCATTTGCAACGCGTACGGCCATGTACATTCAGTACATGTGCAGTACAGACTGGTACTGGTTGCTACATTTGCATGGGTGCAGCGCGGCAGGAACCAGAGCAGCTTCCTTTAATGCATAGAGTTTCACGGACGTGTTTTCACCACTGTGACAGTGAAACGTGAATGTTGACAATGCGCAAAGAATTATGGGGCGGTTTCATGTCTGTGCAAGTGAAGTATACATACATATACACCCGTGGTGCTAGGTGACATGGGCCAGTAATGAGCGATCAGCCCTGATGAATGTCTTGGGCGTAATTAAAGTAATTCTAACACAAAACTAATAATAAACCAGATGTCATAATCCCAAATATTGTGCTGATATTTCAAGAGCTGCTATTGATATGTTGGTTGGACAATTTGCCCGAGCATTTTTTTATTTTGTTCGGACAAGCGCAATAAGTGCTCGGAAAATACCCGATGTCCTACAGTAATTTCATGCTCTGGTCTGGTAACATGAAATTACAAGCAGCAACAACAAAATAATGGTTGGTTGGTTCATATAGTTTTGCACTGACTTGTTACATATTACAGGTACAGCTTAAGGAGCGTAGGTGTAATTCCAGACAATGCGCACAAGCCCACTGAACTACAATTCACAATGTACATGTACATAAAAGTTGTAACATGTACATGTACCTTTTTGGAAATTTCCAAATAGGGCATATGTACCATTTCTTCGTCTCCCTTGGGAATTTTTCCCAGCAAAATGAATCATCTTGAAAAAAGAATTAGAAACATTGACTGAAAATTGACCTTGTGCCTTCAAGTTACAGCTAAAGCTTATCAAACTTGTTTTCAAAGCAAAAAGCTCAAAAAGCAAAAAGACATTTCAATGCTCTAAATGCAAGCACTTTTAAAGACTATCAAGGTCTAGAATTCCATTTTCAAGTACCCAAATCCAGCAAACATTGATGGTCTGTCTATTGAAGACTTGTACATACATCAATTCGTATGGAATCATTTGATGTGTACCACTTTATGTGAGAAGTTGGCAAATTGCGGGACACAGATCCGGTACTGAAGTGAGAGTGAATTTTTTTCCAACAGTGGCTTTTCAATTTTTCCCATTGACGGCATATTTTATAACCTCTGTCGTCATATTACTCAGCATACATTAATACTTTTTTCATAATGAGTACATTTTGAAGGACTTTTAAGGACCTATAACAAATTCTAGGACTTGCTCGGCCTTAAAAGACATATTTTTTAAATTCAAGGACTTTCAAGGACCACACAAGCCTGATAAAATGGCCAACACCAAAAAAAAATAAACTTCTTAAGTGACTCAATTAAAATCAAATTAATCCAAATACTTACTGAGGTAGTTAGAGACAATCGGGGAAAAACAAATCTCACTTAAAGAGAATGTATTGACATTACTGGTTTTCAACAATTTGCCATTAACTGCATGAAAACATTACTGTGTCAAGAATAAGCATCACAAAATACAAGGCATTTTTTTTACAACAGTGAGATGCCGCAAAAATCAACACGATGGGGTAAACACAAATATCTGGTTAAGCGATCATTCAGTATAGATATTTTCAGTCATAGATGCAAGTGCCCATACCGAACTCTGACCCATATTCAAACATGTGCCAGCCCGCCCAACAAATGCTTAGGTATGAGGATTTGGGACTAACACAAGTAAGAAATAAAGTTAAAAATGAAAACCAAGGAAATTCCTGCATTTTCTTAAATGCCTCTTCATCTACTTCCATGTTGCACCTTTCCTACAGTAGCAGAATCGCGAAATGAAACCAACTTTTCCTTGAATCATCACTTACAATTGACATGTAGGTATAGTTACACTAGTCCCTGTTGTAATAATGGCATTTTATTGAATAAGCCGCGCTGGGTACCATTCAGATACAGTAGCACTGGAGGTGCAATTACGTACGTGTCCAAAGTCAGCAACCAAATGTCAGGCAAAATGTTTTTTCAAACGGATGAAACTAGCAAGATATTTATCAAAGTTTTTTGCAACTCAAGTGTCCATTTGCACATTACTTCCTGTTTTGGTGGGTTTTAGTTCAAATCTGCCAGCTTTGTAGCAATTATCAAGCAAGGTTTTCTGTAACAGAGTCACCAGTGTTGCATATATGTATTTGGCAGCTGGTCTACAGTACATGGCAGCCTGTTGACATATGCATAT
This sequence comes from Acanthaster planci, assembly GCF_054643075.1. Taxonomy (NCBI): domain Eukaryota; kingdom Metazoa; phylum Echinodermata; class Asteroidea; order Valvatida; family Acanthasteridae; genus Acanthaster; species Acanthaster planci. The sequence continues at coordinate 18,107,830 of NC_141777.1, read as the reverse complement.
GGCATGCAATGTAGGCTATCAACGAACAATACCGACTGTGCCATGTATTGGCCGTTGTTCCATCGTGAGTACAATTTTCCTCAAATTTGAGTTATTATCATCAGTTCTAAATAATGTATCTTTTATGTAAAATATGTCATGTTCGGCAAAAGAAAATAGAAAGCCAAAGGGGATGTTTGCTATCCTCGAATGCTCAGTATAGCTGTGTTCGTTTGGGCGGTGTTCAACTGTATTTGGCTCAGGTGCTCAGTGCTTTAGTTCTTGAGGAAAACACACTTCTTACCAAATCCACCAGAAAATCTCCCCAACACAACTGATTATTTCTCCGTTACATACCTTGTCAAGAGCATCATGCATCTCTGTTCCCTCCTCTGCAACCAAGAAGCACTGCTGGAAGATAAGTTCTACACCAGCTGCATAAATGAGCCAAAATTTCTGCGCTTTCTGTCTCCATTCATCCAGGATCACAGACCATGCTGCCTCCACTAGCTCCACACACATGGATCTGGCATCTTGACTGATCTAAACAAAGACAGACAACCTATACTACATTTACATGTAGAGACTTGAAAAAGTAATTAACCATTACTGCCAAAGGGCAGCTGGACCTAACCTTGCCCAATCACACAAACTTCAACAGGTATTTACCTAATTTTGTGTAATTTTGTTTGGGTACAGTGGGCCCATTGCACATCGCAAAGAGTATGGGTGGACTGTACCTAATCAAACAAATGTACACAATATCATTGTGTATAAACTGTATCTGTGCTACCTATTATGAGAGGAACGACCTATCTGCTGGGCTCATGTGCGCCATCTGCTTATGTGTTGCCTACCCTGAATCCCCTAGGTCTCTTCTCAGGCAAGGGTTGGTGAAGGGTCAGGCTACACTCCTACCTGAGGCAATCAATCAGTGTACCACAACATGCCTAGTTTCTGGCCAGGATCTTTTAACCACAGCTGCTGGTTCAAAGAAACACATCATCATTGCCCTGTTTTTGTGTTTTTTCTTCTTATCAAAAACTAGAAAAGAAAAGTTGTGAACTTCTTTTTGTCTTTCTTTTCTCTTTCTTTACTTTATCTTTATTTTCTCCTTTTATCTTTCTTATCTCCTTTTCTCTTTCTTTGACATTTCTTGCACAAAACATGGCAAACAGAGTACCCCCTCTATTGTGTCCTTCATTGCATTGCATTAGAAATGCACAATCATAAAACGTGGACACTATTGAGTCTATGGGTAAACCCCAGTAGCCTGACAAAAAGTCGCAGGGCTACAGTACCCATTCAATCCAAATTCAACAGGGTACAGTATGTGCAGGCCCACAGTACCCATTCGCACAAAAATTCAACAGCAGATATTAAGCTACCAGTACCCAATGCCACAAATTCACACACTTTACTGGTGTTGAATTCTTTGTGGCTAGAGAAAGTTAGGGTTAATTAAAGAAAAAAAACTTAAAATCTACCAGCAAAATGATCTTTTAAAACTGACAGCATGTCTGGCACAATGAAATCAAATCCCAGGGTGTGAATGATTGTTTTCGAACAGAATTAGCAAAAAGATGCTGATCTTTAGCAGCTGCTGACATAAAAGGACTACATCTACAAATAAGCCCTTGCAGTGTTGCAGTCATATCCATCACAAGTCCCTGTAAATCTATCACAAGTCATCCAGTCTTTAGCAAAGTAACAAACTATTCAACAGAAGCAATCCTTCGTAATTATTCACTATGTTTCTGGTGACTGGTGCTGTGAGAGGAGTTGGGACTTGTGAGGGACTCGACTACAACACTGGTTTGGCAACGTCCAAATGGCACTGAATGTGGTTATGCACATAGCCACAAGGCATGAATGAATGGTAAATTACCTTGTAAATCAGCACCTTGGCACTCTTCATTAATGGCACTGCATCGGTGCCTTTAAGTAAGGTAAGATCCCGGACACAAGCAGCAAGAATTGCTTCATATGGCTGAGTAATTGGGGAAGGTAGAGTAGCTTGAAGCAATACACTCATGCACTTCCACTTGGTGTATAGAATAAGGTTGGACATCTTACGCAGGTTGTTGGTAGCACCTGCATCGGGGATACTGAGGGATGGGACAGATTTACAGTTTCAATTTGTCACCTTTGGCTTCTGCAGTCAATCTTCATAAAACAATATGGCATACAAGTATGCTATACACAGGGACATTACTTCTATTCTCCCCATGTTTGATCTTTTTTTCTTCATCAAAACTGCATGGCAACTCATGAAATCTTGCACAGGTTAACATTTCAATACAAATTATGGGTATCACCCTTCATACATTGAGAAATGGTGGCCTTTATTACAACTTTCATTGATGACTTACACATGTAGATCGCCATATTTAATTTGCTACAAGAAACGATTATGCCCTTCAACACAATACTTGCCAGTTGCCTAAATCATCCATTTCTAATTTGATTGTTGCATCTTACTCAATCCCAGCATTACTATGAGAGCTGAAGCCATCATTTTTAAAATAAATCCAGAATTTAAACAAGTTCTAAAACCCATTTCTAATTGTGTTCAGCTGGAATATCAGTAAATTACATAAAATTAATCTTATTATAAAGTTTAACAAACAAAATGTCCCTGCATTGTGTTTTCATCTTCTGTATTTCTAATTTCATGCATTAAAAGTTTTCAAAATATGTGACAAACGTGAGTAATTGCGATACATAAGAACTGGAAATATGTTTACAAACAGCCTCTGATGTTTAAAGAAAAAACTTTGAATGCTTACATTACCATGGGAGTAGGTATATCATCCCCGAAGGTTACCAATGGTAACAGTGTGTCCCAAGGCAATGTGAGCAAAGTTTTACTCTTAGTCATCTGTACAAGCCACAGAAGCAGACAGCATGCTGCATAGGATTGAAAGTGGCTCTGTAACACATTGCTCTGGAAGAAAAACCAAAGAGTTGTTTAACAATCCAGGAAAAATTCACAAGGGTGACTGCAAACAACACAAGTACAGATGAAAGAGATGAAGGCTATAAAGGACAGACTCTGACAAGTATGTGGGCTCAGTCTCCCATGGTATACTCAACAAACAAACACTGTGATGTTTGAGAATTGTAGATTGCTACCATATTACGCTAAAGCAAAAAAAGTATTTCAAACACATGCAAGGCCTAAGTATAAAAACAAAATGATGCAGTGTAGTCCTCAATTACTATTGGCTTCCCCACAGAGCATGATGAGATGAGAAGCTACAGTGGTTCACTGCGGGGCATTCGATGAGCTGCCTGCATACATGCACTTGCTCCACTGATAACAGCATTCCTCATACGGGAATGTCCATGTGACTGTGCTAATAAAATGAACTCATGGTATTCATGATAAAAAGGAGAAAAATTCTCTCAGTCGTTGTATGCCCATCTTGACTTTGGCCAGAAAGCTTTTAGACTCTACAACCAAAACAATCTGTTGAGGGGGTTACACTTCTCAACAGACTACCAAATACACCATAGCTAGATCAATGACATCTTACCTCTCTACCCTCTGTGCTTTGAATCACAAGAAGCTTGCAACACTCTATCAGTCTTGCCTGTCCACTGATGAGAACATTTCCCATGAGGGCAGACACTGAGCTTCTCTCTAAGAAGGTATGGATAGACTCCAGAACACTGAGGTACAGTGAGACCCTGCTGGTATCTGCTGACTAAATAAATGGAAGTGCCCTATATAAGCCACGTTCATAATAACTTAGTTTAATATGAACATTACAAAGGTGTAGTTGTCAATAAATGTGTGACTGATGTACACTCCATGGTTACTTCAAGGGGAAACATTATGGTTTAAACACTTCATATTTACCTCTGCTATGTCAGATGACTGAAGCCGTCTGGTAATGAAGGAAAAAATTTCCTCCAAACATGGGAACAGCAAGGTGAACATTTCATGCTGTACTTGATCTGGGGGAAAATCAAGAAAGACAACAAAATTGTTTTAAAGTTTGCTTTGACAAAAAATAAAACAGGTTACTTAAATATTATATCACACAATCTTGAATAATTTCACTTAAAAGCACATTATAAAAATGAGAAAACCAAGGTTAATGCCGCTCTCACTATGGAAGCTTGTCATGGTCAAGTCAATTTCTTAGGTATGTGAAGTTAGGTTTGGCATATTTTTGCAGCTTCAAAGATTAGTTTAAAATGAAAAGAACTGATACACTTATCTAAAGAGACTGAACAAGATACAGCGGCCACATTAAGCAGCTAAATGTCAAAAATAGTAGTTCTCCTTTAGACACCTGCAACAACATGTCAAGCATCTTACTACTCCAAACTGTCCTTTACATTCTTCTGATTCTAATCCAATGAACAAGAATAACTTAACCACTTCGGACCGGGGCATTTTTCAACGCTGAGAATGCTGGGCCGGCATGACTATCATTTTTTCCATTTTCAAAATTCTTCAACAATTCATCATTCCATTTAACAGTCGTTTATAGCCGCACGGAGTAATCTTCAGGCACTACTCTAAGTTGACAGGTGACCTTCATTGACGCCCGAATATTTTAGCCAGGCCTGCAGCCTTGTAAACAGAGCCCAGATTGTGCGGTGTTATACAGCTGTCTTTTGTTCACGAAGATTAGCATGCAGTGGTGCTGTGTGGCTCATCGCTGCGGTGGTGTAGAGCTTTTGTCCCCGGTGGTAATCCGCTTGCTCTAAATACCCCAAACCCTGGTATACAGTTTCAAAATAACGCTGGATTATCACCACTTTTGAGAGTGAAAAATGCCAGTCATGCCCAGCACCCTGATCTTTTGTTCGGAGTACGGTCTTTTGGTACAGGGCCCTGTTTCCTTTGTCCGAGTTCGGAGACCCCGGCCACACATATAAACCATACGGCTCCGATCCCGGAGTCCCCGGCTGGTAGTGGTTAAGCTTGCACAACTGCAGTCACAACAACCAAAGAAAGGAAAATGGTTAATTGTGAAAAGGTCGCCTGCAGTGTACTAGTCTTGTGCATGGTCTTGTGTCCGGTCATGTGTCTGGTCTTGTGATGGAATCCACTACAACACTGGTCACCTTTACCAGTGTCAGGTGAGCCACCACTGGTGCTTGGGTGATGAAGATGTAGCAATATACTATGAAGCAGCTGAAGAGCTGTGTCAGCCTTAATGACTGGTAGATAGATGTGACTGCCAATACTAGCTAAGACAGAGACCAGTGGTGCTAAGATGGCGTGTAGGTGAGACCCATTATTTGTACGTGAAGACCTGTAGATTAAAAATATGAAAAGCTTAGAGGGGTGCTGTGAGACAGTCCTGAAATTCAGACAAATTGATTCATTCTGGGGAGGTTCAGACATTTTTCTGTTAACAGTTGGGTAGATTGGATTATTCAACAAAAGCAAATATGCAATGCGTACGTATTAATCTGCTGTTGAAATAAACTATACATGTAGTTTTTGCTGAAACTAGTTTGAACTTATTTTGCTATAATACCCAGGAAGAAAGTGGTCTTTCCAAAGCAAGGATTTCTATGTGACAGCAGTCATGTCAGACACAACCGTGTTCAAGTCACTTACTCAATTCACCAGAAAGCAATACAGATGCCAGATTTTCTTCAATGGGTATTGTCCCTGATTTTGTATCCCACCCAATTCACTGTCATGAAAAACTTTTATTTACTCTACAGTTACAGAGGCATAGAATGTCACAAGATGAGAAATCCAGGTTTTCACAATCCATTTCATCCTACATGTACATGCTACGGGAGAGGAACATTTAATTACAAAAAAACACATAGGTTTACAATCAGCTCACATCTGGAAGACACCCAGACCGACTCACCTGTCAAATTTCAAGTTGATTTGTTAAGTCCTAAAGTTATGGTGGGAACTGACTGCACACACCAAAATGGGACAAGCATACAAACACATTTATAAATGGAAAAGGTGGAAATTGTATATAAAAATAAAATTCAAAATAAGATAAAACCAGATCTAAAAACTGCGTCTCACAGAAAATGTCCCTGAACAGGAAACCGTAAGTACAATCATCGATAAATGACAGCATGCGAATCACCAAACCAACTTTCAATTTGACATACAGGCTCACAAGTGTGATAAGTAAAGCACGGTAATCTACACATCATGCCAGTAGGCCTATAGTGAAAGAATATAAGACCTTGTCACTGTGGTTTAAGACCCGGACATTTCATATTGTTTCCCTCGACATCATGCTTTTAATCAATTAAGTAGTATCTAATGAGATGATATTCATCAAAAACTAGTTTGTTTTTTCAATAGTTTTACCGTATACTCCACTTAAGTATGCACCTTAGCTATTTTTGTTGAAAAAAATGCCAACAAAAACCCTGCTTTTCAAAACCAAAATTCTTTCTTGATAGAGAACCTTTTCATCATTTTTGTAGCTTGTTAGACACTCTTTCAGCTGATACAGGCCTAAATTTGCATTCAAAAAATATTGAAGAGTGCAGAAATTTGCGTTTACTTTTTACAGTAAACTATGAAAAGTACCAAACAAGAAAAATTCACATCAACATTTGTTTGTTGATGCATTTTTACAATCGGCCATAAACCGCCTGAATAATATACATATATAAATAAATACAATCAAGTGGAAAAGTGGCGCAATTCATCATTGTGCCAAAAAAATCAATTTTCTGAGCCGCTGTCACCCAAGAATTAACCTTTTTGGAGCACAATGAACAGTACCCTCTATTGTTGACATATGTAGAGTATACTGAATGTGGTTGCTGCTGATGACGTCGGGCCCAGCGCTCTGTGTCATCGCATTCGCTCGAATGCCATCAACTTCGTTGTAATTGTGTGGACTTTGTGTGCGAAGGTCAGTCGTAATTTGAGGGTTATAATAATACAGCTTAGGTGGATTTTAAACTGAAAAGTTGTTGACAGAAATGTAGCTTTTTGTCAGGGGCAATGTCAATTGTTGATCCTGACGGACGCTAGAGGGTGAAGAGATATTTTTGCACTACATGTAGTTGTCATGTAAACGAGCCAAACGATGACATTTCTACTTGCTCGGTGTTGTGTCATGGCCTGGAATAGATAAGAGTTTCTCAAACCGAAACATGGTCTATTTCAACTTGAACTGGAAGATAGTTGAAAAAAAAAACTGAAAGGAAAATCATGTGTTGAACAAAAGCGGCCAATTTCATTCACCAGCAAAATACATACATAATGCCATACCCTGACCTTGCAGGTTCAGAACGCACTGAGGGAACAGTGACCCAACGAATACTGCTTCTTTAGGAAGAATTGAAAAAACATGTTTGAATGGGAAAGACAGGTCACTTGGAAAAAGCAACTTGTTCAATTTTTAAGATTGCTTCGTACTATGAAATCACTACAATGCTTAGTGAAAGAGGGACCCAGACCAAGTGAGGAATTTACTTTATTGAAATAATAACTCTCAAATAAAGAAAAAAATCATTGTCATTTTATTTAAAAATTCAATAAATTCAAAGAACATTAAGTGAAAGTGAAATTTCCCCCTTCCTTTCCTGTTATGTTGCAATGAAATGCAAATGCATAATGATCTCACTTCCAAACTGAGACAATCATCTCTTTAAAATGATCGCAGAAATTTTTAAAAACTGCGATAGCCACAGGTTGCTGCATGCTCTTTCCAGAAATAACTGTCAATAGAGGGCACCTTCATTTATGGAGATCAATAATAGTGCGCTTTTGCCAATGCATCCATTGCAAAAATGTTTTTCTGTAGCCAAATTGAAAATCCATGAGGACTCTTAATAAGTTCTGAAGACTTACTCAATTGTTTAAATTGATGTGAGTGAAATTAATTTGATAGTATTTACTGATGTCTGGGTTAGGTAAGGTTTTAAACCACTGTGCTGGATCATTATTTTTTGCACATTCACATGCAACCTCTTTTGACATTTCTTACAATATGGATTTCATTTAAACATACTCTCCTTCCCCCAAACTTTAAAATCTTTTTTCTACCATCAGCGAAGTTAATGGAATTCATCAGCGAAGTTAATGGAATGTGTAAGATATTACAGGTGCCAGGCCCTACAATTTGAAGCCGGTTCCAGGCATCAATGGTCAATATGCACACTGCTAAACATAGGCCTGATAAACTCACCTTTCTCTGCTTATGTGTTTAGCATCTACTACAAGAAGTACCAGACACGCTACTCTGGAAGGCTCTCCAATATCACTCAGATCTATGGAAGCATTTGACAATGCAGACGGGTCGAAGGTCAATAAGGTAGTTACTTCGGAGCATACAGCAGCCACCATATCACCATTTGAACCAAAAAGCTGGGTATCCCGACTAGCTGTAATCCACTCACACACCTAACAAAAAAAAAGTATCTGGAAATAGTTGGATCCAACCAGCACCTGTTTGGGTACACATTGATAATTTTCAGTGCTACTGTGACTCTTTAAAAACTTTATTTTGCACTATTTCTTTGGTTTATATCCTGTATGACCAAATCACTCTTACTTTTGTTAACATTCATTCTTATTTGGACTATGTGAAAGGTATACTGCCCAGGTTGAATAAATTTTTCTCCCTTGAAATACAAGATTTCACATTTTGTTCGGAAAATACGTATCGATTTGCATCCTGATGGCACTTTTTATATTACTGACAATGATTAAATTTAAAAAATTAAAATCATCCAGGACTGAAACTCTTGCAGATGAGTATCATTTCATATTGATGTATAAGATCGAAAAGTAAAACTTTAGTGATCCCAACCACCAGATGAGTTTATGACTTCAAACAATTCCAAAATCAGCAGATTGCACTTTAAACATCTCAATGTGACTTACTCGTATTTAATATTTCACTAGACAGTCCAAGATTAGACAAATTGGATTAACAATGTGTTTCACCTTGTCATTAAAGGACAGGACAATTCAGTCAACTAGAGTGCACTGAGTTGAATTAAACTTTTCCAGCAAATCAGCTTGTGAATGAAGTTAGTACAGTGTTGATAGACATCTAGATACCGGAATCAGTTTGCCACCTCATGCGAACACAAACTGAAACTTGCTATCGCAAGAAAAATGGTCACAAATGAAAATCTGACAGAGAAGAGTAGTTTGCATTTGCATTTGGACAGAACCTACATGTAGATCCCCACAGCTGAACCATTATGAAGCTGTGGTTACAGTCTGAACTCTCATCATTCTAAAAGTATGGAAAATTGGTGATTTTTATCAATATCAGCAAAATTTTTCACCATTTTCAGGATATGATGGACAGGTCAAGTTAAACAAATACTTGAATTGAAGTCTAACTGAAAATCTGAGACCAAATCATGAAATATTTCTGTAGATAGGGCAACTAATCACCCTTCTTAGCTTCCCCCTTTTTCTGCTTGAGACCCTCCCTGTTATTTGTACCTGTGTCCATAAAGGACTACCTCTGCACAGGCATTTACTGAAGACTGTCAAGAGGACAGAGAGCTGCTGTAGAGAGGTTCTGTCTTTGTCTAGTAGCCTCAGCACAGCTTGCAGCATTAAACACTGCACTACACGGCGATAACTGACAGACAGCATGTTGACACAGGAAAACTGCATTTCTCTGTAACAAACCAAAATTTTATCAGCATGAAATAAGGCCGTTGTTAAACAGATATTTTCAAGCTCTTTCTAACCTGTCTACAAGGCTGGTCATAAGTGTTGGAAGGAACAAAATTAATGAATGTTTGCTTTCAATCCTGTGTGATTTTATTGTCTAGGTTAACGTGTGTGATCACACATTTAATAAGTAAAGTAAGTAAAACAGAGTACTGAGTTAGCTTGGAATTTCTTCTCTAGAGTTTATTTTGGTATCAGTGCTGCTACTGAATTTTCCAATCAAAATGTTCCATTTATATGTATGTTTGAATACACACATTAACATAAGCTTCAATGTGCAGAACAATCTGTTACTGTCACAAAGTTCTCTTTTTTAACAGTCAAAGGAACACAATTTTTACACCTGGCAATTGTCCCTACCTCAGTAGCTGCAGTTCAGTTGGTCCCCATGCACTGCATTCTGGGAGGTTTGTCAAGGCATCTACGACAAATGTCAGACTGACAGGGGTCCAGGACTGACGACAAACAGCTGCAACCAACTCCCGCAAGAAATCTACCAGCAAACCAAATGAGGCAGCAGTAAACAAACTTTTTCATCTCTTCTCATTTTATTTAAATCTGGTCCAATACAAGTGTGTTTACCTTGATCTCCTTGCAAGAAAATCAGGCAAAATAGTGCAAACAAAGGCTTCAGAGTTATCCCTCAGGACCTTTAAAATCTAGAAATGTACAGCCTAATTACTTGAGATTTGGTGCCCAGGGAATTACAAACTGCACAACATATTTCAACAGGGTTCAAACAAAGCTACTTTATTTTGGTTTACGCACAAAGTCTGAAACGTTAGTTTTAATGGTCCCAGCCAGTGGTAAGTGTAACAATTCAAATGACCTGTACATTGTATTATGGTGATAGTTCTGATAATGCTAGTCCACAAACATCACCTTACTACATGTATGTATGGTTTTTTAATATTTCCGGATGCCTGCGGGTGTGACATCCATTCAACCAAATATATTAGTTTTACAACAAAACCAAGGATCAGTCAACTGTTGAATTGACTATTACCTGCACATTGTTGTGCTGTGAGAATCTTGACACATGTCTGCATGAACTGTGTGAATGCCTCTGCAACAAGAGGCCGAGAATGGTCACCTTGGGTCTTGTTGACATACAGGCTGCTATCATTCAGCACAGGCAGAACACTACTGAAAAAGAACTGAAAGGATTCATAAAGAAGCAGTAATTAGCACACTCTCACCATTTTTACGAAATTGTAAACTGAAAGGTTATTATACAGTACTTCATGGGATATGGAGGCTACTGGGTGAAGTCCTTGTAATTCATCAAGATTTGATAATATTCAGTCAAGGAGAATGGAAGAGAGACTGAATATTCATGCAGACAATCAGTGAGATTAAGCTGTGCCCATTCTTTGCACAAAATTACAGTCTCTGGCTTACATGTAAACTGTTTCCCAAGCATCTGGTGATTATGTAACATGGTCACTGAGACAATCTTCTACGTGTAAGTGTGGATTTGTCAAATTACTCATGTATGCATAGGCAATGTACAACGAATGGAATTCGTCAGCAGTCCCATTTATGATGAACAGTTAATGTTTTTCTGTTATTCAAAGCATGTCACCCTGGCAAGTCATATCTGATGGTGGCAAACATCTTAAAATCTTCTACCTTGTCAAGTGACACAGAGATTGTGCATAAGCAGCAACTTCCCGTTACAACTTGGAGACAATACATGTATGTTGCATCACTATAACAAACCATTATGCTTAAAATATCTGACACAGACGTACATGAGGACTTGGATAATAAAAAGTAAATTTGCCAGGCATGACACTGAACTGGACAGTCTACATGTACATAGAAACACAGAATCCTCACAGTATACTGTACCTCTGTTCCACCTTCTTGCAATATAGGACAGGATGTAATGTTGAGCCCTAGGTATTCCACAAGACCCCACTGTGATATAGTTTTGGTTTCATGCACAAACCAGCGGGAGAACAGAACTGTGAGCCATGAGGAATGCAACAGAGGTCTGCCATCTGGAGGAATACACCAATCAGAGAGTCCAAATCACTGTTTGTACACATACATATACATGTACCTGCCACACATGAAGCTGCAATTGTTTTGTACAAACAGACAAATAAACATGATGCTTGCTTTGTATACTGTATAAGACAGTAAATTAAGCTTTGAAGACTGACCCATACCCAAATGTGGAGTGGACGCAGCTTGTATTAAAGAACTCATTTTCAACATCACTGGTGTTACAACATGAACCTGAAATGCAAACAAAGGTCATTCAAAGGTAAAGAATCAAGAATTTTCTGCTTTCTGAAAGTCAAATTCTGCTTTCTTCGGCTTTCTAAATTTTGTGTACAAAAACTGTATATGACTGTACATACATGTATGCACTGTAGGCCTACATTTACCATACACCTAGGCTACAGGTATATTTGGCATAATGATACATGTAGGGCCTACATGCACCTTGTAATATTGGGTTTTATCGACAGAGATTGTGGAGATGGTCATTCATGTATAAGTGCTTTATTCAAGATGACAGCCTTAATGGCATATTTCCATGTACTCACAATATGGTCAACAGAGGGCGCTATTACATGTAGTTGATAAGGCATTATCCTACACACCTTACCATACATCTACAGGTACATGTATGTTTGGCATAATGATACATGTAGGGCCTACATGGGCACCATGATATGGTGATCTTGGACTGGTCCCTGTCCGTTTTGATTTATTGATAAGCCGTGAGACGTCTGGGCCCTATGAAGGAACGGGCACCCGTGTGATCTCCGCGGTACGGAGCCGGAGGAAATCAATACCAAATTCTGCAATATCCCAAAGGAAAAACAGGAGGGGAAACGCTACCAACTGTTACTTTCAAAGTAAGTTAAACAGTGAAAATGAGTTGTCATTCCTAATTTGGGTTCTTATTTGATTAATTGTACAGAAACGATCAAAAATATGTATTTGTTTTATTTTTTTTTTTACCGAGAATTGCGTTTTCCGCTTTCTACCCCAAATTGGTGATTTTTGCAGATTTTCCGCAAAGCGTAAAATTCTTGACTTTATTCAAAGGTAATTCAAAACAATCACTGAGCACGTGCTCCCATTAACCCTAACACCCCAACGGTTGCTGGCCCTAACCTTCTCCATTCACACAAAGTTAAACATCCATATGGGATTTTGTGCACAGAGGCTGTTGGACTTTATTTTTCTGAGGTATGCCAAACCCAATGCAAATGCCAGCTGTTATGGGCCTACCAGACCTATCCCCACAGAATTAAACACTTTACTACTGTCTGATTCTGTGTGGTTGGGGACTGGGGGTGCTATTATTATGTATACATGTAAAACCTTAAAAAAAAATCGAAACAGAAATGAATGCACATAGATAGATTAGCTTTTGTGACTGATTAACTCGCAGATATCTACCATAAATAATTTCCTAGTTTCAATCCTTTTAAACAATGCTTGCCTGACAAAACCACCACGTTTCAATGGGTCAAAGCCAGGAACAGGTGCATTGCTGACAAAAATTGCTTAATACTGAACATTTCTGTGGACTCCGTCTTGATCATTATAGTGGTATTGTACTATACATACCAAATCTTTGTTAAAGCTTTACAGACTTGTACTATGTACAGTGTACATTCCAACATACAATGCCTGTTTCGGTTTGAAAGCACCATAGAAAATGCCGGCAATGAGGGTTCATACAATCACCACGAGATTATATAATTTCTTTTCTTTAGAAAGACTTCAAACACATTTCAGTAAATTTAATCTGCAAATTTTACACAGTAAATTGCATGCACCTACATGTAAATGTAGTCCCATCCAAAGTTTTGCAATATTAACATAATTGACTGTAGCAATCCAGCTGCTTTACCTGAACTTCATCCAGTGTCTCATACATCAGAAAGAAATCTGCCCACATTGCTAAAAGCTTCTTCTGTGATTCACATGACCACCAAAACAAGTAAGCACCTTCCAATGAACTGCTCCTAGGAACACAATGCAAGAGTCATATTCTGAATGTTATCAATAATTTGGATTCAAATTTAGGTCATGTTTGAAAACTTTGTTGAAATCAATTCTCTCCACCAAAGCTAGGGATACATGTACATGTATGTGATAATCCAGCTGAAACCTAATTTTACACACTTTTTTGATTAGATTTTGCTACTCTATATACTAAACAGACCTTTTTCTCTCTTGCATTGTGTATACTGCATATGGAGTTCAAAAATCAACAAGTTGCGAATGGCATGGATGATAATATTACTCCTGAACAAACCTGTCAAATGCCAAGTATTATTTTTAGCAGAAAATACCAACTTCTTGAAACGACAAGACACCTCAACCACAGTCTTGGCAAAGTTGGACTTCATAAATGCTGACCCTTGGCAGCTCGAGATACTCCTGTACAGTGTATTGGTGCATGTACATTTCTTTTCACCACACTGTCACTTTTTTCCACTCTACAACAATGTCACTGAGCGATATTTGCTACAACACCTGTCCCTGGAACATAAACAATTCATTATTGCTAAGACAGTTTCTACATTCCTAATGGTGGACAGTCCATCATGTTGCCAGTCTTAAGAGGTTGATAAAACCCCAGCCAGTAACAAAACTGGTCCTGAACAATAATGGACATGTGTGATGTCAACACTTCGGTACTGTACATCAAAGAAGCTAATCTTTCTCTGGGAAGTGAAGCCCACAGAACTGGGTGAGGAAAATCATTACATGTACCTATACAAAGCACTTTGAAGTGAATTGTAACGTCCTAAAAATGGAAAGTAAGTGTAAACTTCTTGACCAAGCCTGAACAGTTGATGAGACCCAGGAGTGCGTACATGCACCACAGCTGCTTCGTGTACATGTGCATGTACCTCCTGGTTGAAAAATAAAATACCCAAATTATGAAAGTGATTTGATTTTCAGTCTGAATCAATTGTGTACGAATGTATACCCATGAAAAAGGGTTGTTTTTGTTGTTATTGAGAAATACAATTTTCAGGAGTTGAAACTTTCGAACTGTTTTTTTTTTCTCCATGTCAAAAACAACCCCCTCGATCCCCAATGACAAAGACAGCCATTTTGGTGTGGTTGATGTCATTTCAGTCATCTGATTGTGTAGGAGGTAAATGAGTCATTTGACAGCGGTTTGTGAACATATTTAAAAAGTACACAAAATAGCAAAGCATTGAAGTTCTGGAGATTTTGCTGAATTACACAAACAGTTACAAGTATGTTTAAAACTGGCTGGCTTTCGGAAGCTGATGGTCGGAGCTTCAAGAAATTTTATTCCCACAAACGGTCCATGTACATGCATTTATTCCTATTTATAAATAGCTTTTTGAAGAATTTGGCAAATCTCAAAGCTGAAGGCTGAGGTCATTATCAGCATCCAAAGTCCAGCTGGTCTTACACGTACATGTACATATTTTAATGCTTAATAACTGATAACAGATAGTTTCAGAAAAACAAGATGTGCTATAACAACTGCAATGTCATGTGGACAAACATGCTCAAACAAAACTTTGAAATGCAGTTTAATATATTAATGTCAACAGTAGTTTTTCTGCAACTGTGATGAAAAACATGCATCAAAATCGTCATAATTCTTCCTTTTCCTTCACACTCTAGCATGCCTAGACTTACCAAGGTTCTGTCAACTGTTCTTGATGTGTGATCTTCACTGGTGAGGGTGATGCACAGTCAGGAATCTTGAGATTGTTTGCTGATGCACTCTCAATGGCTCGCTTCATCAAGAAACATGCCTGCTTACGAGTGAGAGAGTCTGTGTGAACAAGGCCTGCCTGAATCACTCTCCAAAAGGCCTCCTCTACATGCAAGGTGAAAGAATGCTGAACAGATGAATGGTCAGGGGTGGATGACAACACTAGAGGAATGTACAACTCTGACAAACCACACAGAGTAATATAAACATTACAGGTGTGTCCAGCCCTCACTTTGGCTGATGTTTTGTGAATATTTAGAAGTCTATCCCAGATTATGGACAAATTTGTGTCAAGTTTATCTTGGGACAAGTTAAGCAACTTGGGAAGCAAGATGCCAGAGACATGTGAGCACGTAGTTGCCTCACTAAACTCCAAGACATCTACAAGATATTTAAAGCAATCCTCAAGCCAAGAGTCATCTCTATGCACATGTACATGCGTGTGTTGTTGATCAGTGTTCCAAGCTTCAGCTGTATTAAAAGTATAATCTAAAATCCCTGAAATGTCTCTCATGGAAAGCACCGATGACTGGATGCCCTTCTCGTTTTCTTCTGATGGGAGAGTTACCAACAACCGCTGTTCCTCAATGTAATGGCGTAGGCCCTCCAAACACTCTTGTTGGATTCTAAATTTCAATTCCTGGAACCCTGACTCGCAAGGGGTCAGCAATATAGCAGCAAAGAGTTTGTAAACTGACTGCAACATATCATCACTGCCTGACCTCTGACCTCGCAAGTAAGACTGATGTACATGTATGGCAGTGTAGCACACGTTTTCCAAAAACCGCAGGAGATTTGATGGAGTGATGCATTCTGGATTGACTCGAATCAACTCCTGTAAGAACTGGATGACTTCAGACAGCTGCTGTTGACAGGCTGTGAGCTCTACTCCACTCTGTGTATTCTCTAATGTCAGGCTGTTGCTTAGACTGCTATGTAACTCCAAAGCTGAGTCGATACTGAAATTTAAAAGCTCCTTCATGTCAAAAGCTTGGCTGTTCCTCAGCAAGTGGACAATGTTGAGGGACATGTTGCTTACAGTGTAGTTCAAAATACACCACTCCCAAATGGCACTACTCTTGATACATGTATCGGTGGCAACGTAGCACTGTAGTTCTACAAGATCTGCATTAGACAAAAGGAACAGCGCAAACAAATTAAGTTAGATGTGTCAGCAATTGAGCTACATGCATTAACACCAGTCAAACAAGATAATACTCAACATTCATTCAATTTCTTAGTGTCAATTCTAAAACAGTGTTGCACTCAAGACTATCAAATGACCAGTCACAAGATCAGTTGACAAATTGATCATTGACATCGTTGCTGTTGTGGCTTAAATTGGGATTGGAAGTCTCGTGTTTGTCTTGAAATGGTTTAGGGGGCCTTGTAATGGCCTTAAAGAGGTCTCACATACAAGTTTAAAAGGTGTCCAAGAGCACAAAACAATACAGTCATAAAACTGATAAGAAATTAGATTACACAATGCCTGAAGAAATCGCCATCATCTAACTGGTAGATTATCAATCACATCATTGACTTATTTGTCCCAATATATAGTGGAGCTGATCCTCGGAATAGAGCATTATAACCCATGGTCATATCATGGAGGAAGGAAAACAGCCATGGTCATATATAGCCTTGGTCAAGGCATTCGTCGCAGTGCAGCGCACACCAGTGTTGTGGTCGAGACATTTATGTCCGAGACGGAGACCGAGGCATTCGAGACTGAGACCAAGACTGAGACAAGCTCTTTCAAGACCGAGACCAGAACTTCAAGACCGAGACTTTTGCAGTTCGAGACCGAGACCAAGACGACCGAGACCGACACCTTGCACAACATATACAATATAGAGGCCTACATGTAGTTCATTGATGGTAAACGTGGACAATTGGCATTAAACAGCAAAATTAAATGCAAATTTTACGTGTAAAGCACACAACATATTCAATATTCCATGAAAGAGTTTTATTTGAACTCTGGGAAAAAACAGCACACAGTTTTTTTGACCGAGAAGGCATGGACTGCCGATGCTATAGAATTTTGTATAGAGTATACGGCATAATCGTACATTAAACATGTACATGTACAGAGTTTTTGTGTTCCATACGTATAGCAAAATTAACATGGCCGGGCCATGTCCAAATGTTTAAAAAGGCAAAACGTGGGGTCTGAGTTGCTCGGACTATGCCAAAAGGTGTGCATGAGTTCAGTTTATGAGTTATACTCTGTAATGATCAATGGACGAGTTAGAAGGGTCACACAACATCGTGGGCAGTTCAATATTAAAAGTACATGTACATGTATGCATACACACAACTGACGTATGTGTACCAGTGAAATGAAAGAGGTACTGCACGCAGGGTACCAGTCCTTCAGGCTGAGAATATGCATTAGTCTCCATTCCAGCTTTGATTTCATTCTTTATCGTGAATACCATGTCGTACATGTTCCAAGCATACATGCGGAATTGCGTGCAGTTCGGAACCAGACTCATTCGGAGGTAAACTTGCGCTGCAAGCAGCACTGCTATATACATATGTGTCCTGTATGTACCGTACGATCTAGGTACGTGATTTTGCCGCGGCCGAGCGTGAATTGTTGACGCACATTTTCTGCATTTCTGTCGTCGTCTCGGCAGGTCTCGGGTGGGAGATCCGAGACCTCGGCATCCGAGACCAAGACCGAGACCAGCCCTCCCGAGACCAAGACCGAGACCGAGACCTCAAAAAAAAACATCTGGAGACCTCCAACACTGGCGCACACTAGCCACTCAAAATCATGGCGAAGAGTGACCTCACAAGGTTTAAGAAATATGCAAATCAGCTGAACCAGGATGAATGCATTAGTGCAACTACGTGTATGGGCTGAAGCTTATGTTTCAGCGGACAAGATTTCTAGTGCACAACCTCGTATGTGAATATGAATAGATGGAGGTGTGCAATGAGTGCATAGTGACCAATCTCAGCTAAGTATACACAGGGCCTATGCATAATGCATCAACGTGAACTGGCATGAATGACAACAATGCAAAATGGCAGACCTTCAAAGACGACTGCAGCATGACGAGTTGTCTTGTTGCTAGAATTCTGCTGCTGATAAATTAATGTTGAGTAATTTTTGTGCCGAGCAGCGGCAAGCCTGACAATACTTTCTGCGGGGCCACAACGTTTTCTTGCATTGCCAACAGACTACGAGAAATCTGTTATTTTTCAGGCTGCACCTTTCTTTTGGGAATTCCTCAGACCAGACATAAAGCCCATAGTGTTAGTCAAGTTGTGACACCTGTCATTTAATTTGTCAATGCAAAACTGGAGGTCGCCAACTAAGTCTGTATTGCAACTGATGAAGCCAGATGGCGTTGTTCACTAATTGAAATCCTTGGTATAAAAATCAATTATGATCAGTGAAACAAAGCAAAGGCGAACTCAATCTCTGATTACCCTGATAAGCTGGCAAAATTTATATTGTTGACTTGTCATGAACATGTATAGCCACATGTCCATTCAGTTAACCTTTCATCCTACGAACGACTTGAATTATGTACTTACTGTGAACCAATACAAAAGGCGTCATTAGCATAATGACACCGCCCAATACAGCTTCCACATAGACAGTTGCACCAAAGCATTCATCATGGTTCAGCTGATTTGCATATTTCTTAGAACATGCGAGGTCGCTCTTCACCTTGATTTAGAGCGGCTGGTGCGCGCTGCGCTGTGATGAATAACGAACGCCTTGACCAAGGCTAGGTCATATACAGTACACATACAAATATATTCACACCCGTACCTGTTTGGTCATGACGTGACATGACCAAACACAGGGTCATTCCATTTTTATATACCAAGGGTATTAAAGTAAAATCATTCCCTACCAAGGGATTCGCAAACTGTTGCATATGTGAGTCCTCAACACTAGGGCTGAGTCAATTGGAATAATTGACTATTCAAATATGTGGCCTTCATTTCAATCGCATATTCAAATATTCATTCATACTGGCAAGTGGATCATCGATGAACAAACCACATACAAAATCAGTTGCAAGAATGCACACAGTTTTACATTATGACTACATGTACATGTATAATCACTTCTCACTTTTATTTCAAGTTGAAATACTGCCAAGAAGGTGTCATATTTTATTTCAACAGTCTGTATCAATACATGTACATCATTATTACAAAGAATTCTATCTTGGCTAATCATGCATATACAATGTATTTGCTAATTAAAAAGCTATTTCCATATTTTAGGATGGATTCTATAATAGACTGTTGGACATATCTGCGGCCTTCAAGTGAGATTTTTCTCATTTAAAAAAGGAAATTCTCGAATTTTGCATTCGAACGTTCAAATCTGAAAAATAGTAATCAATTATTTGCTAATTGATGGATTATTCAAATATTTGGATATTCAGCACAGCCCTACTCAACACACACATGTACAAAATCTCTCACAAAAGAGGCCGAAATGGCGTTAGGGAGTCAGATTGTGCCAAATGTCTCTACATGTAGAATTCAAATTTTCCAGGGCTTTCTAAAAGGCCTAGAACCTCACGCCGTGAGGGCTTTGTACTAACAGTGTTCTCGCTCCCAAGTCAGCTATCCAGTTATATTTTTTTGCCTGCACCTGCTAGGCCTATTCAAAAGACTCTGGAAAACATTGCCATAATGAGATCAAAGTAAATCAAACTTATGATCTTAACATAAGTGATGATGTAATTATTGCTTGATCAAGGGACAATGGCACAATCTAGCAACACCGCTAAATTTTGTGCTGATCCCCAACATGGCTACTCTTAGTTGCTCTCATGCTGGTATCCTAACTAACAGGGCTAGAGCTAACCCCAGAGAGTGGTCCAGAGACCCGCTTGCTATATCTTTGTACAAACATTGCTTCCGGGGTTCAGTGAAACAGCTCACAAAAATCCCTGAAATTTGAAAGGCCAGGAACTGTTTTTAGCTTCTGAGCCAAAAAGCTTAATGTCAACCCGTGTCTTTATCTATAAATACTTTCACGCCATCTGTGATACACAGTCCCACGTTTCGGCCAGTGTTTAGGTATGTGGCAAAAATTCGAAGTTGTTAAATGCCACCATAATGTAAACCAGTGGAAAGGTCCCTCCTCTGACAAAAAATAAGTTATAGCAAGAAAGAAACATGAGCTGGGGCCATTATTTTGTCTTGTACGCTTAATACAAATACACAGAATGGATTAAGACTGAAACAAAAAATCCTTTTAGGTTTCAGAAAGCATGATAGCAAGAGTCAGAAAATAAACTTGGAAAGAAAAGATGAAAAACAAAAGAAAAAAGTATTTAAAATCTTTACAATAATAAGTAAATAAATATTACGATTTATAATTCCCTTAAAATCCATGACCACTGGAATTCAGAAAAACAAGTCAGCTGAGAAAAGCTGATAACAGACTGTTAGCCAATCAGGAAGTGGTATTCAGGTCGCATGACTCACAATTAACTTACAGCTTCATTTTCCCAATAAAAGTTCAGCGATATAATTTTTTCCATCTTCAAACAACGAAGTTAAAATTGTCATTTTCAATAAAAAATTTATCGTAAATACATCTATAAACTCTAGCAAATCCATTAAATTTAATCAGAAACAATAGAAACAACAATTTCATAATTGTAGCGAAAATCATTCTGAAAATCATACCACATAGGCATAAAGCTGACATCACATACATATCCTGAGGGCCGAAAAAAACACAATGTGTGAATCGATAAATCCTGTCAAATTTCAACTAAAAATAATTAATCACAGAAAAGTGAAAGCGAAAAGTCATCTTTGATAAAATCATCGACATGATCGAAGGTTTTGACGATCATTCTGATGCGATATTTTACCTGGTTGAGAAGAGGGAATTTCAACTGGTTTTTCGAAAATATTTTCTGAACAAAATAAATGGCCGACCTGCAACTGCATCATCAAACTTTGTGTACTTCATGTAGAAAGAAAAGGATGTTCTACATAATTTTGGTTATTTTTAGAAATGGGGAAATACCAACCAGGCCAACACTGCCATACAGGAGTGCTAAAATCAGGCCAGTGAAAAAAAAGAAAAACAAGGCTGTGTACAAACTGACAAAATCGATAGTGCTGTTCAGTGAAATTTGCCACATACATTGTACCTACAGTGTTACACATGTTGTTACTGGCCAGTAGTAGGCATGGTAGGTCTAATAGGCCTAGACCTACTAAATGACAATAGGTTGTAATTCGGAAGCGCCGATCTGCACAACACTGGTATCTCTACCAGCGTATTAAAAGCGACATCAACCTAAAAATCTCTCCATGCTGGTCACAAAAAAAGCAAACAAACCATTCGTCCATGAAGCTGTATATTAATCAAACAGTGAGAAAAGAGTGGGAAGTGGCCCTATTATGCTCATAACAAATCTCATTCACTCCTTGCAAAGAAATCTAATTCATGGCAGAAATCTTTTTGGAATAATCCAGGAAAAAACAACCCTGTGAGCAAAAGGATAAAATTGACCGATTATTCCTTAAACCTCACATGCACAGACTGGTTTCCCTTATTTTCTCAGCCATAGAAAACACTTCATTTTAACCTTGGAAAACAGTCCTGAAAAAATCGAAATTCACGGTAGCGACCGAACTCCCCTCCATCAAACTTAAGACATAAAGGTGACTGTAATAGCTCTAAGGGTGCACTCTTGTATTTAGGCCAGAAATATGTCCACCGAGCTCATTAATAAAAGTTATCACTCAAAATATTCTATATTAAAGGGTCCTGAGAGCCATGGAACTGGGGAATTGAAGAAATATGAGACTGAACCTCTGGGCCAGACTCGGGGCTTCCAATTCTAAGCAATTTAGATGCAATAGGGTCCGAAAGTGACAGTATTTGAGCCATTTTGCACAGGGATGGTTTTTCAAAATGGCTACTTTTCTGAACAGAGACATTTTCCTCATTTTAGGGGTGGTCTGCTTCTGGTGAAAATTTCTCAAAAATTCATAGGTCAATCCCCCCGAAAATTGAAAGGAAAATGAAAGAGGCCATGTGGAACATCATTTTTCTGTGCAGCCTGAACACCTGTGAGAGTTGTATTTTTAAAATATTTGTGAAATATGGGGATTCATCACTGCTGTCTATGGGAATTTATTTGTAGTGGTGCACCCCTAAGGGCAAACATGGTCCTCCCAGAAACACGCATGAGTGGTGTGGGCACAAGACTTGTAGACCGAGATGGTTGGGAGTGTTATTAAGGGTACAGACCACTAATTCAAGGGAGGGTTTCTGGCTAGCTCTATAGCATTAAAAGTGCCCCCCCACAGTATCTTTTGAAAAAGGAGATTGTTTGGCCCCAAAAATGGTGAGATTGTGTAAATCCTTGCCAGAATCAACTCCCTGGGTCTTCGAGCTTTCATATGAGAGCAGAATGGCTAAAAACTACGGCTGAAAAATGGTCCTAAGTGCCTGAGAAAGTTGAGGGTTGCCACTTGAAAAATGGCTGCAATCAGACTTCAGAAAAATCACTTTTTGGGGGGCGATTTTGTTTTGTGGGAGTAATTAAAAATGTTATTGGTTAACCCACAAAAATTGAAAAGAAATTGAAAGATAAGTGACCAGACAAGAATTTCATTTGTGTTTCAGAAATCTCAGGGATGTTGGCGTGCATGTTATTGGGCCCTGAACAGTCGGCTGATTTTACACTGTTTTCAATGGGGCTTGAATTAGTGGACTGTACCCTTAACGACTGGCCAATACGTCTTGTGCCCTACGGTTTCGTTAGAGGATCATGTTCACCAATAGAAAATTGCAGTCGCAAAATCTCGGTGGCGAAAAGTTTGTCGTGCGTGTCAAGCGAAACGGTCGGATTTTGACAAATTTTGATGTCAGAAATATCGCTAAAGCCCCATAACCTTTCCTCTGGCATTTAAGAAAGCCAGTTCATGGTGAAAAAGATATTTTTGGTGAGTCTTTAGAATTTTTGAGAACCGTTGTCACTTTACCCATGCTTTACCGTATGTACATGTACATGTATGTAACGTCATGAGCTCGCGCGTATGACCGATCCCGTCCAAAATCGAAAAGACGCCCTATTCAGGAGAAAGCTACGTCGGACCCCACTTTTGGGGGTAACATAAAAGTTGTAGACCTAGCATTAATTATCACTGTGGCGACTGGCACAATTGAATACCAGAAGCAACTTAGCTGCAACGCTCATCCTCAAATAGTGACAGATTTGGTCTTACCCAACTTCCACATGCGTGCACACTGCGTACCGGACCCGGGACACAAGCAATTTCTGAATCGATCACTGGCACACTGTGCACTGCACTAGCAGCACTAGACATGGACCAAGAACTCGATCGAGCATTGCGCCCTCTCGTGACTTCATTTCATCAATTGAGGCTCGTTCTACGGGTACATTCCACCAAAAGGTTGTATTTCCGCACGCGAGCTCATTAATATTTTGTGATCCCATGGGATTTTCCGATAAGATAGACCATAATCAGCAGGAATCATAGAAATATTTCTATAAATCCCGAATTTGGGAGTGATAGTTTCCATTTCGGAGTATTTCTTTCAAAAAACCCCCAAATTTCAGGCCTAGTATTTGGAGCGCTTAGTTTTACTGCTGTTTTGGGGGTATCTTCCTTGAAAGGCGAATAGAAAAGATTTTCATTGCTAACCCCCATGAAATTGAAACGAAGAGTGATCTTCTGGGCATAATCTTGAATTTCCATCGAAAAAACGTAGATCACGAGAGTCAACAGGCGCCACTATTTCGGTCCGATTTTGCACTGTTGAATATGGGCGCGTAAAGTTTGGTGTAGTGCAACGTTCAACCCTACCGCCTCGGGAATCTTCTACAACCGAGGCGTGGCCTTTGTATGCAAAATAGTAGTTTAATATGAATATTCACAACTGCCTTGGATGCGAAACAGGATAACAGCGTCGGTGCGAGTTATCATCAATAGCATCAGCATGTTATTTCTTCAGTTTTGTTATAGGAAGTCTTTTACGGGTTCACTTCTTCGCTCCTTGTTCCAATGACCGCAGCAAACGCTGGCACATGTACATTACATCATTACATGATAGGTCATGTGGTAAAGGTCATTGATCCATATATAAAGATTCAAGTGGAATTTCCCTGGCGCTGATTGGTTCCTCCAGTAATCTGGAGGAAAACTGAAGACAAAGAAAAACAGTTAGTATGAGATTCCCAAGACGGCAGAACGAGCCTTCGACTGGTGAAATGAAGTCACGAAATGGCGCAATGGATCGAGTCCGCTATCGACTTTTGCCGTCTGTCAGTACTAGTATACGCGGCGTCCCCAATTTCAGTCGTGTTCCTGAACGTACAGTATAAATTTAAAACCCTTAATAGAATGGTACCAGGTGATTTTGGGGGTCGGAATGAAATCGTAGAATATAGTTGGGTTCTTTGAATGTAACGCATTCAAATAAATACTGTATTAGACCGTATTCGCTGCGTCGTTCATACCTGCATTATAATGACAAATCTCCAAGTCTGACTACTGTAATTGGCGGAAATTCCGTTATCATGTCGTTTATATGCAGTTGTGAATAACTACATATCACCTACGGGGGGGGGGTTGGCTTATCCGTCAGGTTGGACTTACTGACACACTTTGTACAACAAATGGTATCAAATGAGGATGCCGTCGCGCTCAGCCGGCCCGGCAGCTCGGGGTACAGTCCACTAATTAATTCAATCCCCATTGAAAAAAAGTGTAAAATCAGCACTGTTCAGGGCCCAATATCATGCATATTCAGAAACACAAATGAAATTATTGTTTAGTCCATAATCTTTAAATTTCTTTTAAATTTTTTTGTGTGTTGACTAATTTCGTTTTTAATTATTCCCACAAAACAAAATCACCCCCCGAAAAATGATTTTTCTGAAGTCCCATTGCAGCCATTTTCCAAGTGACAACCCTCAACATTCTGGGGCATTTAGGACCATTTTTCAATCGTAATTTTTAGGCATTCTGCTCTCATATGAAAGCTCAAAGACCCAGGGAATTCATCCTGGCAACGAGTTACACAATCTCACCATTTTGGGGGCCAAACAATCTCCCTTTTCAAATGATAACTGGGGGGCACTTTTAATGCTAATCAACTGGCCAGAAATTCTCACTTGAATTAGTGGTCTGCACCCCTCGCATAACCCTTATAAGGCTCCCTCATTTGGTAACGTTTATTGTGAGTTCGGGGAGGCTTGTTCTCATGGTCGAGTTCGGGTGGCCTGTTCTTAACACAAGTTTCTTGTCCTCCCGCTCGAACGGTGGGAACACGACTCAAGACACTGTTCTCGAAACAGGATCACACACCACCACCTCGTCAGGGTTTTACAAGAACACACGGAAAAAGTCGTGAGATTTTGATTTTTGAACAGCTGCAAACATTGCAAAAAATAAAGTGATGGCATACAACGCCAGAGATAATAGTGTAGCGCCGGCGGGTCCGGCCGGTGGGGGCGCCAGCTCGGACCCGAATGGAGTTGGCTGGCTACCCGGCGCTGGTATGCGAACGGCCCGCGGTTTTCCCGCCTCGCGCCTGCGCAGTCCCCGCCTAGAAGCCTCAAGTGCAGAGCTTTTGGATCGACGCAGAGTTGTAATGTAAAGAAATAAAACCAAGGTTTCTTGGCCAGAACGGCGAATTGTGGCCAACTAGAACTGTGTGTGTATGTGTAAGTGTCAGAACCCTATCAGTATAGGCCCTATCATAGGACACGCTGCAAGATGCATGTACTTCGTTCTGATTCCGTACGAACGTCTGTGTTGCCGTGTCTAGCTGTGTTGACGGGACTGCAGACAGCCATGATGGATGAATTCCCTGGCCCTAGTATTTTTGACTTTAGATGTGTTTTTAACTTAATTTTGAGCAATTTAACACCCTGTCTTCAAAGTGCAACTTAAGATTCATCTCGGTTTGGAAATTTCGAGAGGTTCTCCTGACTTTTGACATACGGGCCGCCATCTTGGAAATTTATTTTCTTCGTGCTAGATAAGGAAGTTCAAGACTTTCTTATGGCCACTCCTCGCCGCCACATCAACTTCAGCAATACTCTTCTTATTTTTGTGACTGCAAGATTGACGGCGGGTTTGTTTAATGTTAGTGCATTAGATACGAGTTTTGCAGACGCCGGCAC
The DNA here is from genome assembly GCF_054643075.1 of Acanthaster planci. Classification (NCBI taxonomy): domain Eukaryota; kingdom Metazoa; phylum Echinodermata; class Asteroidea; order Valvatida; family Acanthasteridae; genus Acanthaster; species Acanthaster planci. The sequence continues at coordinate 18,081,273 of NC_141777.1, read as the reverse complement.
CAGAAGCCTAACTGTCCTGACTTGGTAACGTGGGATAGAGGCGCAGGATCACAAGCTTTAAGTGCATTTGAATCTGTATTTGTGTGGAGGATAACTTCAAGGCCACTCTTTATTCGTATTTGCTAGTTTGATCTTCATAGCCGTAGCTGTTGTCGACATTTTGACTCAAACATTATTATTTTAGGATTGATTATATGTGCTGGGGATGTTCAGCTTATCCCGGGACCTGTTTCTCATTGTTTCAATACCTATAGAAGCAAGAATGGTCTGTCATGTCATTCTTGTAGGAAATAAGTACTGAGCAAATATAAACTACGCTGTTTTGACTGCCAAGCATATATCTTCATGAGAAGTGTGCTGGGATTAACTCTGCCAAAGCAAAGAATATTGTAACTAATTCAACACCATGGTTTTGTGACGGAAAGTGTATAGGACTAGAGCTGGTCTAATTTTATCAATGAGTTGCAGTGCACGTACCTGATTGGCTAGTGACTTGGTAACGTGTGCTGGCTAGGCATAGCGTAGCGCGCTGTGTGCACATGGTCGTGCTACCGCAGTGAGCGCTGCGATCGCATTATAGGGGTCCAGTCCACTAATTCAAGCCCCATTGAAAACAGTGTAAAATCAGCACCGTTCAGGGTCCAATAGCATGCACGCCAACATCCCTGAGATTTCTGAAACACAAATGAAATTCTTGTCTGGTCACTTATCTTTCAATTTCTTTTCAATTTTTTGTGGGTTAACCAATTACATTTTTAATTATTCCCACAAAACAAAATCACCCCCCAAAAAGTGATTTTTCCGAAGTCTGATTGCAGCCATTTTTCAAGTGGCAACCCTCAACTTTCTGGGGCACTTAGGACTATTTTTCAACCGTAGTTTTCAACCCTTCTGCCCTCATATGAAAGCTCAAAGACCCAGGGAGTTGATTCTGGCAACGATTTACACAATCTCACCATTTTGGGGGGCCAAACAATCTCATTTTTCAAAAGATACTGCGGGGGCACTTTTAATGCTAATGAGCTGGTCAGAAATTCTCACTTGAATTAGTGGTCTGCACCCATAGGTGGTTGCTTGTTGGACTTCGCAGAGTGAAGTTGGTGAGTTGGCACGGAGCTAAGGCATTGTCAGCGCTGTGCGCATGCGAAACGTTGCGTGGTGCTGATGCGTTGCAAGTACGTGATTGTATAGACTGTACGTGGCTAGGCTGACTAGTGTGTGTAGCTGACGCGTTGCAAGTACAAAGCTGTGAGAGCTGTACGTTGCTGACGCTGGCTCGCATGCACGGTAGGTGAAGCTCGTACGAAGTTGTACAAGTTGTACGTTGCTGACGCGGTGTGCATTGTTGATGCAGTGCATGTAGTGTGCATGGTTTACACAGCGGTGTGCATTGTTTACACAGAGGTGCGTTGCTTATGCAGTGGTGCATTGCTGACGCAGTGTGACTTTGTAGATGCGCTGTGTGTGGTTGGTGCACAGTGAATGGCTGATGCGCATGGTGCATAGTTGATGCATTGGCGTATTGCTGCTGCGGCCCTACGCTAAATTAGTGCTCAATCCAATTACGTAAATACACAGTCAACCAAACCAATCTCCCAATCACTTCACTGTACATTTCATTTGTTGATCTGTGTTGATTATTGTTGAATAAATTGAACGTCCTGTACCGACAGTTCTTCTGTCAAGGATTACTTTCTTTACAGGTTGATTGTGTAATTCAACAGAGACTAATTAACACTCGGTCACAATCGGCGGTATATTTCCTCCAAAACGGTCCCGCACCCTTTGCCTTGAGGTCGCTCTGTGTGGTCTCTCGTCTGGGGAAAAGCCTTAGGTTGGGAAGATCGACTCTGCCACTAATAGTGCTTGGTTTGATCCCATCAACTCAGGGTAGGCCCGGGGATGCCCGCCACAGTATTGTCCTGACTGTTGTGCTCTGTGTAGTGTGTGCGACGGTGATGTTCTTCGGCACCACCATGCGGTGCAATGTGATAGCTGTGATAAATGGCTGCACTGTGCTTGCTGTGGTATTGGATAATGAACTGTACTTTTATCTCATGAATTCAAGATGCAACTGGATTTGTCCATCTTGTAGTGAATTGAACTTTTCAGGTTTATTGTTTTCTGAAAGGTAGTGTGTCTACTGAAAACCCATTTCAAGCTTTGGATAGCGATAGTAATTCACCAGTTTCTGAGTCCGACCTAACTTAGATCATGCGGGAAAGAGGGAAGTTAAGACCTGATTTTGTATGCGGAACTGAATCGTGGTTAGATTCGAGTGTCGGCAATGGTGAAGTATTTCCTGTCAATCACACAATCTTTCGGAAAGACCGGGAGGGGGGTCCGAATAGTAAAATGGGACCTTGTTACAAACAGTTGTGGGAAGCAATTAGTTCAGCTATTACCAAAACCACGGAGAAACATGTACCCCACAAATTTACATCCAGTAGATTTAATCTTCCATGGTTCAATCGATCGCTGAGACGCACCGTCAAAAATAAGCAGAGGTTTTATAACAAGGCCATTAAAACGGGGAGAACCACTGACTGGGATAATTTCAAGGAGTGTAGGAGAAACACACACAAACTCATCAAGCAAGCAAGGCATTCATATATAAGGGATTTCTTGGGTACTGCTTTAGCAGAGGCACCAAAACGATTTTGGACCTATGTAAAACAACTGAACAAAGAAAGTCATGATATCGCTGACCAGGAAAGGGATGGAATGATGGTCACTGAGGACGTGGAAAAGGCCAATGTATCAAATCAACAGTTCAAGAGTGTTTTCACTATAAGGAGGGGAATGAGATGTTCCATCTTTTGGACACCAGTCCTTATTATCAGATTGGTCATCTGAGCATTACAAAGGACGGGATCATTAAGCTGTTGAGGGAACTTAATGTAAATAAATCACCTGGACCTGACGGCATTCCACCATCGTGGTTCCTTAAGATGGGGACAGAAGAGTTGGCCACCCCTCTTCAAGATCTGTTCCAGTCTTCAATCAACAGGCTGGATCCGTACCGAGGGGACGGAAGGAGGCTAACATAGCACCCATCTTCAAAACGGAAACAGAAACTGTCCTGCTAACCGGCCTGTCTCTTTGACTTTGGTCATATGCAAGGTAATGGAGCACATCATCCACAGTCATGTCGTGAAACACCTGGATGATGACTAAGATTCTTACGGACTGCCAACATGGTTTCCGGGCTAAAAGATCAACTGAAATTCAACTCATCTTGACAATCCGTGATATTAGTAAGGAATTAAACAACAACAACCTTGTTGATGTTGCATTGCTGGATTTCACTAAAGTGATTTAATGGAAATTCAACATTATGACCGCGAGGACATTTTTTTCTTTCAATTTAACGATTTTTTCAGTTCTTGAAGAAAGAGGGAAAAATTAAAAATATAAAACATAAGAAACTCAGGATGGACGGTGATGAGCCCAAAAATTAGAAGTAAATGCATTTTTATCTTAAAACACTATTGTTTTTGTTCTCTTATTTGTTTTTTGTTTTTTTTCATCTTTGACCAGCAGTGTTCCATAAAACAGTTACGGTGTTTTAAATATCAAATTTAGGCGAGAGGTCAGTTTTTATCAAAAATATTTCGTTCAGCTTAGGCAATATTCAGTTGCTAATAGTTAACATTTGTGACTAATAATCCTTCCATTTTCCAACAGATAGAAATTAGGACTGGTCTTCTCTCCACTGAGTATGGCACCGTGGCGTATACCTGATGCTCCATATGAGCATCATTGACAGTAAACTCGTATAACTAAGCTTGATGTGGGTTCAAACCCGTTACTTCTAACAGTGACGTCTTCATGAGAAGGCATGAAGGTCACAGATAAATATATTTTTCGCTGTATCTATTGTTTCTCCTGCGTTTTTTCTTTTGAATTAACTTTCTTAACAAGATAGTTGACTCACATGCTAGTGAAGTGCATGCTAATGCTACAGGAAGAAAATAAGTCTCGTGGAAGCTAATGGTAATTTACTCCACGGAATTCTTCTGAAGGACGAAGGGAATGCTTGAGACAAGTGTTCATCGTGAATTGTTAAAGTGATGCAGTACAAATTTGATCTCCAAACGTAGCCGTTCAGCAACAACGAAGGTGAATTTAATTTGTGATGATTTTTCTTTACATGGTTTCCAATGTGGAGATACACCGATCCTTCCAGTAGGACGTGGAATTCGTTTGGACGAATTTGAAAATTCTATTTTTTTTTCTTTTCGGGGGGTGAAAGTGGTTTTAAAATCCTGTATACATGTGTATGGAGAGAAAAAAATAAAAAAATCTAAAATTAACAGACACAAAGCATGGGCGTAAACTTCCGGGGGGTATATCCCCGCTTTTTTTGGGGGGGGGGGGGCTATTGAAGCACCCCCCACACGCACACACTTCTCTGTGATGAGCAAAAACATTCAAGCGGATTGTTAAGAATTTCTAGGATTTCCCAAAGACGAAAATGTTTACAGCATCACTAAAAAATCCATAGATATGCCATTCTGATATAAAATTCTGCATAAATTTGATACATATACAGATGTACATCATCATGAACATTCGCCCCTACGTGTATATAGTGTATATGGTGTAGCGTCCCTCCCACTATTCAAATTTCCATGGCCAGGCAAGTCGTCCCCACTCCCCTTGCATTTTCCAGCTCAGATTTACGCCAGTGCACCCAAGTGATTACTGTAAAGCAAATTACTTCGGACAAGAAGCAAAGAAATTAGTTATTAACGTGATCAATGTTAGGATCAGGCTGAACAGGACTGGAACGGGCGAGGTAGTAGATACATGTAAGTTGAGAGCGTGATCGGTTATACCATGGACCAATCTTTGTACGATTGGTCGAGCTTATTGCGCGATTTGTCAATAATTCCGCCATCAACCATCAGCTTTGTAAGGCCACATGGAAAAAATAGTTTAGCATCAGCGCCCGCCTAAAAAATCTTGCTGTATGTTTTTTCTTTAAAAGTTGTCTTATCCGATGTCCCTAGCTGTCGCCCATACTGAGTTTGAACAATGCCTACACAACTTCGTACGTGTACAACATGCAACCCGAGTACATGTACATACACAACGTCATATGCACTTCTGTCTGAAGTCTGAAGTGAACATGGCGCTTTCGTTCCGTTGCGCCAGTCCTGATCAGCATGTGGAGTATGCATGGTTATTTCTCCATGGGAGTACCAAAGTACACGTATCAAAAAAAATCTTCCCTCCTCAGTTTTTTTGGTAAATACAACTGATGCTAAACTATCTCCTTTTTCAAGTGGCCTAATTCATGGTTGTGACAGATTGTTTACTAAAGTTGATTATGCGTAAGTAGTGTCATAACTACGCCCCCCCCTTTGAAATCCGTGAATAGTTTCTGTTCAGTTTATATATTTGCAGCTGCAGCTTATTTTCTTGTGGCCCAATAATGTGAGCATCCCCAGGTGCCCCCAGACATTAAGCCCTTCGCGTTAGAATCGACTACAGCGATCAGACGATCGTGCAGATCGGCCAACAGCACGTAGCGAAGACTTGAACCAGGTCGGACTTACGTTGCTCTCCCCCGGTCAGCCAACTTTCAGCCTGTACGCACTACACAGTCGTCGTGCTCGGCGGCTGGCTCGGCAGCTCCCATAACCTTTAGCCATACAAGGCACCCTCATATATTTGATAGCGTTTAATATTGTACAACGTGTTTCATACGTAGTCCAACTCTCCGATAAGACAATCGGACCATAATTACCCACCAAAGTGGTCAGACCTGTAGACTCGTTCATTGTAATGCAGGTATGAACGGCGTAAAAACAAGTTCGGCACTGTGATTGGCTGCTACCACTTTTAGTAGATGAGTCCATTCGCTGTGTACAAATAAATATTGAAAGCTGCGTGGCACCGTGATCAGAATATCGACAAGAATATACAAAATGGTTGGCAATTTCGTCAAGTCGGGATTTCTGAACTGAAGTCATCCGGTTCGTAAGTGACTTCGTCACAAAGGCAGAGCGCCATGATTTGCAGGCTCCCACTGAACGATCGCTAAAGTTGAACGTTAACTTCTGGTTTCGTGGAAACAGCGATCAATGCATGTAAATCTGTGTAGTACATGTGCAGTGGGCGTGGTTTAAACTGAAGTGACGTCACACTTACGAGTGGACACAAGAGGGAGTGAAGCAAGTAACGGCGGCGCGCGGTCTCGATATCCTAAGAGGTCACAAAGATCCCGACTTGAGTCAAGTCTACGCATAACGTAATTCACGGAGCAAAGGCAGGAAATGAGCTCACTGCAACAACTTACTTTCCTGCAATAGCAAATTAAGAACCACTCAAATGGGTGACTTTCTCTACCACAATTTCAAAGCCACATACATGTACATTTACAAAGCCACATACATGTACAGTGCCAAAACTATCTCATTCCAGTAACTCATCAAAAATTCACAACAGGCCTGAACAGCTTGTGAAACACGGCTGCACAGTATTGCGAATATATGGACGAAATTAAATTCAGCTAATTAGTAGAGGTCAAGTATCACTGCAAAATGCTGTGTTTAAAATTTGGTTGTAAATCATATATTTATTTTCTATTTCAGCTTGCCATGACATTGTAAATTAAATTTTATTTTACTTATAACTTTATTGTCTTTGAAATATCTTGGAATGCACATGTAAAACTAGTTCAAAGGATCAATTTAGAATCTCTTTTTGTGCATGTTTATACTGTTCTTCAGTGTATGAAAACAGACTGAAACTCTTAACAAGCTAAGTGAATGGTAAAGTGCACTTTAAAAAAAAAATTCAAAAGTGACCAAGCTTTTCTAGATAAGTGAGGGCGCTGTAGTGCGATGTAAATCCAGGAAGACACTGTTCAGTTTGCATGTTTTCATGTGCAAATTTTGGACTCCAATTCACTCTGAAAACATTTCTGAGAAAAGGTTGCTCGCTGGATTATTGCCAGAAACAGAGTGCCGAAGAGTGACATCGTTTGAACTTGGAATGTAGGCCTACAGAGTAGTGCAAAGAAATGGAGTACATGTGTTTATTCATGCCCTGATTCTTGTGCTAATGCCTTTAACATACACGCACATGACCTGTTCACTTCAGTACTCTAAATGACAATAAATTGCTCTATGAAAACATTTTAGAAAAAAGGTTGTTCAATGGCTTAATATTGCCAGATATATATGAAAAATTTTCAAAGGAAATGGAAATCTTTGACAGCAAGGTACAAAAAATCAAGCAATTTTGTGTGCTCAGATCAATGCAACGTTGAGGTTCAGTGCCTCCGATTACACTACAGTTTGCTCAGAAATATGCAAATTCATATGAGCATAAAATAAAAAAGGCAGCACACAAAACTTGAAAATAAGGTTAACTAAACCCCATATGTGCATTACATGCATTTCTAGTACCAGTATATGGGTCCCTTTAACAGTAACATGGCAGTACCTGGTTTACGGCAAAGACACATTTCATTATCAAACCATTTGTCCAAAGTAAGAACAAGATGACCAATTTTGGGTACAACATTAACATCATCCTTATTTTCATAATCGTATGATTAAAAATACAAAACGTGTTGGCAGAGTAATATTGGCCACTTTATGTGTACATCTATAATAGGCCAACAGTTCAAGTCTGAATTGAAATTCTGAACCAGTGATTTATATGGTACTGTGATGATCATTTTGGTAAAGTCAGAGGTTAATACTATTTGTTTCAAATTTAAGTAAAGTTGATGAGGGATTGTCAGGGAAGTGTGAATGAAATGTTTTGGTAAAGAATATACTATGTGCCTTTAACTTTTCCATTTAATCTTACAATAGCAAAGATGACTGACCAAATTAGTCAAATCTTACTCGTCCAAAGAGAGTACTTTCATCAAGTTTTAAAACAAGTCAGTTGGAAGATCTTTCCTAGTTGGGTAGCTGGTTTGTGTTCCTGGTGACTGCACACTAATAGATGCAACATATGAAGCTTTTTGGCTCATCTCTTCAAGGCTCAAGTGAGGTTTCACAGCCAGGTAATATGCAAGGGCACCCACATAGCAATCTCCAGCACCCTAAGAGTAACAAAAATGATATTCATGTGCATGTCATTTTAAGCCCTTTACACAACAGACTCATCCATTAAGCCCCATCCCATTGTGTCCTGACCAATCACAGCCATTAATTACGCCCAACATACATGCACAATACCCTGCAATGCAAGACTTCAACATACATTGTTATACCACGGTCATAGGTAGTGGATTTTTATTGGTCGTGTATTGATCACGATATGCTACAAGTGCGCATGTATCATTGTTCTGCCTCGAGTTCTGCTCTCGGGCTGCTCATCCACAGTAATCTAGTCTAGCGCCCTCTACCATCGCTTTTCACTTTCCCGCTCCATGTCATTCACGTTACTTCACTCGTACATTTTACAACTTGCTACACCTGTTTATAAGCCCTTGTTCAAGCACGATCCGTAAGTTTACCATTTCTGTGTTTCCTTTATAATATATAGTTCCTCTGTAGTCTATTATAAGTCCAATTTAGGGTTTATTTCTGATATATAAAGCTCTCTCAGTGTCACACTCACCTCCTCCACTCACGTGCGTAGTATTTTGTATACAATTACAATACACACATTCTTGCCAGTGCCTGTTATGTTTTATCGTAAGTCCTGTTTGTGGAACTGTCTGTAATTATCTTGCCTTCTTTGACTTCACAAGTTGATCTTTTTAAATTGAAGCGTGTTATGGAGTATTGCCCTGTTCATGTAATTTGACATGTACACGCATTTTCACCAGTATGTTTAAGCGAAGATTTCCGGTACATTGTATCCAGTGTTCTTCATTTTCACTACTGTGCATGTTGCATTTTTATCTGTCTGTAAGCACAGGACTGTTAGCATTTTATGAGGTTTCATAGTTACATTCCTCACACATTGCATTTTTACCCATTAATTTGTACATGAACTCTTTCTACATGTACATGTATTTACATCTATTTGTGTCCTTTTACATTGACCTACATGTACATGTGTGTGTACATGTACTTTAGGTAGAATAGACTTTTTGCAGTCCTTAGACTTTCTGCATTTTCTACATTTCATTGTGTATTGTTATGGAACTTAGTGACTTATTCCTTGTTACTCAAAATATTTTGTATCTGTTTATTTACAGTTTTACATCGTTTTCCATTAAACGGCTCCAGTATAGGGGCCCACTTTGGAAGAGATGTTTAGGCCTCTGCACATTTGTGTGAACCAATCACATTGAGGGCAGAAGAATCATTTACACATCAAGTTCCCTGGCAGTGCTGCCGGGCTACCAACAATGATGGATTACAAATATAAGATCACTCCAAGCGCTCCCATAACACTCCGTAGTGTAACCTATGACTGGGGTATAATAAAACAGTTGTCTGCTGTGACGGGTTCCATGGTGTTTTGTATACCCTCGGGGCAAATGGCTACCTCGGCTTTACCTCGGGGTACAAAACACCATGGACATCTACACCGCAGGCAACAATTGTTCAATGTGACACTTGGGACAAGCATAAACTTATTGCCCTTGTACATGTATGTGTGCATCAGGCAATTGATGAGATCATTCCCTATGGATCTATGATCAAAAGTGATGATCACAAACAGTAAATCCTTACATTTACATTTTGGGCAACTATAGGTACCCTGTACTTTGATAAGCCACATTCACTCATTACACATTACAATATTTACACCTACTTGCCTTACCGTGGTATCTACAGCCTTCACAGCTCTTGCTGGAACATGTGCTGGCTCACTATCTGGCAGAGCTAGTAGTGATCCTTGACCTCCTAGAGTGATAATGACCTTTTTACAGCCTCTCTCAAGCAGTATTTTTGCGGCATCCTTGGCTTCTTCAACACTTGTAACTTGAAGACCAGTCAAAAGTTCTGCCTATACAAATATTAACAGAAATTTGCCAGCAGAATGTGCTTACCCTTGAATGCTTGCTAAAAGATCAAGAATCCCTCAAACTTCACCAAACATCATTTCTATTTCAATGTAATTCATACTGATTGGTGGATATATACATTCAAATTAACTTCAGTGATAATCATACTTGTCTGTTGTGTTGCATTCCCAAGCTATCACTCATGATTTTTCCTCTAGATTCACAATGGGAGTAGAGTGCCCACAACAGATCAAAGGACCAATGTTCAGAGACAAAAGACAAATACTCTGACTGCAATTAATAAAAACTGTGGAAGTTGGTCACCAACAAAATCATATCCACAGATGCTGAATTTGCTATGAGAAATAGTGTTCTGCAAAGTATAAACAAGGTGTTTCAAGACACTACTGTTTATCATACCTCTGTCTCATTTGGGCAAATAATGTCACAGAACTTGTAAAAGTCTGGGTGTAAATCTGCAATGGCTGGTGCAGGGTTCAGTACTGTTGTAACTTGAATTCAAAAGAAAATGTCAAATAATAAACTTTACTTGATCTTCTTATTCAAAAGTACAAATGTTTTCTAACCAAATGTATCAAGTTAACAGTCAATTATTACTCAGCAAATATAATTTTTACACCAAATTAATTACTATAATCACTACTGATCAAAATCATCCTTTAGATGGCTACAACTGAATTTAATGTGAGGACACAGAAACTGTGTTTGATTTGTGCTATAGAAAAAACACATGAACAGCATTCACTTCATTTGTAAATTTTTCAATGGATTAAAAGTCTAATATAATTGGGTTTGCCCTACTGTAACTGATTTTCCCAAACCTCGGATAGCGACAAGCCCTACATCAAAGAAAATGAATTTCCAGAAAGTGAAATGTGAAGGATGCTGCAATTGTTGTGTGTCCTGGAGAAGGCCATTCAGACTTTCTTCTTTAGCAAAATTCACATTGTGAAAATTTGCTTCATGTGCACTTTTGCCAGTAAAAAAATAAAACAGACACAAATACGAAGGAATAGATTACAAGAGTTTAGCCAACCTTGAAGTTAATTATTTGTAAAATAACACTCCTGCATTCTACACTCCTAGCATTTACATATAAGTAATTCTGGGATTACTTACTTCCTTTTTCCTGAGCTACTTTCATTGCTGCTAGAGTGGTCTCAGGATTAACCTCTAGTTGGCACAAAAGAACTTTAGTGGCTTTGATGGCGCTGAGAGCTTTCTCAGCATCATAGGGAGTCAGTAACAAATTGGCTCCACTTACAATGATGATGGAATTCTGACCTGAAAATTGAAAACATATAAAATCTCACCAGTACCACCAGTTACAGATCTCATGCTGCCCTGAGCTTCCACTGCATCTGTTTGTGAAGACAAGGAAGCAGGTCTGTATGGAGGCACATGGATGCAACACACTCCCATCTGAGTTTCTGTCAATGTACCCCTTGTCAGAGCACCTCTAAGGAAAACATGTTTTCTCTGACTTTATCTGTTCAAATAAATATGGAGGCATCCAAATCGAATGCAATGTCATTTGTCTTCAGAGCTCAACTATAACAACCTTAAAAGGCTTTTTTTCATTTCATGCCAAGAATCGAACTCTGAATGTAGATATTCGTCATTCAGAGAAAACAGAAAAAACGAGGGGAACCCTCACCCTGCATTCATAGTGGATAAACCTTTTACTTGTGCTGCCAAACAATGGCTACATGCATTATTGGGCATGCACAAGGTTTGGAGGATTGAGGAGGATTCCTAGGAAAAGGGGCCTTGGAGGTTAGGGTTAAGGGTACCCAAGTACCCGGTTCCAAAATACCCGTAAACACATCCTTAACCGGAATACAATCTACAAACATTAATGCTCTTGGTAGTTTATCAATTTGACAATACCAATCAAACAACCTTTTGAAAGGTAAAATAGCCAAAACAGAGAAAACTATCACCCTGCAACATAAACATGCAAGTGAGGGGAGCATTCAATGCCCGAAGTAGAAATGCGAGGTTTTCTAAAAAAGGTCTGATGAGCACCCACACATCACATTACATTAGTTCATTGATGTCTAAAGCCTACTATTAAAATACCTTCATCGTCAACAGCAATTGGAGCAGCCCCTGTAGCAGCTTCTTGGGTGATTGCAATAAAGTCTAAGAATGTTGAAGACACAATAAGACATTGATACTGTGTGTATCAGATGAGCTTAAAACCAAAAAGGGTCAAAGAAGGGCACGTATGATAGTTTTGGGGACAGGCAAAACATAATAATCTGTCAAGTCCATCAATGTTGTCAACTGCAATTTACAAACCTGTAAGTCTAAAGGATGTTCCCCCAAATTGTCTCAGGCAGTACAGGTACTCTTCAACATACATGTAGCTATGTTTGAACATTTACAGAAAAACACATGAGTTACAAGACTAGGGATTGCATCTTTGCCAATCTGAATTCCTCACCTGTTAAAACACTGCAATTCCGAAAATTCTTGATGGTCTCATGTCCAAATGTGTCATCCCCAACCTACGTGTACCGGTAAGAAGTATACAAATGGTACAAAAATCAAACTTCTAATTTCACCAGCTGAACACACATTTTGGGTGTTATCTGTCAAATACTAGCCCCGTCACAGTAAGAATTATACTCTTCAACTGGAAAATACCAAGTGCTGGAGGAGGTATCTAAAACGTTGAGCCAAATATGGACTGGGTCAGTGGATTGAATTTTTGAACTTTAACATCTGTGCACGGGAGAGCCTTTTCCTATGAATATACACTGTACATGTACATGTAGACTCATTGGTTGATCAGCATCAGCAAGGAATTGGCAAACAAATACTGGTTTCCATGATAGATTTCCTGGGTTCTGTAACATAGGATGATGAACTGAAGGCTAATCACTAAAAAGCAGGCACATTCATTGTGACCGCTATACTTGGTACAAAATCAGATTTATATCTGGTTTCATATGCCAAATTTTTCATTTTCGGAATTTTGGCTTTTTTTGGAATGCCTTTCAGCTTCAGAAATATCAGGTTCCACAATACAATTTACAAAGACAAGTTTCCAGTCTTCTTTGGACTCAAGATATAGAAGGTTAAAGAAAAAAGGACAATGAATGGATTCTGTGGGTTGAACGACTGATGTACAGATGTCAAAACTTGTACCAACATACCAGTACATTACCTTTGCAACCATGGCAGTTTTGGCTCCCATTTTTGCTGCCATGACACACTGATTTGCTCCTTTGCCTCCAAACCCAATAGTAAATTTGGATCCATGAATGGTTTCTCCTGGCTTAGGTAAACGGCAGACATAACTGCAGTACAACGATCCATGAAAAAGAAAAGCTTTAGTTTCACTACAAGCTCAACCTTTGCTACCAAATGTTTCACAGAGCTTTCATTAACTTTTTAGACAAAGGAGTATTATACTCACTTCTTTTGTAAAAAGGAGTATTTGCAACTTCTGAGGTAAGAAATCTGGAAGTATTTCACTTCCTGGAGTGAAAGCAAGGAGTATTTTTATGTCTTTTAATGAATGATTATGAAATCGAACTCAGTACATGAGATTTGGTTTACATTGTCATCTTAAACATAAAACAAGTTATGTAATGCTTGTGTCCCTATCTGCAGGCCCAGATTGAGGTTAAAATTGCAAGGCACAGACTTTGTTGCGGACATCTGACTTTCACTTTTATTTCTCATGCATATAAACTGTAAGCTGCTGCTGCATAGAATTAACAGAACTAAAGTATGCAGGTACATGTATGTGTCTGCTTACACCAGTACTATTGGCCTTCAACATGGATAATACATAATGCATACATTTTATTTTTCAACTTTGCCACCATACTACCATACACTTACATGTACATTATATCTTGTAGGCTTTGCATTTTAAGTATGGATGATGGTGATCACTGATGCTTAAAGTGTGTATTTGAACAACATGTATTGTTATAAATGGTACCAATAATAACAAATCAAATGGAAATTAAAATCTGAACTGAAATGGGAAGCAATGGTATTACATCATATTTTTCAGCAATCCCTCTTTAACATACAGTTTCTAATTCTTCTTTATTTAGTTTGCTGGTGTACAACTTAATGACTGCAACTTTATATGAGTTTCCTTGACCAGTTCCCTAGTAAAAGACTACAAAACTAAAGTACAAGTCTACTTCATGACTGAAACTTATTACAGTTTCCTAGACCAGCTCTCTGAGGAACTTGAAGGGCCACTAACTCCTGCAGCAATTCTTCTGGCATAAATCTCTTGGAGGTTGAACCAGTCTGACATTGAGCATGGGGCTTAAAAAGCTACTTGAGACGCCTGCTCTTTTCTGCCTTCCAGTTTTGGATGACTCTGTGCAAAGGGAATGTTGGTTGTGAGGTTATACGGTCCTGATCCACTGTGCATGCTAAGTTTCATTAGCATCTCTAGGAACTCAGCTGAGAGGCTGCTATGTACACGTAGCTTTGATTTTAGTCTATTTTGGCCGCTAAAGCCTCGTTCACAGTCAACAGAAGTGAGAGGAATGGTCAAAACAATTTTGCCAAGAATGCAAAATTGCACGAGGTCTTGTATGTTTCAAGAGTATCTGTTGAACTGCCCAGAACTCGGAATACTATGGGCACCTTTCATCATTCCTTTTGCCTTTGAAAAGTCTTGCTTAAGTACATCAGGGTCCAATAAACAGCTAAACTTGTTGCCAACAAGTTCCAAGCTGTCCTTCACATTCTGAACTTAGGCAAGCCTGCACTTTGGGCAGCAAGTCAATATACATGTTTAGCAGTTCTCGACCTTGCATGAACCTACACAAGTCCCCTACCACATCTAATATGTTACATAAGAATGCCAATGTAGCACAAAATTTGTACATTTTCATGAATTTGTGCAGACCATTTTGGTTACGGACAACATCATCACTGAGGGTGACCATGATAGACTTGTAACGTGTGAATTACATTCACTGCATTAACCATCGAAAGCCATGTTACATTTATTGACTCCTTCAATTTGAGGTTCAACTCACCAAGCACCTTTTGGATTGCCTCTAGTTTTGAATGTCGCACAGCTGATGAAGCAAAGTGATAATACAGAGTATTTATGTCACTCCTGAATACTTTGAGGAAGTCAAACTTCTTAGCAGCATCAGAACAAGCAAAAGCAAGCCTATGGGCCAGGCGGTGCACATGTACAAGGGCAGGTGCAAGGCCATGAAGTTTCACTCCAACACCATTGTGAATACCTGTCATGACACTTGCACCATCACTACCTAAGCCCAGAAGTTGCTTTAGGTTCAGGCTATTAAAGACTTTGAATCTTTTGCTTGACTTCAGACACAATAGTCTCTGCTGTTCCATCTGCAATCCTAACATTGCATAGCATACTGGTTTCCATTTTGCCATTTCTGATTTCTCACATATCTTACGTACAGAACAAGTCTCTTATGGACCGCAATGTCTGTACTCTCATCTGCTATAATGCCATACACCTCACATTGTTGGGCTGTGCTACATGCAAGCTGTAACAATGTTGCAATCGGTACCGATTTGATGTAATCGAATCCGAAGTGCACACCACGCAGGTGCCATTTACATGAACAACTGCATTCCGTTCAACTGCAGCACACTGTACTGCACAATTGTATTGTACATGTAGACGCGTGCTATAGTGAGACATCGTGCAGGTTGCTGTGCTTTTCCACCGAGCGACATCGAACGAGCGCTTGGTTGAGCGAGTGGAAGGCTTGCCATCAAGCAGTGAGGACGAAGTACCGGCATGATTGAGTGGCATGATACGGCTAAACAGTTGCCTTTACAACGTATTTGACATCCTACAGTAAAAAACGTAGCATTTTTAAAGTATTGAAGGTCAAAATGAATGCCTTTTTTTTACATTTTTTACGTGAAGTTATTTTCGTATTCTCCATTTTCATTGCGTAAAATATGCCAATACATGTGTACGCACGCTAACTGAAGCCCTGGTTACATACGTACGTGTACATCGTATAAACCTCGTGTGCATTTTATTAACACTACACAAAACATGCTGTACATAAATGGCAAGTCACTTGTGAACTTTTCAAAGTGTGAACGGGGCAAAGAACTGCATTTTTACAACCGAAACAGTAGGAGCCCTGCAATGCAAAGCATTCAGTTCCAACTCCTTTCATTTAGTGCATACACATTCATAATAGTAGCATTTTGACAAATACATATACCTGTCAGCTGCCCATTCTGGCACGTGTAGAAGGTACCACGCCAGCAAAGGGCCATCCTTTCAGTTTGGCCTTGTTGTACTCGGCGGAGAAGTCCCTGGGGAGACCTTTGCTATTTCTCTTTATTGCGCCAGTCAGGTACCTCTTCTTGGCCAGAAGGGAGCATGCAAGATTTACGGGAGTGTACAGTTTGTCCGTAAAGATGGGATGATATAAGCCAAGATGTTATTTGGCGAAGGACAGGCCAATATCTGACATCTTAACACGCTGCTCGACCAGAGGGTGTATGGTGAAGTTGAGGATGTAGCCTGTGGCTGCCTCAGCGATGGCGTAGATCTTGAATCCAGCTCTAATGGGCTTCAGAGGCATAAAAAATTTCCTCACAACGACCTTAAAGCCTCTGTACTTAACCATGGCCTCATCAATTGTGAGCTCTTTTCGCGGTTGGTACCTCCAGTGGCAACACTCCATCATCTTGTCTCACAAGGGCTGGACAGGGGACAGGGGATGGCCCTGGATTTTCTGATAGCGGTGGGCCTTGTCTCGGATCAATTGAGGGTCCTTGGCAGGGTTGTTGCTGCACAAGTACTGGCTAAGCACATCAAACCTGCTCCGCTTCATGGTGGTTGAAATGAGATGGTTTCCCAGACCTGTGTGGGATGGCCAGTAATCCTTGTAACTACTGACTTTCACAAAGCCCATCTGCAGATGCAATCTAAACCATGCCTTTACTTCCTGCAGAGTTGTTGGGACTTTTTTTTAGCAGATTTCAAGCATAGATTGGTCCACCTGACAATAGAAAGAAACAGGGACAGAGGAAAGAACTTGCAGAACTACTCTAAAGGGGACCTCTTCTTCCTGAAGCTTGGCCCACTTGGCTTTTTGCCCTTGAAGCTCCTCACTCTGATGTCTTCAAGGCTCCTTGTCCATCCCTATTCATCGGGAGAATGTCAGGCTGATACACCGAGGGTGGATCAGGGTCATCATCTGAGTCAGGAGGCAGCTCTTTGGACTTTTTCTTCTTCCTACCACCAAATTTCCTCTTTGATGCTGAGGCATGGGTGGCAGATGGGCCTGGCAGAGCATTTTCATCCATCTCTTCTCTGATATCCATCTCTTCCCCTGTCTCCTCTAACTCTTCCTCCACTCTATTCTCCTCCTCTGACTCCCCCAGGTCTGCCTCGTCTCCTCTCTCCTGCACCCACTCATCCAGATCCTCCTCTTCACTGTCCTGCCCAGTCACCTCCAGTTCCTCTTCTGCCACAAGCCTTGTTTTTCCCTTGTTTGTCAACTGCCCTGTCTTTGCTGTCTCCTCCTTTCCTGACTCTGCTGTGCTTTTTCCCTCCATTACAGCTGCCAGGCATGCTGGGGCCATCTTTCTCGCTTCAGCCACAGCAATGTCCAAGAAGGCCTCTTCGTCACTTTCTGCTGTGTCAGCTGCAACCTGGTAAACTTTGCCCATGCTGATTCCAGCCTCCTTTGTGCTGCTTTGTATGAAAGCTCATAGGTCTTCCAGCTCAGCTTGATACAGCCTCTCCTTACTGGCATTATCACTGCACTTGGAAAGTTGGGTCTTTCCTTTCTTTCCTTGTTTTTCCTTCCTCGTCCCCTTTCCTTTAGCCTGGCTTGTCTCTCCTCTCGTCTCCACCACTTTCTCCTTACTCTTTGATGACTGTCTCTCATTTTTTTTTCAACTGGCCGGGTCTTTTTCCTTTTACCCATGATCTTTTCTACAAAGACATCATGCTCCTCGCTTGTTTGGCTCTGCTGCAGATTTCTTGCTTCTCTAGAGCTCATTCTAACTTTGGGATAGTCAGTAAGTGACTGGGGACGGAACTTCAAAACACACCCCTTTTACTTGTACAGCAAACCTGGTCAAAGTAATGCTAATTATTATCTAACATTACATCACAATTACCATTTGAAGATGAACAAATTCAACTATTACATCATTTTTGTCAAAAAAGAATGAAATTGCAGTATTTCATCCCCCAAATTTAAAAACTCCCTGTTCACAAATGGAAGGATCTGTCCTGGGATAAAGTAAGGTCACCAAGTACACTGTACATTGTATATGACCATGTACATTGTATGGCCCCATGGGTAAAAGGTACAAACAAATCCTCAGTATCCAATTCTGACCCCCCCTAGTACAGGCACACACATACCAGCAGCACTATTCATCAAACAACCAGCTAAAACACTCACCCAAATACCCACTCAGTCAAAACCTAACACTGTTACTGCAGCTGAACAGTACTCATCCCATCATAATCCAACACTTTGTGTACATATAGTAAACTTTATATGAACACAAAACCCAGCCCATCAAATTTTGACAAACTCTGGTGTTGTAAATTGATGGGATGGGGAACGTTAGGGCTAATGTGGCACACTTGAACAAATCTCAGAAACTCCCACACAAACATTTTCAAAATTCTTTAAAGTTGATAAATTCTTGAACAGCATTATTCTCTCTGCTCAGCTACCCATCCACAAGCGTGTCAGAAAATTATTTTGATATTTTTGAGCACATTCTAAAAGTGTTCTTTTTGCACGTCAGAAAAAATTCTGAAAATTAAATTTCGTCAGAAGTTTTTAGCAGATAAACAACATTGAATTTATGAATAAGAATAATAGGAGTTTGATTAAGTTTCACTGATTGTGAAATTTGAGGTAAAAATATTGCTCTGGTAAAGACATGAGAGGCAAAAAGTGAAAGAGCGCCAGGGGACCTGCCACGTTAGGGTACATTAACTATATACATGTAGGATGCAGTTAATTGATCTGCATGATTAAATACATGTAGGTTGACTGAACTGCATTGTTAGTTGATCCTGTCAGAAATCTCAGACCTTCCTTTCCTCAGATTCTAATCAACAACAGTTGATTAGAAAGAAATGGATTGGCTGATGGCAGAAACATCAACAGATCATGGTGCAAGATCAATTGGCCATTGTGCAGATCAACTGAACCAATACATTTATGTCATTTTGTTGTGCTCATTTTAATATAAAACCTGCATAAACCCATCATCTGATTGGTGAACTGATCATGTGATGTAAATTATTTTTTCAAAACACACATGGCTGCCAAGGGTGACTGAACCAAATATTACACGTGCGTACTCCAAGGCACACTGAATTTCTTCTATTCTTGTGGTCGGACATCCGTGAACTCTGTTGTATTTTTGCAAAGCATGCAACAGCGTAACAGGGCTTTTGCTCCTTTGAAGGTGCCATTTGGCAGAAAATTACTCAAGTCAAAGTGACATCATGCCAACCGCAAAAATGCATTTTTCTGTACTGTTGGTACTGTAATGCCTCTAAAAATACAAAGACACAAAAACTAGATTGTAAGTTACAAATCAAATGATGAGCACTTATTCAGGCAAAGCATAAAACAAATCATGAATATTTTACATTTGTCATGTTTGTGCAATACAGATGGCAATCTAAGTTTTAGGACAAGGCCTGCTTAAACAACACACCTCATTTAACTGCCAAAAATGGCAAGTATTTTAAACTTTCTACAAACCACTCCACAAACATGACAGACAAAATGTTTTAAACAGTGCCGTGTAAAAATTATCTAGGACTACTGACTGATGTACAAGCTTCCAGAAGTTTTAAAAACAGAGAGTACAAACAATTCAAGTGGCAGTAGATGATTTCCTACCTCCATGATTAAAAATAGGTTGACTCTGGAATAATCAGATAACATGGATAATGTCACTCAATGACAGACAGAATTAATGTTCAACTTCCACCTATACATGTACTACTTTGTACTAGTGACTACCTTGCCTTTAATGACATTGAACATTCTTTCACCTTATAAAATGATTCTTATACATTGAAATTAGTTCCACTGCACCCTCAACATTTATCATATGCAGCAAGGTATGATACGGAGAGAACCCCCCCCCCCATGCTTTGTGTTGGTCATTGTCTCGCAGGAATCTGGGGAATTCCTTTCAGACATCTTGGGGGATGTGTTCAGTAACAATAGTCTGGAATGTGTATAGGGATTGGACATGTTGGGGGGGGGGTACCCCTCGGTCTCATTTCTTGCTGGGTATAACATTTATTGTCAACGGTCCTTGCGCTGGCAAACTACTCAAGCTGTATGCGAGTACAGTGTTAGCAGGCCTATGAGAACGTCAGACATGATGTACATGTACAGTACACGTAGTTTGTGCCTCCACGCACGTGTACAGGAGGCGGCGATCATGCCGATGGTGATAAGGACGAACCTTACTCAGAATTATGAGTCTTGGCCTACTCTCACTCCATGCAGGCGATAATGTGGTCCAAGCCACATAAACATGTACAGTCATATATGCGTGTGTGGGTTCTATTCTAATACAAACCTGATTAAGTCTGTATTACACGACCCCACAACAACAACGTCTAGTGCTGTTTCCTCCTCCTCCAGAGCTGCCATTGCATAGTGCGCGTGCGGAGTCTAAGGACACTTGCGTAATACACTTACGGATCGCGCGCACACGTACAGCTACAGGTGGATCAGCTGATGTATAGCGCCCCCAGCTACACTGTGCTGTAGTTGATTATTAACACGTGGACTCGGAACTCTGCGTTCCAAGTTCGTCCCCAGGCCTTATCTCTACAAAACGCGACGGTCGTCAACGATTGATTTGACTGTTCTGTGACATTGTCCCGTTGCAAGTATGGGATAAATTTAGCAACCCGGATATGGATAATTATCATCGTCACCACTGTCATCTGTATTCTTCAAATTCAAATTTCCTAAATACACTGGCCAACTGTGAACTGGCGTAAAAAGAGTCAGACACTCATCAGATTTTGGTATCAGACAGTATAACATTAATTTGACTTGATTACGCTGTTGAACCTACAATGCCGCAGTTTCGATCTTACGTTCACTGAAGTATTGCACGGCGAAACAGAACTGCAATTAAAATGCCTGACGATAGTGTAAAAGTTGCAGTGAGGGTGCGGCCATTTAACCAGGTATGTAAATCAGTAGTAGGGGTAGATACCCCTACCACTAGACTGAGCTGCGTGTACAGCTGTGGCCAGTGGGGTACAGTCAGTCAGTCGTACCATACGGACGAGTTCAACTAACGGTTACGCCAAATCTGGCAGGCATGGTACTGCATTTTGTAGAGTTGCTCACTTGTGGCATCATGCTTAACAAAATTAGGGAAGAATTTTATCATGACATGATATCCCCCTCCTGACAGTATGGTAACATGAGACGTACTGTTGGCCCTGTGCCCTGAAGTCAGCAAGGAGAACATTGATGTAGCCCATAAGTAATCATTTAGAATTGTGCAGACCAGTCTCGGTCATTGTCTTGGTTGGAGTTTAATTGCACTCACGTCTGGGCAAGGGGGCAATTACATGTACTTTGTACTGTTTGTACTTTGTATTTGTGCATTATCCTAATTTTTTGCTGCAACATAAAAATAACTGGAACCTTTTCGGGATAGTGTGGCAGATATACCTTTACATGATAGCACATTAACAGTGAAATGTGAGGTATACTGATATTTGATGTAAAAGTTAAGAGTTTAGTCAATAATTCAAGGGACAACAACCCTGTTTTTGCCCCCTTCAGTCCCGAGTGTGAAATACATGTTGGAAATGCCACCAACTGACCAATCAGAGAGAACCAAGACTCTGATGACGTCATCCCGACCATGAGAATTGTGTAAAAGCAGTCAGATGTCTATGGGTGCAGACCACTAATTCAAGTGAGAATTTCTGGCCAGTTCATTAGCATTAATAGTGCCCCCCACAGTATCTTTTGAAAAAGGAGATTGTTTGGCCCCAAAAATGGTGAGATTGTGTAATTCGTTGCCAGGATCAACTCCCTGGGTCTTTGAGCTTTGATATGAGAGCAGAATGCCAAAAACTACGGTTGAAAAATGGTCCTAAGTGCCCAAGAAAGCCGGGGTTGCCCCGTGAAATATGGCTGCAGTCAGACTTAGGAAAAATCACTTTCTGAGAGATGATTTTGTTTTGTGGGAATAAATAATTAAAATTGTAATTGGTTAACCTACAAAAAAATCAAAAGAAATTGAAAGATTAGTGACCAGACAAGAATTTCACTTGTGTTTCAGAAATCTCAGAGATGTTGGTGTGCATGTTATTGGGCCCTGAACAGAGCTGATTTTACACTGTTTTCAATGGGGCTTGAATTAGTGGACTTTACCCCTATGTACTGTATGGAGCCATTTTCCGCTCCTCAGGATTTACTCGACCAACATTTTTTGCACTTACTCATTTCACAATTAGAAGAAAATGGTTCCCTAACCTTTCCTTGTAGTCCAGTGCCACTGTTGTGGCATTTTTGTACCATCCCTCGTAGAAATCTAGATGCAAAATCTTATTTTCTGTCTATTTAATATACATTTTTATGCTATTTCCTCCCAGAAAATAGAAAGAAAATATATTTTTTCCTATTACTTAAGCTACATGGACTGTTCTGTCCTATTCTAATCCTATTTTGGATGCTGCAATCCTATTTTATTGCTATTTTGAAATGGTACACTATTTTAAATCTATTTTTTTGTACTCGGGTAATTTTCTTAACTATTTTTCAACTGTTTTCTGGGGCTTAAACATTTCTGCAGGATTGGAAAGCTATTTTGGGGCTATTTTTTTGTCCTCACTGAAAGTGGTCTAAAATTGAAGCTTTACTCGTATTTTTCGGCTATTTTTTTAGGGTCAGGGTATGTTACCTCAAAAAGTGGCTTCATGCAGTGGACAGTCAAGCTGCCCACTACATACATGGGCCCTGTATGCCCCCAGGTGACCTTGCAAACTTCCGTTGTGGCATATTTGAATTCAGTCAGTTTGGCAGAAGTGGTAGAACAGCATACAACAAGGAAGATGTGGATCACAATTCAACAAAAGTGTGTTTCAAAATCCTGACAGAGTTTTTTTTGGACATACATAGTTCACTGTACTTGCTGTATATGTGCATTCTACAGCATGATGGAATAACTGGGAACTTCATGCATGTTTGGCTCAATGTCCCATTCATGCCTAGCTTGTTCAAGTTGTTATACCGGTATGCATGGTTTGCACCTGTGACTATACATTTACATGCAGATTGTATGCTGTGCAGTCCTAAAGGTTATATGTGTACCGGTACATTTGAAATTGGATCATTTGATCCAACCTGTTCCAGTCAGCATGTACTCCCAAAACAGCTTTATTGTAATTCCCAAAGATGAAAAGCTTTTACTAAATTTTGAACACGTTCACATTAACATTGATTAACGTTTCAACTTACCGTACATGACTTACACATGACTTATGTGCTTATTTAGGCTTTTGACTTAATATTTTTTAGTTTACATGCAGTAATCTATAATCTTCTCCATATGCAATTTGCACCTACCCTGTCCATGCATGTACTGTCCTGTTACTTGTTATAATTTCCACAATTTCACATGTACGCAAAGCGTATACATGTACATGTTTTGTACATGGTGTAAGGATCTGAACATTGCAAGGGCTTCACAACTGAAGCAACAGCTTATTGAAGTTGAAATTACATGTACATGTACCTGCAAGTTTTTCTGTAAGGCTACTAAGTTTGAGGCATTATTTATATTTACATCAAGGTATGATATTAAAAATCAAAGTGAGCCTAATACATGTAAATTTTGTAAGGCCTGAATAGTGTACATGCACCCCTTGCTCTATGATGCACCAGAGCACTACATGTAATTGACTCTTGCAACGTCACAAAAGACTGACTTATAAATGGATGATAAGCTCAAATTCCCTCAAAATCAGTTCATAATCTTGGTACAGTCTACATGTACAATGTAAATGTGTTGTGTGCATGCACTTAATTAAAGAGAGATCTTAAAAGTGACATGTTAGATAATGAAAGCACCGGAGCATTACATCCTATTTTTTTAACTAACATGCTATTTTTAAAACTAGCTGGCCATTTTTAAAAACCCAGAATTCTATTTTTAAAGAAATCATCCTATTTTAAAAACAGCAAGTAGGATTCTATTTTTCTGAAAAAGCATTTGTATTTTCCCCTATTGAGTTATTAATGGGCCGGGCCCATTAATAGTGTTGTAGCCGAGTACTTTTTTCCGAGTACCAAGTACTGCCGAGTACAAAGACAGGGCGAGTACTTTGCCAGCCAAGTACAAGGACTGGTTTCCGAGTACAAGTACTTGCACTTCTGAGTACAAGTACAAGTACTTCTAATTCAAAAGTAGTTTTATCTTAAATTAGAGACTCTAAGACCTGCCACTGTGTAAAAGAAACACTGAAAGCAGATGACATGGCTACAAGAACAAGTGATCTGGCTAGCAATGTCATGGTCACTACATGTGCGTTGCAGCAGTTGACACAACGTGCACGGTGAAGTCTATTTTCCAGACTCTATTATTCACATACCTGTAATTTTCTGTATGCTGGGTTCGTTGTTAAAATTTTCGGGTCCAGGAACCAGACTACCAATGCCCAAGCAAATTGCGGGACCATTCTGAAGTACAGCAATATAATTTGCGTACGTGATTGGTTAAGTAAGCGCACAGACGACGAATGGGTCGTATACGTTAGTGGTCCCACGTTCGGCCGTCTCTTTGTTAGAACCGTATCGAATATCGGATCATAGGAGGTGATATTTTTGTACCTTATTTCAACGGCCGTGGTAAGTTAACTGAAAGGATTTTTTTATCGAGTACTGTTAATCGAATACGAGTACTTTGATGCTCGAGTACAATTTTTGGATGTCGAGTTCTGAGTATTTTGTAGCCCGAGTACAAGAGCTGTAGTTTGAGTACAAGTACTTGGACGTCCGAGTACAAGTACGAGTACTCTGGAAATGGTACTCAAGTAGTACTTGAGTAAGAGTACCGAGTACGAGTACTACAACACTGTTAATGGCCCCTGTGAAAATGTATACTATGAAATTAAGAAAATATCAAAATGTGCCATTGTTATTAAATTCTTCCATTTGTAGTTCAACAATATGGTTGGTTTCTTTAAAATAAAACATTTGATAAAAAATTAGAATATGTTCTTTTTCTTGCATTGAGTCGCTTCAAACATGAACCTACATGTATTTTATCCCTATTTTTTGAAAAGTCCAACAAGAAACCTATTTTATCCCTATTTTTTGAAAAAAAATTAAAATTAGTTTCCTTATTTGAAAAAATTAGTGTAGAAACGTTTTCTATCACTATTTTATTGCTATTTTTATAAAGCTATTTTTTCCCTGACTATTTTTTTTTTCTATTTTCTAGGGTGGAGAAATCCCCCCAAAAAAATATGTTCTAAAAAAATGTAGTTTACATAGGAAAACAATATATTTTTTTCTTTTTTTTTGACCTGGGATGGATCACTGGGTCGTACCTGTACATGTTACGTAGACCTATAGATCTAATTCCCCAAAAATTCATTTCATTGCTGCACTGTTTCTTTCTGAATTTCACTTCAGTTAATTGTCGAATTAAACAGTTCAATTATAAAACCCTGAAAAGCTTCTTTTCTCATTTATATTATTAAATTAAGTCAGTTGAGCATATCTGCCACCCTCAGGCCTTGGGAAACAGGACTCTCTGAAGGATAGATCCAGGATTTTCAGAAAGGGGGGTGCAAACTTGGATGGTCAAGTGTGAACATGCATTGCGAAGCATGTCACATGCAGGGGAGCAAATAGTACAGGCTGTCGGGGGAAAGGAACCAGAGCTGTGAGTGCAGTGCCAACTGCAAACTTTGGAATCAAAATGGCTGTTCATTATGTGTGCTGTACAGCATGTAGTTATTGTGTGATGGTTGTCTTTGTGCACTGGTGCATAGCCCACCAATTTGGTTCAAACAGTCAAGACGCTCCAGGGCAACTCTCTCTATGTGATCCCCCTCCATCCACCATTGACTCCTGTATTCACTCACAGTCCATTGGGACACATACATGTATTTCCATTGCCAATCGATATGTAATAAAAAGAGATCAAAACAAACATCTTAATGTCAGATAGCTGTTTTATGATTATGGCCTGTTAATTTAACAATAATTTGTTCCACAAATTAAATACATTTATGTGTATACATGTGATTGAGTAGATAAAATGATGTCATTAGGTGGGAGTCATTAAGGAATGGAATGATATCTTCTTGATAAGATGGCATCATGGACATCATTGCTGTTCACTCTTTGTTTGCAAGCCAGTGGGACTTTGGTGAGAAATTATTTAAAAATTTAACTGAGAAAATAAAGTACTTCTACTGGTACAGTGAAGAACTAAACGCATGGCGTAACAATCCAGTCATATGTTAAAACCCAGTCAGGCATGCAAAACCTATACAAATTTCTCCAAAACTTTTTTTGTGGGTAATTCATGACTTCAAATGATTTTTTTCTTGTTCCCTTGTTCCTGCCAGTTCTGTTTGCCTTTTGTGACAAAAATTGCCACCATGGGGCTTAAAAGATGTACTCAAATCATAGCATACATGTAAGATCTGAAGTAAGAGTAGGGGGGGTAGTGGTGCGCCAACGTACATGTACATGCAGGCCTATGTATTGATACAATATATTTGTTGTACTGGTGGTCGCCCTCATTTGAATCACAACCTGGTTTATCATGTTCACAAAATCAATGCATGATACATAACCAATACTTGATTGTGGCACATCAAACCTTTATATACACGTAACTTTGTGATTTTGCACTTCTTGTACATAATATCACAAGAGGGAGTTTTCAAGCCAGAATAAACAAAATACAATGTATGTAACAAAACATGTATGTACATGTACATGTATGTACACATGTAATACATGTCAAGTGGTTTTTCTTAAGGCACCACTTTCCCAACCCACCAGTATGTATGTGGATGCTACAAAATCATGCATTTAATTGTGACATATATGTACATGTACATGTACCGGTACATGTACACGGAGAGGTCTTTACTGGTAATCTTACACGTACATGTACATGTAGCTATCCAAGTGCAGTTCATAGAATCTTTATCCCAGTGTTCTTGGTTCTCTTTGCAAAAATTAGCTGTCAGAATAAAATAACCTAAGAATAAGTCTTGACAAACCTGAAGAGATTTTATTAAAAAGTTGGTGACTTCGAAGGTACCGTACATGTACTTCCTCAGTGGGAATGTATGTGTTGTACAGTGGATCTGGACATGTCAGCATATTAACGGATACAGTATTGCATTTGGTTCACTATTGGAAGCAATTCAGCATTTCACAATTTGTTTTGACTTTCTACATGTATTTCTGTCGGAAACATTAATGAATTCATTGGATACATGTATTTATCACATTAAAGTGATAAGTTTGGTCAGTTGGTTTACCAAGAAATTTGCAAACAGATAAAATGGAAAGTCAAATATTTTTGCGTAATTGTGTCCCCAGCTGTTACAAGTATGGCGCCTTACTGACAGTACTCATTATCAGAGTTTTCAACAAAAAAGAAACCCGGTATAAAATTATTACATACATGTACATGTATCTGAAATATTCCTCAAAACTGTAAAAGCTGAAAAGTTGCATGTTGTTGCATGTTGTACTCTTCTATGGAGCTTACTAACAGTGTGAAATCTCTGTGCAGTTTTACATATGAATCTAACATCACATTTATCTGGCAAGTGCAGCACTTCTGATGTGCATGGGATTGGGAATTTCCAATATACGTGAATGTGAAGGAGAGGATGCAGTTTATATTTTATAACATACGTGTATCTTTAAATTGCTCCACAACTGTAAATGGCTACCAATAGAGACTTGCTGTTTGCTGCATGTTTTAGCCTATGGCCAGCATACTTTCTAACAGTGTAATTTACCTGAATTGTGTTTTTCAAAAATTAAAACAGTTGTAAATGTACATGTGCACTAAACTCATCTATTATTGCCCCACAGGAATCTGTGCATGACTCACATTTGACCCTAAGAGCTGGGCAGTAGGAATGACCATAAATTTCTTATGAATTCTACTACAGTGGTTTCTGGCCTATTCTATTAGTTTACATTTTTTTAAGCTTACATAATGAGACATTTCTGAAAACCACCAGTAGAGTATCGTAATTTCTAGAAACCTAAGAAATCTACACAAAGGCAGGACTATGGGACTGCAGCAGGATTGGACAAGTATGGGACTTTGAAGTATGATTTTGGTATTATCTTATTATCAGGACCCTTGATCTGGCAACTGGTCTATGGAGTAATTGGAAGAAAGTAAGCCTCGAATGAGGAAGTGCTTGAAAGCCTAATCTAATTCTAGAAGAGACATTTTGTGAACTGAATATAAAGTTCAGTATTTTGGGGTTGCATCAGATTATCCCTGGCTATATGTAGTTGTCTCCAGCTGCTCATGGAAATGAATGTGCCCCACATGTTAGCATATTTATTTGTATCATCAAGGGACTCTTTTTTGTCATCCATTTGAGTCATTCTACATTGCAGAACTTGCCCAAGTCCTTGTCTTAAGAATATTCTATTTATATTACATGTACAATCTGATCATTGTTCACTAGCATCTAGTCTTACCACTGTTAACGCTTGTCAATACCTGTAATGTTTAATATGCTCAGTAATATGGTATCATAGTTGAAATGAATAATTAGGCTTTTGGAATAATTCACATACATGTAGCATCAGCAGGTGTCTTGCAAATATTGTGATTAAAAGACCTTTAAGATAGCAAGTTCATACTGGTGTATCACTAGGCACCACAAAAATTGTGAATTTTCTGTCATGTGTGTTCCTGATCAGAAAACTGGATTTCCTAACTTGGAGCACATGCAAGTCAGCTTGAAAAGTTGTTTTTTCATCCAGCACAAAACTCAATAACTGCAGCAAATGTACATGTATACTGTACATGTACACATGCACTTGTTTGAACAAAGACTGCCACACCCTGTGATCAGCTAAATTCCTCCATTGTTGGTCAAAGGGTGCAAATAAACAGACCAAGCCCCCTGCTGTGTAATTTGCCTGTGGGTTTAATAATTATCTCCTAACCAAACATTTCTGGACACAGTGACATTTAGATGGAAATCGATTTACTCTAGAAACAAGAGATATGATCAGAAGATGTGATGACAATTGAGAAACTCTAGTCCAGGTTTACACATGTACATGTACATGTGGTGTATGTTGTGTATTTTTGTGGAAAAGTCCCATCCCAAAGATACGGTCACACATTTTCGCTAGTTCAATAAACTGAATGATATTCTGTCAATTACGCAAGAATTTCTTAACTGTTTATTTTCAGTCCTGTTATTGGACTCTTCCTTCTGGCATTTTTCTGAAGTGAGAATTGGAATACACATGATCAAAAGGGTTGGCTCAATCATTATTAATGGAACATACAACATGTGGGCAGCCACCAATGTTTCTTGTATGTCTAAGACCATGAAAGATGCTTCAGTGGATAATGCAAGATTTGAAAGTTTGCATGATGTAAGACTGTAAGAGCATCTGTTTTGGGAATAAGTGGGTTTTAAGAAGTTGTGGAATTACTCAGTGTTTCAGAAAGTTTTCTTGTCATATTGAGACTGCATGCAGACTTTGTTTTCTGAACCCAATAATTTAATTGTACTGTTGTTGACAGTTTGTACCTCAAGTTTTCAGTACCCTTCTAATTTGGTCCATTGAACCTCTTCTGTTGATACTAGTAAAATAATGTACATGTATGCATGTTGTCTGTTGCACTATTTACCCACACCATTGACATATCACAAAGACTGAATGTTATCTTTCATCAATATGTGTGCAAAATGTTCCCTTCGTGATGTGCATGGGTCTCTCATGAAAAACACCCACAGTTTTCAAAGGTTGTTTAGTAAACTGCAAGGCCATAGGGTTAAATCTCGTATACATGTACATGTAGTTTACTCATAAACATGTATTTGAGACTACATACTTTGCAAGTTAGAATTGACTAGGAGTTAATTATAGGCTGGTTTTAGAACTTCATTCACAGTTGTGTATCAATATGTGCCTGGCCAATTAACCCTGTGCCTCATGTATTACTACTGCTACATGTATGTCAAATGCTTCGTCTCTGCTTCATGCTAATAAAGTGTGACCTTACTTGTAAAGTGGAAAGTAAATTAGGCCAAACAAAACATGAGTTGTATTTCCTATTACACTAAAAAATAAATTAGGGTTGTTGGTTGGGTTAAATATTGTTTTTACTCTAAA
Organism: Acanthaster planci; assembly: GCF_054643075.1. Classification (NCBI taxonomy): domain Eukaryota; kingdom Metazoa; phylum Echinodermata; class Asteroidea; order Valvatida; family Acanthasteridae; genus Acanthaster; species Acanthaster planci. Next base: position 18,050,913 of record NC_141777.1, on the reverse strand, counting down.
TTTTTATAGCCCCAAAAATTCGGATCAGATGATGGTCTGTATTTTTTGGGGGGGCTTATATTTGTAACAGGTACTGAGTCAGTGTCAGATTAATACTGTACATGTGCAAATCAATATTACATGCATGTATCAGTACTCATAGAGCAAGGTAGCAGCTGGTTGTTGAAATAAATTTTACATTTACATGTATTTCATTTTTCGGGATGCATACAAATTACAGCCAAGAAAGTTACATATACAAATACAAACATTACAAAGGGATAAAATCAATAAAGAAGAATAATACACAATATCCACTTAGCTCCGGATGGATTGCCTAAAAGAAACAAGTTTCTGTCAAGAGGCTCTCCAAACTAATTGGGTTATAGAATTCTATGTATAAATATTAATGTAGCCTCTTAACACGGACATAATTTTTCAATGAAATAAAATACGTGAGTACATGTACTTGACATGACATGTAAATATTATACTGAATGTAGTGTTTGCAATTAAAAGGAGAATAAATAATTGAAGTAAATAAAATTAAAGTGACTAATTTAGATAGTATAATGAATATGATCAGTACATACAGGGGTATCAATATTAATCAAAACCCAGTTTACAAGGCATTGCTAATGCATAAAATTCTAATTACATCTAATATCAGTCCTGCACCTGTCCAAGGTGTGAGGAGTGTTTTGGTTGATTTACTGAAATTGAATTAGATAATTGCCTCTGGTGGACAGGAAGAGAAGAGGATTCTTATGTATGTATGTTGGAAAGAGTGTTCTGGGGGCAAGCGAAATTGGGTCTAGACTGAAGAGATAGTCTCGTAAAGAATTGATGAAAGGTTGCAAAGAAAATTCGAGACAAAGGTCCAGAATGTCACCAGAGAGTAAGTTAAAGTACCTGGGAAAGAAGATAAACAGAGAAAATTTTGAATAGTTAGTACCGCTGTCTTGGTGCTTGAACAACAAAGTGTTGGTTTTCCTGGTGTTGACCTGTGGGAGAAATTTGGAAGAAAGAGAAACCTGTTTGTAGAGGCATTTGACAACAAATGAGATGCTGAGGTAGAGTAGGCGATTGTACAGAGGAGGCAATTGAAGCTTGGCAAGACGTTGTTGATAAGAGAAATAGCAACATTGTAAGGAAGGTAAGATTTAGTGAAGCAGCGTCGGATTGTTTCAAGATATTAAGTGTGGTTTTTCTGTTGGGGTAGCCAAACTGGTGAGCCGTATTCCAAGATTGAGCTACGGAGAGAACAGTATAATTTAAGTAAGACACCAGCATTTCTGGATTTTGCAATACATCTGGAACACTTTCTGCAAATAGTGTCTACATGTTTGGTCCAGGTGAGATCATTTGAAATAGTGATGCCAAGATATTTGTAGGAGGAGACGACTTCTAGTGGTTCAGAATCTGCAAAAAAGTATGGAGTTAGTGATTGCATTCTGGAGCGAGTGATGTGCATGACCTTGCACTTGGTGGAGTTAAGCTGCATAAAATTCTCAGAACACCAGTTGATGATAGAATTTAGGTCATTCTGTAAAATGCAACCGTCATTGTTACATTTAATAATTCTATACAAAACAGTGTCATCAGCATATTGAGGAAGAGAAGATTGCACATGGTTTTCTGATTAAGCTGTGAAGAAGTTAAATAAAATGGGACCTAAAACGGAGCCGTGAGGTACCCCTGAAGTTACAGGTATCCAGTCAGATTTCGCTCCCAAGAAGAGAACTCGTTGTTCTCTGATGGAAAGAAAGTCAGCAATCCATGAGAAAATATTACCACAAATTCCATATTGATGCAGCTTGTGAAGGAGGATTGAGTGAATCGCATCTCTCGAGCTTTGCACCAGTCCAAAAAGATTGCTTTGATTCGAGGAGGGCTGGAAACATCAAGTGCCTGGGACCATGTGTGAAAGAGGGAGGCTAGCTGAGTAGTACTGGAACGTCTTGGTTGAAATCCATGTTGGGAATCTGGGATGATATTTCACTGCGAAGAATGGTCAAGTAATTTATGTTACATGTAAAACCTTCAAGCATTTTGCAAGGAACCGAGGTTAATGAAATTGGTCTGTGATTGCTGATGATGGATTTGTCACCATGTTTAATTAAAGGAACGACATTTGCCTGCTTCCAGTTTTGGGGAACTACAGCAGTGGAGAGACTCAGATTAAATATGCTGGATAATATTGGAACAATGGAGGTACACGTACCTGCAAATTTAAGAATTTTGGGGAGATGTCATCCAAGCTAGGTGTCTTAGATGGATTAAGCTTGTCAATGGCCTTGATCACATCAGCATGAGAGACTTGAAGAGAATAGAGTTGGCTTACACTAGGATGGGCATCACAGACATTGATGTCATCGGGGAGATTACAAACACACAAACACACAAGAGCCTTCCATCTCATGCCAAAAAAATTAAAACAATACAATGTACTGGATGATGTACACAAAATTAGGCTCGGGGCAAGGCATCATAAGTCTTTATATTTAATTGATTGGTTGAATAAAAAGATAAAGGTTCCACACAAATTTCTAGGTTGGGTCGGATAACCGGAAACACACTACAGTGTAGCTATTTTTCGTTTGGCCATACATGAACATGTAATTCTGACCTGTGTGTCCCCCTTTGGATACTGAGTGACCCATGTACTGGGGTACCAGTGTGTGGATCATGACTTCAATACAATATGTTTTGATGATGAGGGAGTTACAGTACATGTTAGTTAATGGGATCATATAAAGGGTGTGCTTTCAGACAGGTTTCACCAATGCAAAGTATGCAAAACTGGGGCTGATTCATAATGAATGAAAATACTACCCTTTTATTGAGTACAAGTACATGTATGTACGTTGTATCTGCAATGTTAATATTTAATGTACACAAAGAGTATACACTTAGCTAGAAGCAAGTTTTAGTCAAATGTTAATCCTATAAAAGTGTCATTGTTCTGCTTGATGCATTTAAAATTGTGTGAAATCAACTTACATGTGCACAAATGTACTTTATAAATTGCAGGGTAGCATCACAATGTTTATCAAGAATTGTCCAAATTTCAGCCTGAATTGTAATGAGTATTATCACATCACAGCCCTGGTGGACTGTTAGCATTGTACTTTAAAAACTTCACATACTCTTCCTCAGATGAACTTCATTTGTTCAGTTCAATGATCTACAGTATATGTACAGTATACAGCTTGGTATAACCATAGAGGAAGGACACAGGAGTTTAAACTGCCGCGGCTGTAACATCCGGCCAATTACCACTTTCTGGCATGCCTCGGATGTCCATAGCCAGAGCCATAGCCATCTGTTTCACAACCACGAAACACCCTTGTACCCAATGATCATCGTCGCCGCGATTTGTTGATGGTAATCTGCATCCTTAAAACTTCGTGAACTGAGGTATAGGAAATTGAATATTCATGCCTTTGTTGGTGCTTGGCATGATCTCATGACAACATCAAATTTAATAGTTGCACAGTTGCTTGCTTTACACTGTGTGCCCTAACTCTATATGTGCAGTTATTGCCCTTAATGAACTCTTTCTTCTGGAGTTATTTTGGGAATAAATAGCCCAGTTGTTTACAAGTTTTTGTGTTTTGTTTGAATCATTGTTATTATGGCATTTGTACAAAAGTGTATTTTATGAGATTTCATGATCACTCCCTGTGATGAAATAGCGCATTTTGTTGCTAATGAACTAAGCTTTCCAGTAGTAGTGAACATTTTGTTGGCCAGTCTTAGCCAAATTCTTACCAAGGCTTTGAACACTGATGTACATGTATTGGACGGAGGAGAATAAAATTACAACTTTGTGTGGATAATGGAACAGTGTATCAAAATTTAAAAAGTGTATTTACGATGGCAAAAGTATGTGTAATATCAGAAGTTTTCTCTCTCTATTTTCTGGTCACATTGATAATTTGTATTTGATTGCAAGCAAAAAACTGCAAGTGTTGCCAGGATATTACTGGCCCCGCTTGTCCGGCTACGATGCAGGCAGTAATCAGGCATTTTTGGAATGTTTTCTATTATTCGTCTGACTTGGCGGTGACCATCATTGAACACTTTAAAGTGCCTGAGTTGCAACTCCTGTGTCCTTCCTCTATGGTATAACTTTGTGTGCCTTTCTTTATTCATTGCACAGAGAGAATTTGCAGCCAACTCAAAATGTGTGGTTTCAATGGAAGGCAATGTAACCACTATAACCAACCCAAATACTGGAAAGGAGCACACTTTTGCCTATGACTACTCTTACTGGTCACACAATGGATTTCAAGAAAATGAAGATGGGCTGAATGTTCCAACAGATGACCATTACGCAGATCAGGTCAGTCATCTCAATTTATACTCAAAACTCTGTGTAGCATTTTTACATGTGCAAGAACCCATTGGCACAATGTGTTTTTGTAGTGTTCTTGTAGAGTAGGAAACCTTCAATGTTGCAAAAAAACCCAAAATCTCCTGATTGTTTGTAAGAAGGGTTAAGGTTTTACAGTGTTTATTCTATAATTACTCAAAATTCCTATACCACCTTTTAACTGTAATATTCCAGTTTATCAGTAGCAAGGTTGTTGGTGAACAAAAATTGTCATATGGTAGTATTTTATGCATCTGTTAGGTGGACCAAGTGGTTGCAGAAGGTATAGCATATTTTAATATTGATTTCTCAGCCTGTTCAAAAAGTGTTCATTCATTTCTGAATATTGATCATTAATTTGTATTTGCAGTTAAACTAATGATGTCTTCAGTCCCATTTCAATTTAACGAAAATGTCATCTCTCTTGTGCAATCGTTTGTGAGGAATGGGCATCCAAATTTGATACTTGCACAATAAATGATGCAAGTAAACCTTTTCCCACCAAGCTGGGTCATACAGTGTCATGCATGGGTAGTCAAATTTAACTTATTGTTGGTAAGATCTCATTATTCCAAAACTGATGTATGGTATGAAAATAAAACTGGGTTAATATGCCCCCCCTTGAAAATTTCACCCTCTATGTACACTTCTGCCAAAACATCTTATTGATGCACATCATGAGCATGGTGCTGGATATCAACAACTTGTTGACACCATGTGTACAGTATGTGTATTTTGTTCCACCACAACAATAATTACAGAACCTTTCTACATAAAGGCCACTGATGGCACTTACCAAGAAGTCTGTGATGTGTGTACTGAACGTTGAATCTTAAAGAAATCAAGCAGTAACTTGACATTTTTCACTTTTAAATTTTTGAGATGTGAGTCAATGAACTTTCAGATGACAACCTCCAAACTTTAAACACACTCATATCTAAAACGTACAGCACCTCCAGAGCTAAGTGATGTCATTTAACCACTTCCAGCCAGGGTGCCCGGTTTCGGGCACCGTGTGCTTATATGCAGAGCGGGGGTGCCCGGATTAAGACAAAAGAGCTAGTTTGTGTAACAAAAGACTGTACTCGAAACAAAGGACCTGCTGGTGGGAATTGGCATCATTTTTCGACTTCCATTTTTTGAAAGTAATCCGGCACTGTTTTGAAACAGTACATCACTGTTTTAAGAATAGCGCACCCGCGGATTAGCACCGCAGACAAAAGCGCTCCAGCATGTCCAGGGCCCCATTGATAAGGGACACAGCACCACTACTGCTCGCTAATCCAGCCGCGTATGAAGAGACGCTACTGGCATTCAGCGGAACAATGGAAATTGTGCAACACCTTACAATTCTGGGCTCTCTTTTACAGGGTTGCAGACCTGGGCTGAATACTCAGGCGTCATTGAAGGTTGCCTGACAGATTAGAGTAGCCACCAGAGAGTCGTTCGTGTGGGTGTAAACATCCAGTGAATAAACACATGAATTTTTGAAGAATTTTGAAAAGGTCCCATCATCTTATCCTGCTCAAGAAAAATCCACCCGGCAGGAAGTGGTTAAAGCTTCTACTGGTACATTGGCCTTCATTTCAGAAAATAAAACTAAAACCGGCGTAAAGTGCTGAAAAATTTGTAATGTACGTGGAAGCATGAGACAAATCTAAGCCTCCAGGGTTACATATATATTCAAGCACGTGCAACAAACTGTATAGCAATGCATGTACATGCACAAACTCTATGGAGAAACACATAAAGGTATTTACATGTTTGTGTTTACATGTGGAAACAATCTTCAAAAAGTTATATTTTGGAACTTTGAGAGTGCCTGTCACAAGATTTGCTAAGAGTATTGTTGAGAATGTTGACATCATAAGCTAAGATTTTGGAATAGAATTTGAAATTTAAGCACACTCACTTTCACAATATAAGACCAAAGGTCATCAAAAAGAATAAAAAGATATACACACTGACTTTCCAGGTGCTGTCCTTTTTGTTTTAAGTGTTTAAATTTCAGAGGTTATGCAAATTTGGCACAAACTGAGTTGTATCCAAAATATTCACCAGGGAAATTTAAGACAAAAATTCAGTTCCGGAGGTTTCTCATGCAAGTTAATCATCACAACAAATGTCATTCTTATTTTATACTTATGGACCATGCATACATGTTGGTTGTGTCCAAAGAACTTGGCTATACTGCTGGCAATTACAGTGGCTAAACCCTCAGTTACATGTATGCACACCATCCATAGAATGTGGTATAAAGATTCACGTTTAGGGGACTATTTAACATTTACCAAGAGTCCAAAAATAGGTTCTCTCGAACAATTTTATATGCATGCATGATCCATCAGGCACATGTTTATAATGCTTTTATGTTCTTTCAGAGAATTGTCTTCAATGATCTTGGAAGAGGAGTGCTGGACAATGCTTGGCAGGGGTACAATGCTGCCTTATTTGCATATGGTCAGACAGGCGCCGGAAAAAGTTACTCAATGATTGGTTATGGAATAAATAAGGGCATAGTACCTATCACATGTGACGAGCTGTTCAAAGCTATCGACAGTAATAAAGATTCTACCAAGCAGCTGCAGGTGTCATTTAGTATGCTGGAGATCTACAATGAACAGGTACAATCTCTGTGCTTATGCTGAGCTTTCATTCTTACTTCAAAGACAGTCAATTGGGGGAACACTTTGAATACCATACAGGCAGCCCACAAATGCTTGTTTTAAGATTTTAGGACTTGTATAGGGCATACAGTACTCGTTTTATTTTGAATGGTTGTAAAAGAATATGCTTGGTTGGGTGTTTAAAGCATGGGAATGAACATGTATCATCCAATTTAATCCTAAAAAGTGGGTGATTTTCTCCCGTGTCATTACATCACTTTCTTATCCTGCCCAAATAATATCATGAGTTTTGGCCTGCAGTCATTTTGACATTAGTTTTATGCAAATATGACTTAGTATTCTCATTTAATGTCCATTTTTAAGAGACTTTCTGCAAGTTAATTCACAGAACTTGGTCTCTTATTTATGTCTGTATTTTCTGTGTTCATGAGTATAATTTGAAGTTGTTCTGCTCATGGTAAAAGGTTTAGTGCCCGCTGATCTAGATGCGTTTAGGGATATCAGTTACTGATATCTTTCAGAATTTCATCTTTGAATAGTTGATGACAAACGAGCCATCCACTGATTACTTCAGTGTTTTTGTTGACTCTACTTTTGTCTCTGACTGTATATGGTGTTTTGTTTCATCTTCCTTTTGTGTTGCATATCTTGTGCTTGTGTGCTCATTACTGCCTTTGCATTGTGTTTTTTACTTTCTAATTTTGTGTCAACATACATGTTTATTCATACATTTGCCAGTCTCCCCGTCATTTTCCTGAGCTAGCTAATGTTTCTTTAAACTTTGTGTTTTTTTGTAGGTTCGAGATTTGTTAGTGAAACCAACTAAAGGTACCTTCCATGCGCTGAAAGTACGTCAAAACCCTCAGACAGGCTTTTATGTGGATGGACTCAAGGTAAAAGAGACCAGAACTACTACAGCTTTATCAGAACTTTCATAGGTTAACCCTAACACTCCACAGTCCTCCAACAGGTGAAGGATTGAGGAGGGTTAGGGTTAAGGATAGTTTGAGGTAATCTTTGAGAAATTATGCATTGCAGAAAAATGATGGGTTGTTGTTTTAATAAATAAGTTCTCTTCTACAATGTTTGAGTTCAATTAATTGTTATGGATTATTAGAAGGAATGTGTCAACATTGCTTTTATTCTGTTCACTTTATGCTGGTGAAGAAAGTGACATTTCAAAAGTATGCATACAGTGTCTGGTGTGCAGGCATGGCATACAATGTACATGTACATAGACTGGACCTCTGCATAAAAGAAGTCCACATAATGTAGGGTGTGATGGCATTGCGTAGACTGGCACACGTCCACACAATGTTTTCCCCACTCTGAAAAACAGTTTCTGGGGCATTTTGGGGTCAAGGTCATCATGGCATAATGAAGAGGAATAGTCCAGGAAATCATCATCAAAAATCCAGCTCGAAGGAGTTATCCTAGTTGGAGAAAACAGAGCATTTTCCTCAAGTTTCCTTTACCATAGGAGAACAAAGGAATGTCCACATTTTATATGGAAAACAGGTATTAGTTGTGCAAGTGGATGTACATGTACATCAAATTGAATGGAGCAAAAAGTAAGTGAAATTAAAATCGAGTGGGAAGTAGTTACTTTTGGTCAATTTGACATTACAACATATATAAGCAGGATTAACTTGGCAGTCCATTACTTATACATTCACAGAATGTACCAGTGAGAGATTACAAACAAATAGAACATCTCATGGATCAAGGAACACTCAATAGGACAACTGCTTCCACCAATATGAATGCAACCAGTAGTAGATCTCACATGGTCATAACATTAAAATTTAAGCAGGTAGGTAATTTGTAGTTATTGGAATTTCACATTTGTATTATTTGAATGCGTAGGCCTAATAATAATTGCACAGATGGGAGGCTTGTCTCGTAATGTACATGAATGATCCCTTGGATTAAAAGCATGCATTTCCAGAATGGCTGCAGTATTTACACTGATGGAGAAAAGTAATGTGAATGATTCATCCACCCCCACTTACCTTGACAATTTCTCCTTTGTATATCATCTCTAAATTAACATCCCTTTAATAATTCTACCATGCATACTTGTCATTACTTGTAGTTCCGCACAGTGTAGTACATGTATAATCTTAATGCATTTGCAGATGTACATTAATGAAAATGGACAAAACACCACAAAAAGCAGTGAAATCAACTTGGTTGATCTGGCTGGTAGTGAGAGAGCCAAAGCAACAGGTGCTACAGGGGATAGACTCAAAGAAGGCTCAGCAATTAACCAGAGTTTATCTATGCTCGGCAATGTTATTAGGTATAGTATGTGCACATTGCTTTTATCTCATGTGGAACTTTCTCATCAGCTGTGGAATTTTTATCTGTTTTGTCATTGAATTGTGTTCCAGCCAAAGTTGTCAATGAAGTAAACTTTCTTGTGTGAATCCTGAGTAATTTACATGTAAGTGATGCTTTCTTTTTTCCCAACAGTGCCCTTGCAGATCAGTCCATGGGAAAGAATGTTAGAGTGCCATACAGGGATTCAGTACTTACTAAATTGTTACAGAATGCACTAGGAGGGAACAGCAAAACCATCATGGTTGGTAAAGTTTACTTACCTTCCCTACCTAGCTGATTGTTGGTGGGACCAAGGTTTAGGTCTTTGCATCAAAAATTGAAAAAGTTTAAGAGAACGTTACAGGAGTCAAAGCGAATTGGGAGGAAGAAGGTGGTACTCAAACCTCACAGACTCGTCATACTTTGACATGTACTTACAAAGACAAACACTGTACGTGTGGCTCTGGGTGCTGATTTTGACTCAGCAATGGTAATTATTTAGTATTTTAATTAGCTGTTTACTACTGCTTAATTATGCTTGAAGTCCTTTTCTACTACACTTACTAAATTTAGCCCCTAAAGAACCATGTTACCCATGCGCAAGAAAAACAATATAAAAGCACACACAGGAGCAACATGAGCTGGTGTGCTAGTAAAGAGTGTGTGTGATTTCATAGGGCCTGCTATTTTGACATCACAATCATGCTTTTCCTGCAAGTGGCTGCTTTACAGTTGGCAGTCATTACAAAAGTGAAAAAATAATTCACAAAGATTTAAAAATCACTTCCAGCTGTCAGACCACCAGATAATAATACACATAATTCTAAACACTAAATGAAAATACAACTCTGTTTAAAAGTATTGGGACAAATGTCCATTTTCAAAAATCAACCAAAAGGCGATACATGTATTTCTGCAAACTGTGGCCTACCATACAAGAAAAACTTCCTGAGTGTCTCAACCAACCAGGTGTGTAGATAAATTTCTTTGTTTATTGTCCAAGGCCCTTAAGGCTTGTGAAGCCGCACATTCTGACATTATTCTCAACATTATTTCTTTCAAGATTGCTGCTCTAAGTCCTGCAGACATTAACTTTGAGGAAACATTGTCCACCTTACGCTATGCTGACCGAGCTAAGAAGATCCAGAACAAGGCTGTGGTGAATGAGAGTCCAACGGAAAGACTAATCCGAGAACTACGAGAGGAGAATGCTAAGTTGATGAAAATGTTGAAATCTGGTGGACATGTCGGCTCATCAGATGCTGGTAAATTCAGGCCTAACATTTCCCTTTTGGAATTTTCATTCAAAATGGCTTCAGTGGCTAGATTACATTCGTTTTCAGTGCATAATTATTTCAGTACTGGTATGTACAAAATTATTTACTTCCACAGCATTCAGTAGTATAAGATATTGTATTTGTCCCACAAGATGGAGGTGAGATGGTTTGATGTACATATTACAAATAATTGGTTTGTATGCAATGGAATCATGGGGATCACAGACATCACTCTGGTACCTTTATTGTGAAGCCCAGTTGTCCCACAGGTCATGCCTACATATACATCAAACACATGCTACATACACGTATGGGTCTTGGTGTATGAACCATACATGACACCATCAACCATTACTTCATGATGTCACTGGTTATGTGGAGAAGTGGGTTACCCGGACAAAAACTGAATGAAAAGATATGCCTGGAAAATTCCTGACATAAACAACTTACATGTGTAAACGTACAAATCACACGCACCATTCAATGCCAGTGTAGTTGTGCTTGTTTACCTGCCTTAAATAACTTCTTGTAGCTTAACACCCAGTTGGTTTCAATTTAAATGCTCCCACATCATGCATAATACCAAATTCACTCACCACTGATCCATCTTCTTACCTATCCTCTTTTGGCCTATGGGTCCTGGAGGATGTACTAGTCTCGTACTATTGTCCTCTCCTCTCTTGTACACTACCATATTGGCTTCTGGTGCACCCCAGCAATCCTTTCTCTTTTGGGCCCAGTAAGTTTTCATCTTATTTTGTAACTACAACATTGTCGTAATGTCTACTATCATACTTTTACATCTTTTGTTCACCAATTTAAGTTTTGCCTTCTTTAGGAATGTCATTATTTGAAATGAGAAAGGCCATCTGGAGACTGTGAGCATTTTACTGAACCATTTCAGTTTGAAAGTGTCTAGCTTTTTGCTACTGCCTTTTGATTATCCACTTGTTTCACAGCCATATAGCAGAGCAGGAACTACTAGATATTTAAACATAATTTTGTATTCAAGGTGAGAGTTTGTGAATTCCATATTTGTTTTGGTTTCATGATGAATGCAACTCTTGATTGCATGTTCTGTTGTGAATTTCTCCCATTCCCAAACACCCTAATTATACTGACATTAACACTTTACCCATGGTGTGTATTTTTCATCTTTATTCAGCTGGTTGGTCTGCTAACACTGTTGTGCCAGTAGATATATACTAAGTAATTCCAAGACCTCAGTTTTCTTGGTGCATATTTTCAGACCAGCTTTGGCAGCATGGTGAGCTGGCCTGCTTTTGTCTGCATGTGATGAATGCTTGTTCATGTCATCAGGAAAGTCTGAATGTTTGTATTATAAAGGTTTACTGCCTTTCATTGACTTGCTTATATGGTCATACTTCTAATAATGGATATCCGCCATGGTCGTCCTTGTCTAATTCCAGCCTGTTCATCTGACATCTCAATTTGTTTACCCCCAGCTTCTGATTCTGTCAATAAATACTCTTCCAACTACTGTATTTGGGACAGACGCCACTCTCCATTAATTCACTTTTCTTCAGTAGTTTGATATTAAGACCCATATTCCTCTGTCTGGCATCTTCTAGTCTGTTGACCCCATATTGCGGTGAACAGACCAGTCTACAGCACGTGTCTACAGCATGTGTCTACTGACAATTTCAGTCTTCAGGATCTCATCCTTACCATCAGCTTGCCATTTAATTCAGAAGCTTTCAATTGCTACTTTGATTTCTAGGGCTTAGTTGATGTGATTAATTCACTGTTCAAATATTCGACCTTCGATTCGATCAAATATCCCAATATTTGGTCATACTGAAGGACAGATTTTTGATCAACAAATCATATACAACATAAGTTGCAATAACACATGCGATTGTACATTATAATTACTAGAATAGCTTCTCATGTCTAGGAGTATCTCCAGCCACAGTTTTGCATTCGGATATTCAAATTTGGAAAATAATATTCAAATATTTGATAATCAATCAAATATTCAGATATTTGGCACAGCCCTAATGATTTCTGTCTGTTTCATGTTCTTAATCATCTTATAGTTTGTTGTTCTGTTGGTTTCAACTTAAATGCAAAATCTAAAATTCTGTCACTTAAGCACTTTCAGTCTTTATAAGGCTTTATTCATTGTTTTAGAGAAACCACTGTCATGTTTGTTGACAATGTTTTTGGTTTTACCAGATATTGAAAGTCTTCTAAAGGAGAATGAAAGACAAATGCAGGAGATGAACAAAACCTGGGAGCATAGACTTCAAGAGGCAAGGTAGTTTGACACCTTTTTGGTTTTTGTACTAATGCATATTCTGTAATTTATTAACGAGTAAAAATGTGATGTCATCTCGGAAAAACTGAAATGTTGCTTTAATTTGTACACAAAAATTTGGACTGTTAGTATTTTGCTGTTCTAAACAGAGCATGAAATTCTAGTCATAGGTTTCTGACCACTGACTGCATTTGCCCAACCAGCCACAGAAGTACTCAGACAAAATATCCAAATGATTAAGAAATCTGAAACGTTTTTAGTCAGATTGTGTAATTGTAGTTCGTGGCAACAATTCTGTTGGTTGTTACTTTGCAAAGGGAAGCATCCTTAAATCCACTGGGGCATTGTTTTCACAATTCACCACAACACATGCATTTCAACAGCAGATCATAAACTCCATAGATCAGTGGTTCATACTTACATTGAGTGATGGATATGGCTAGCCAGATTAATGTTGTACTGGCAACTCTTTACAAACAGCATTCAGTTCAAGTTGCTATTGACTCATGCCTCTGCACAAACACTCAAACAGTTTCCATCCAAAAAGTTGTCTTCAGTTAATTTGTTAAACTTTGTTCAGTTAATGTAAGACATTGATGGGTTTGGCCAGTAATGCCCGAATCATCTAAACACCACGGCATTTTCATCTAGGAAGGTCGCATGTGTTTGTGGTTTGAAATAAAGTTTATCCAAAAAGTGGGGTCACGGTACAAAAATTAGTTAATAGAAATGGTATTAGTCTGCCACATTGTAACTTTCAAGGAAGTCATTGCCTAATATCAGTGTTGTATTTGAGTGTATCACAAGTCCCTACAAGTCCATCACAAGTCATACAGAAAACCAATTCACAAGCTTTTCAAATGAACTGTGATAGAAGCATTCTTTTGTCACTGTTCACCCTGTTACTTATGACTGGCCTTGTGAAGGGACTTGTGACTGGACTTGTGAAAGGACTTGGGATGGACTCACCTCCAACACTGTCTAATATGCAGTTTAAGGGCATTATTACAGATTGATTGATGAACATATTGTAACAAGCTCAATTTATGTGCTAAGTATATGTGATATTAGATACTGGCAAATTGCCGAGATGTTTCTCACAGATGTTTTGAGTGAGCAATATTATTGGGTCCACAGCTAGAACAGGAAAATGCACAAACTGGGCAAGAGCTTCCCTGATTGGCATGATGGCAACGGTACCTTCAGTGATCTCTTGTAAAGCTTGGACAATGTTAAATGTTTAAAAGCATGTACTTTTCAGCACACTTACATGCATACATTGTCACTCAAAAAGCATTTTAAATGGTTTTCATACACTGTACATTGAAGAAGAGTCTAAAGATACACAAAAAGTGTCTAAGAAAAAATTGTCGCATATGGAGATTCTGTAAAATCTTTTTGAAATATTAAATTAAAAAAATGAATGAATAATACTGTCAGATACTGTTGGAGTTATAAATGCCTTGTTGGCGGCTACTACTAAGAGAATTCAATAATTTTTGTTTAAATTAATTCTCAGTTTATGTATTTCTCTGAACATTGCTGCCAGTCACACTACAAATTGTAATAGCTTCATTTTCAGTTAATATGTGCAGAAAATCTCTGAAATGCTTCATGAATGCTTAAGTGATATTACAATTCAGATGCTACATGGAGATTGTATATTATGTAGAAAAATTAGGGTTTAGTTTGAAGTTCACACCATGGCCCTTTAATGCAGTAGTTGAAATTCTTTAAGTACATGTATTTTACAAATGTTTCCATTTATTTTTCACAGGGAAGAATGGGAGAAAAGCCAACGGTTAGGTCAAGAGGTATTAATTGGATTCAGATTTCTGAACCAGTTTCCTTTTTTCTATTTGTCTTACTTTTCTTCATACTTTTTTCTTCAGGATTACAAATAGTGTGCAAATAGTTGCTCAGTTACCAAGTGCAGTTTCATGTATTTACAATGTAGCTTGGGCCTCTCTTAGTAAGGCTGGTCTCTCGCAAATTTGATTTTGCAGTTACATGTATGTTAAAAATGTGATTCAGAAATAAGGGAATAGATTTCGAAAAATGAGTGCTGTACTTGTGTTTGCTCATGAAGATGCTGTGGATTCTTCCAGCATGTAAATCTTCTAAAAGTACATCTAGGATTAACGCAAAGTGATCACATTTAAATCATGTTCAAGTTATCACATGTTACAATCTATGTGAATTTGGATTGTTACAAATTGAAAGACTGATTATGCTGATAGATCATGTTAACCACTTCGTGCCAGGGCATTTACCAATGTTGATGATGCTGGGCTGGCATGACTATCATTTTTTCCGTTTTCAAAATCCTTCAAAAATTCATCATTTCATTTAACGGTTGTTTATAGCCGCACGAAGTAATCTTCAGGCACTACTCTAAGTTGATAGGTGACCTTCATTGACGCCCGAGGTTTTCAGCCAGGCCTGCAGCCTTGTAAACAGAGCCCAGATTGTGCGGTGTTACACAACTGTCTTTTGTTCACGAACCTGGCTCAGTGCACTGCTGACCTCTTTTCAGTAGGGGCCAGATTAGCGTGCAGCAGCGGTGCTGTGTGGCTCATCGCTGCGGTGGTGGGGTGCTTTTGTCCACGGTGGTAAGCCGCTCGCTCTCAATGCCCCAAACCCTGGTATAGGGTTTCAAAACAAGGCTGGATTATCACCACTTTTGAGAGTGAAAAATGTCAGTAATGCCCAGCAGCCTGGTCTTTTGTTCAGAGTACGGTCTTTTGTTACAGGGCCCAGTTTCTTTTGTCCAAGTTCGGAGACCCGGCCACCAATATAAACTATATGTCTCCGATCCCGGAGTCCCCGGCAGGAAGTGGTTAATGTGGGGAATTGGAATATGATAAGGAAAACTTTTTAGAATTCACACTATGCCAGTGTCCTGCCAATTTTCAATATACATGTAATTTTAATCACATCAAGCTTGTTTATACTGCATAATTATTCTCATTGTTGTAGAAATGATTTGCAATGTAGCTTTCCATTTCTCTTCATTTGTCCGTCTTTTTCTTGGTTCTGTTAGGAGAGCAGTGATTATGAACACCATCCCTATATTCAGAATGTAAATGAAGATCCACATCTCTCAGGAATAATTAAACATGTCATCTTGGAGGGTACGACCATTGTTGGGAAAGGACTCGGGGATGGGAAGGAAACCCACAGAATTGACCTAGCTGGGCTTGGGTAAGTAGCTGTTGTGTGGAGAGTCCGAACATTGACAATGTATGATATGCTTGAACTGGGCTACATGCACATCGAACTGAATCATTAAAGAGTCTGTCCCCTGCCTGGTACTGGTGCACAATTAAAGTCTTGATAACTCAAAGTCAGTTAAATTTAAGTCCATTATATCAAAGCCATAGTTTATTCCCACCTAAAGAATAGGCTTTTATGTACAAAAATACCTCCATAACTTGATATGCCCCCACCACTACATTCACATATCTAGAAGTTTTTGCCTGATGTTTTTGTTTTTGATCAATCCAACAAGACCGTTGCCAAAACTTTAGTAAGTGTGCAAAGGAATGCAAGACTAGGGTTGAGAGTCATCACTGCCAATTAAGCCTGCTTCCTTTTTTGACAGAGTGGCCAATTGTAGGCATGTCATATGCTCTATTCTAAAAGCAAACCTAACTACAACATACGTGCTTCCAAGCTAGCCTGACTGCTTCTTTGGACTTGACTGTAGCCCATACACGGGCAGTTCAAGCACTGATGACTCTGCCGTGGCCATTTTGCTCATCATCCAGTGCCTACACAGGGCTCCATAGGAAGGGCAAATCATGATGTGATTTTTGTCAAGCACTTATTAGACAGTTCATTTGAACAGTAACAAATTTTGTCTTTTCCATGTATGTAATACAAAACTGCTGCAAACTGCTTGCTGACTACAATGACCTAAAATACAAATTTCAAAATATGGAGGGCCTGACATTTCAATCCTAGCAGGAGCTTTCTCAAAGGCAAAATGACAAGTGGACAGGACAAACTAGCACACGGGGAATCAACCAAGCATGGATGAATGCAAGAGGACAAAAGGAAAGGTCAAGAAAGCTGCAGGCTGGATAAAGGGGCAAGGGATGAAGGGATTGTAAGAAAGGCATGGTTGAACAACAAAGGAATGTAAGGTGGGAAGAGATTAAAGAAGAAGTACTGTACAATGGATGGAACTGGACCCCAAGTGGGAGGGGGTTATAATCTGCTGACAAAAGAGAGGGAAAGAAAAGAGTGTTAATTAGAAGTTTCCCTCTTGGATGTTCAGGCCATGGGGTTGTATGGTGCGGAGGCGTTTGATTCTCCCTGTTGAAGCGAACAGCATCTTTACGGAACCCAAGTGATTCTGTGCCCTATAAGATCATGTCAGATATACATGTAGAATGGTTAGGAAGGTTGAAGTGGTGGCCTACAGGTGTGTGTAGTCATTTGGTGTTGACCTTAGAACTGTGGCCATGGAAATGCTTTTTGAGAGTGTTCTGAGTCTCTCCAACATACTGAACACTGCACACCCTGCAAGAGCTAAGATATATGACATTAGAAGAGCTACAAGTGATAGTGCCTTTAGTTGTGTGGGGGGTACCGGAGGAGTGTCCAGAGAATGTATCTGATTCCAGGACATGGTTCTGGCAAACAACGCATCTGTTAGAATCACACTTGAAACGTGCCTTGCTGGGAGGGGGAAGGGTATCCAATGTGGGCACCTCTGCCCGAACGGTAAGGTCCCGTAGGTTGCGGGGACGCCTGTAGGCCACAAGTGGGGTGTCTGGAATGGCACTAGCCAGGTCGTCTGAAGTGTGGAGGATATGATGATTGTCATCGATTATTTTGCGGAGGGGAGGAAGACAAGGATGACCAAGGGAACCCTGGGGACTGTTTCTTCACGGGGGGTCCTCTCCTTGAGTGCAAGACTTCTAGGGACGGAGCGGGCCCTATTGATAGAGCATTGAAGCTGGTGATAGCTGTGCCCCCTCACAATCAAATGCCTCTTCAGTTCCTGTGTATGACGGGAGAAATCTGAATCATTAGAACAAATGCGTCTCAGGCTGAGTGCTTGGCTGTAAGCAATACCAGTCTTGCAGTGTCTAGGGTGACAGCTGGACATGTGAAGAAACTGATGGGTATCTGTGGGCTTGGAATACAGGTCAGTAGTCACGAGGTTGTTCTCCTTCCTGATGCTGACATCAAGAATGTTAGCCTGATGGAGGGAATATTCCAACGTGAATTTAATTGTCCTGTGGAAAGAATTGATATGGTTAATGAAGATATCTAGACTGCCACTGTCACTGGTCCAGATGAAAAATACATCATCGATGTATCTCCACCAGATCCAAGAGCGGCATGGTGCTGAAGTAAGCATGCGCTCTTCAAGGTTACCCATGAAGAGGCAAGCAAAGGAGGGAGCCATACGGGTGCCCATAGCTATGCCATGTACCTGGAGATAGTGTTTGCCTGTGAAGGAGAAATTGTTCTTGGGTAGTACAAGTCTCATTAGCGTCGCGACATCACTGATGGGGGGAGTTGTGTTTCCGCAGCAGGCACGAATACCTTCTTCATGGGGAATGTTAGTATAGAGTGAAGAAACATCAAAGGTCCCAATGATGGCTGTGCTAGGAATCTGGTTCTTGATGTTTTCCAGCTTACATAGGAAGTCTGGTGTGTCATGGATATATGATAGGATCTGTGGAACAAGGGGTTTGAGAAAAGTGTCAGTGAACAATGACATGTGTTCAGTGGGCGATCCATTCCTGGAAACAATGGGCCTCCCTGGATTTTGGGGAGTAGGTAAAACTTACAGAAACTTACGAACTTTCTTGGATAGTTGGTCATGTGAACGCATATCATCCAGCACCTGCTGAATCTGTTGTAAGAATGTTCCTGTGGGGTCGGAATCGAGGGGGATTTTCCAAAATTTTGAGATTTTCCATGCACATGTACGTGTGACACGTGCACTGCAAATACATGCATTGATGATGAGGACAAGTGATCCACAATGCTTTGCCTGTCTGTAGCAGTGATATATTTCCATCACAAAAATAGAAGTGCATTTGCCCTTCTCTATCTGTGCCCTGTGTGCTGTGTGACAAGGGACATCAACCGTGTGACCTTAATAGGAAAGGTCGTGTGACCCCACATAGGAATACCCAAGTGAAAAACAAACCGGAGATGCGCTGCCTGTCATGCTGTAAATACAATCAACACAATTCTTTAAGATTTGCCACATGAAGGTACAACGTTTAAATGATTTATTGCAATAGAAACGAAACTTTAGGTAGCAGCAGCATTAGATCTTTATAAAATGATTTGTGAGCAAAATTGTGCACCATAAAAACATTTCCACTATAGTTCAAGTTGGTTTCAATTACGTATACAGTACTGACTCAGGAAGTTTCATAAGCTCAAAATTCACTCATTTCCCCACACATTCCCCTGTGTTTCAAGTTGTTGAGAATTTACTGTACATGCAGACTGGGAGTGATGCCTAGAGGCAACATCCAGTCATATCCAGATTTTACTAATTTTTGTACAAGTTTTAGCTGTTCCTGGGTATACCGAACAAGCCTCTTGACTCCCCAAATTTCTGTGCCTTTTAATTGAGCATTGAAAACTTGCTTTAAATAAAAGAAATATCTTTAGGACTGATGATGATGCTTCAATAATTGAGGAAAATTACAATCAACACGTAGTGCAGTCTGTAATGTTCTGGCTGCATGTACATGTACATGCATACATGTACATGCAGGTGGCCAGGTAGACCAACCATCAAGTACATGTATACAACGATGGCAACTCTAATGTGGATAATCTTGCTTCGTGTTATCACTGCAAGGGCTAGGATCTCTACCTTAAACAAATCATCATAACAAAAAATAATTTCAGAGATAAATAGATCAGCCTTCACAAATTGTGAGTCTTACCCAACATGATAATGTTCCCTTGAATAATTGTTTGTTCACTTCGGAAGCATCCATCCTGAGCATGCGTATGTGACTAATTCCAAGAACAAGATGACAGTGACTGCTATAGGAGACAGCAGGATTTTGATCAATGGGAAGTTTATTACCAAGGCAACCCAGTTAGATCATCAGGTTGGTTCCTTATTTAATTCCCAGCTTTCTTAAATTTTTTGTTATGTTGGTGAAGTTTGAAAAGTGAGATATCATGTGTTGTAGTTGAGACCACTGAAGACCTTCACAAGACCAGCACAAGACAAAAGCATCGCTTTGTTATTGGTCACCCTCTTACTTGTGACTGGTCTTGTGTCTGGTCTTATGTCTGGTCTTGTCTTGTGATGGTCTTGTGCCTGGTCTAATTGTGCATGGTCTTGTGTCTGGTCTTATGTCTGGTCTTGTGATGGTCTTGACTACAACAGTGGAGATTTCCACATGGCCAGTTCACTTCGGATATGCTTACCTGAAAAAGTTGCTGGGATGGGGTTTTCCCCACAAATTCTTCACCTTTGCAATTTATTTATGACACCCATAAATATGTAGGGAGGCACAACTCATGAAGTTAGGCATCAGTACTTTCATTCTATCCCCCTCGTTCAGCTGTTCATCTGCCCTGGTAAAAGTTGAAGTGCATTGAACTGGTCGAGGCTTCAACTTATGTTGGCAAGCAGTGGATTTGAGTCACAGCATTTAATTATTTACTGCATGGAACCTGTTTTAATTTTATGCAGTAGTGTTTGGTAATTGAACAAAATTATTCCATATTCTTAATGAAGTCCTTTCTTTCATCATCAGTCTTAAGCAAGAAGTATTACATCAGCCTATTTGTTTTTTTTGTTGTTGTTTAGGATCGAGTAATATTTGGAACGAACAGCCTTTTTCTATACATTGGTTTCCCTGATGATCGCTCAGCAGCCGAAGATAGTAAGGACAAGTACAACTACCACTACTTCCAGGCTGAGTTGGCAGAAAGCCAAGGTTTTGGAGACAGAGGCATGCTGGGATTGGCATCGACAGGTGACAATTCTGCCCATGATGCCTTGTTGAGACTGGTGTATCATGATTTTACCAGCCTTCTTCCATCAGTTGCTGAGGTCAATGAGATCAGTCAAGAAATGAATAGGGTAGGAATTTTAGTCAATCTTGAGTTGTTTCCCAAGCTTTATTTCTTTTGTGTGTGATTGTCAACAACAAATAAGACCTGCGTTCATACTCTGACAGGAGAACCTTGGATTTCTTGTCTGTGTGTGAGCAAGTATTATAAACATTTGTCAATCTTTATTAATAAGCAACGCATTCTATAATGAGAAATGCAGCTGCAAATGTGCAACTCAAAGAATGTAATTAAGAGTCTTGGACAAGAATTTGGTATTTTTACAATGTACTTACACTTTCTAGTTTCTGTTTTTTACAAATGGAAATCTGATGCTAGGTTTTCTTTCAAAATATACTTTTAAGTTTCTTCCTGATACTTCTGCAGCCTTATGAAGCCTCCAAAATTAGATCATTGCCGTACATCATACTTACACAAATAAATGAGACATTACTTGTATTTGTTCTATTTACAAAATGCCAAATAAGGGTAATGCCAAATAAATGTAAGTTCTGGGTTACATTTTACAGAAATTTTGTCACATTTACCAACAAGCCAACATGCACTTGCAATGGCACAGTACAGGGTCTTGGGTAGTCTTCCCTCAAATAAGGTAGTGGCTTACCAGACTGGCTTGATTACATCTATCACATGAACAGCCTTCTTAACATTAACAGACCTTAGTGTAGCTTGGGGTATGGGTACGGCCATCTAAACAAAACGAGTTGACCAAAATCCTTGCACGTTTCAGGCCAAATTAAGAAAATGAGCAGCTCGTTTAATAGCACAAAACTAGATTTTGTCTGTTATTAGCTAAATACAGCAACTTTCTCAATGGCAAAGCTGCCTCTCGGTTACAGCAATCAATCGATGCATGTCAGCATCCACACAGGTTTCACTAGTTTCATTTGTAAGAACATAAAATTATATGGTTGGATTTCATTGACATAGTATTTGAAAAAATCAGTCATTGTCAATCATCTTCAGGATGTTGACAATTATGACAGTAACAAAATGCAGATGTAAACATGTGGTTATGTCAAGTAATATGTCTTCTGTGAGATGTGTCCAGGCCAGAGCTTTACATAGAGAAGCACCAACTTCAGACTTTGGAACCAGGATGGCTGTTCATTATGTATGCAGTACAGCATGCAGTTAATTGTCCATGTGTGCACATTTTTTTTGGAAAAGCAGTCAGTTGGAACTTGAGGTTGGGGAGTGTGCTTAAATCAGCCATTGTCGGTCACCCATGCCTTAATTTTATGGATTTTATTAATCCAGGGAGTAAAATTTGAAGCTCTGATAAAGAATCTGACTTCCCATGATGCTAGAGGTCGCGATATGACAAAAGAGGTATCAGTGAGAGTGACAGACACAGAAACAAATCAAATATGGATCTGGTCTGCTGAAAAGTTCACCAATCGACGATTTCTTATCAAAGACCTCTACCAGAAGTTCCAGGAATCAGATGGAGACACGATAGTGCAACAGGTATTAGAGCTGTAGTTTCTTTAAACATATGTTCATTATCTGTAGTTTTTTCAAGTCAAACTTCAAATCCTTATATAGAATTACTAAGCCCTTTTTTAAATTATCCTCAAATCAAGGCATAGAGGGTTGGAATTTTAAATTATCCATTATACAATGCATATAACAATTCTTTCTGTGATTTTAGTGAGTTGGTTTTTTTTTCTGTTATAAATTGTTGATGTTGAAATGAAACATTGACCTCAGTGATGAATAAACTATTTTCCGTAGATGGTTCAGTAAATTGAGAGAAAATATTTTGACTTGGAATGTTGATATGTACATTGATCAGCAGTGTCTTGATTGTGTTGATTTCAATGATGTTGATCTAACCAGCTTAAGTTTTCATTTCCATTTCCAGGCTGCTGATCCATTCTGGGACCCTGTTGAAGACATCTTACTTGGCACGTAAGCAGATACATGTAAATGTTTCACCATTTGTCATTCACCATATGAATCTATGCTAACTGTGCTACACCGTATTGTACTATACAAGTAATGAACGTCAGCGGGTCCAATGGTAAGAGAAATTTTATAGTGACAGATAAAACAATCCATTCCACTTGACTTTGCCTTGTGGAATGAAACAATTGGGAAACATTCAGTTAGTGCTGTAAGTAGGTGCCAAGGTTCGGTTCGGAAATTTTTTGCCGAACTCCGGTTAGGTTCGGGTTCAGACATGTACACACATGGACGTACATGTACAATGCACAATGCACGTTGAGACATTGAAGAGCTCGCCATAAACGTGCTGTATGTAGTACTTCCGTGTGTAAACTACGTTAATACAAGCAATGAATCTCCTCTCTATTCCCATCCACAAGCAACTTTGATGTGAACATTTTTTTTTCTAAACTGTGTCCCCAAAGTTTGTATAGGAGCTAAAATTCCATAGAAAGTTACCGTCAGAGGTTTGACAGTTACCGACTGTGGTTTGCCGACCAAAAGCGGTTGTGTTTGGACCACGTTTGACTGAACAAAATGATCGCAGGATATGTGAAAACAGAAAAAACAGAATGCTGAAAATGGGAGTTCTTCCTTTACAGCCTACAAGATCAAATTGGATTTCAAGCTAAGTGTGTTTTGGTTATATTTCACGAAACAGATTTAGCTACCAAACTATGGCCTTTGATGTATTTACATACGAACCTCGGTATCAAGTCAGCATTCTCTCCCATGGTGCTGCCCAAGTGGCCAAAGGGGTTATATTCCATCAGTCTTGTTCGAATGGATAATGGCATTTTGAGATTTGCAAACAACTTTGAGATCTGGCAAAATTCCATTACAACGTATTCACACTACGGCTTCAATCAAACATGATCAAATGAAAGGCAAGTTAAGCCACTATCACCAACCAAATCTTGTCGCTCGCTGGAGCACTGCACGAGCTTGCTTGGCAAAATTAGTTGTCCCTCTGGAGTAGCATTCGATTGAGCACAAGTCCGACTGATCAGTATCCAATCAAAATTCGTTTTGCATGGCCATTTATGACATCATTGGCCTAATATGGAACATAAGGGTGTGGCTATCGGAGATTGGCAAATACAATGTTAAATCTGAATATGCATACTGTAAGCACATTGGATGTAGTGAGAATTTAGAATTGTTGTGCAGCAGAAATGCAGTACATTGCATGTTCAGGGTTGATTATTAGTGAATTCTCACTACTTACTTTTTACAACCATCTCCTGATGCGGGGCCATCGTAAGTTTACTGTAAATGTACATTTATAGTACATGTGTACACGCCACGCACATGTGCTAGCGCCGGTTTTTCGTTATATTTGCTTTTTTATCAAGTTTTCTTGCGTGCATTCCAGGCACTATCAATGCCATGTCATATTAAGCCGAACATCGAAACTGACCAGTTTGGTTTGGTTCGTTTCGAAAGTGCTGTATTCAATGATTTTTGGTTCGGTTCAGCGGTTTGTCTGCAGCACTACATTCATTATCGTTTCATTCATCACCCACATAAATCATTACATCACTGACTCATGGTGAGAGACATCAATGTAAATTTGGGAATCATTGAGCATTCTATACTCTCTCCAGTGGTTCCCAATGTTTCTTTCTGGTCACACCTTTATGCTTCCATAAGGACACCTAGCTTAGCTTGAGTGTGTTCACAGTCTCCTGCGTTCACATACCCCTGCCTAGCCTACATATGCAAATTTCCTTTGCACCTATTACAGTTCACTAAAAAGACTTGATCATGCATACTGCCCCTTGACCCTCCACAATGCACTGCGGTCCCGCTACCATGCTCGTCCTTCTTTTTTCAGCGCCTATCGTTTACTGACGTGTCTTTATGACATTTTCCGAGTTTCGAGTTTGTGCCATTTGCGTTTGTGAATTAACTTGATTCCTGTTTACGAATAAAGAGTGATTTCTTATCTGTTGGTAAGAATGGTTATTTTTGTATTTCGTATTTTTGTTTCTGCCCCTTTTTTCTGTGGATTATCTATAGGTTTGGGTGTTCTCAATGTGGTGCGTGCATTCAAATAATAACAGCCCAATGCTGTATGGGTCTGACCATGGAGCAGGGCTTGGTGGGTGCCCTGCTCCTTTGTGGTGCGGTTTTGCATTATCCAAGATAAACGGCCTTGGCACCAGCGCCTACTGTGGAAGACGTGTATTCATCGGTATGGCTCACCAGTCTATACACAGGGATGGCCCCACACCTCCGGGGCCAGCTACAAGACCACCACACACCATGAACTACAGCCGTCAGACGAACTTAACAGTGGTTCACTCAGGCGTGACTTGGAAGTTACAATGCCTCAGGCCGATGCCCCATTGTTTTCGGGGGTGGCCCATTCAGAGGCACCACCTAACTATGTGTGGGCTCTTCACCTACCACTTTTCGGGCTACAGAACTGCATCATTGCCATGGTTCTCGAGTGCCACTCATGGCTGCGGCTTCTGGCTACCAGCTAGGGCTCTCCGACAAGGGTGCTTCCATCACAGTTCCAGCGGCTTAGCCCGCTTCGACCTGTCTCGACCTGCATTCCAGACATGCTGCTGGCGTCCCTGGTTTTTAGGTTCTTCCTTTGGATTATATGGCCAGATCACTGCACATAAGAAGCATAAAATGCAAGAAATCTTACTCTACATCTAGGCAAGATATTTCTTCATTGGGTTTGATGACGGCAGCCTGCACTCTCAGAGATGCTGCCCAATTTAGCCAGCCGCCTCGAGTCAATCTCCACTCTCCCGGTGACTGCCCGGACCCAGATGCCCTGTGTGAGGATCTCCTTCCGGATCCTCACCCGGATTTGTAGCAGACTCCGCTTCCGACTTGACATCCAGTTTCATCTCCGGCTTCACATCCCACTCTGTTGGTTTGTCTAATTCACGACGGCGCCCATTCGTTTTACAAATGTATTTTTTTGATTGAATATGTGCGTACTAAATTCATTCAATAATAATAGTAATAACAATAATTCTTCAACTTATCCGGGTTCTACTTATGACTCACATCTATCTCCACCCCTACCAACAACTCTGCCTTGATCTGTCCAGTGTTTGGGGCCTCCACGCGTGCAGGATTTACATGTACACTCTACCAGGTTGCCTTACCTCATTTGCTCGTGTGGCCCCTCGTGACTATAAGTCTGGGTCACGCATACCAAACCCTGACCGCAGTTCAAACAGTTGTTCATAGGCCTATTGCTACACTACGCATCAAACCACCAGCTAGCACCCAGAACTCCTGTGCCAGGGGCCAGTTAGGTGGGAAACAGAGAAATCTGCTCCTTTCACCTTTTTATGGAACTGTCCCGGTGAATAAAATACAATAATATCAGCCTACCGTGTGTGTTTTATTCTGACCATAGGTCTTCTGTTCAGTAATGCCTGCAGTAGATGTCATCGCCCTACCCGCAGACCCATCAAGCCCTCCGATGTCTGAAGCTTCATCATCAGAGGCACTCAGGTGTGTAACAATCAACTGCGATCTCCAGACAGGCTCCCTTCAATCTCTGACTGGTGATCATGCCATTCAATTCAGTATCTACTCCTCGGGTATCCTAATTCACCGAACTTCACATCATCGTGAATTCTACACACTTCCTTCATCTAATAATTCCTGACTCTCCATATATTCTTCCGCTTGGCCTGGCCAAGCCCCACATTGCTTTCCAGACATGAGTTCTTCTGTAGTGGGTGTGTTCAAAGTGTACATACTGTGACTGTTACGAGGTCTGACAAAAGTGTGCCTACTGTCCACACTCACTCTCGTTAATGGTTTGCCATGTCTGCCCTTTCAACTGTGCCCCACGTAATCAAAACGAAAAGGCAGAATCGGCAAGTACTTGTCAATTTCAGCATTTATCCACTCATGCTATCTATTCCAACAAGTAAAGGGAATGTTATAATGCTTAGATGTATTATGAAAATATTTGGATACTTAAGTCATGGAGCGATTTCCATCTTCGGATGCTCCTTACCTGCATCTTTTCTATTCTTGCAATGCATGCAGAATGACCTTTATTCCTCGTGCATGTAATGATATGGCTGTAGTCCTCCAACTTAAGGATACAAATGGCCACTTCGAACATAATACAACAGGGCTTACTTTTCTTACAATGAATGCTTCAGCCTCTTTTTACATGTGTGCCGACCTTCCTACACAATCACCTGCGGTGGTAGACCATCACTGAGCACCAGTTGGCTGGTCTTCCTTTTGTACCTCCAGGTCCGGATGTGACTGTGATGACGGATGTGTTGCTATTCAGATGGGGGCCTTCCTTCCTCCACTCTGTCCTCTAGGGTCTGGGACACCACCTCTCAAGATAAACACATCAACAGATTAGAGCTCTAAGCAGTGTTCAATGCTCTTTGCCACTTCTGACAACACCTAGTAGGTTGTTCTGTTCAAGTCCAGAGCGACAACTCCATGGCAGTGGCGTACATCAACTGCCAGGGTGGCACTCGCTCTCCTCAACTGTGCGCTCTTGTGTGGCAGCTCTTTATGCGAACGAACGATCAAGGGATCACCCTCTAAGCCGTTCACATATCGGGAACCAGCAACAGCATAGCAGACACACTCTCTTTGGGCACCGTCCAACCAACAGGGTGGATTCTTCAGTGATCAGCGAGATTTTTGTTGAGATCGAGCTTCCCCATATCGACCTCTTCACTTCTGCCGACAAACCCGTCTCCTGAAGTTCTGCTCCAGGTTCCCTCACCCAAGAGCATGGCGACAGGTGCCTTACAGATCGACTGGTCAGGCCTACTGACGTACGCCTTTCCTCCAATATCCCGTGTGTCCTGTCCAAGATAAAACAGGAGCCATGTTGGATCTTTCTCATTGCTCCGTTCTGGCCTTGCTAAATGTGGTTTCCAAGACTGACAAGACTCCTGGTTTGACGGCAGCTGGTCCTTCCAGTCATGGAGGACAACCTTCATCAACCTAAATCAGGGATCCTCCACCCAGCACCGGAGGGTCTTCACTTCACATGCTTGACGTTGTCCAACAATCCTTCAGGGCGTCAGGTCTTTCTGCAGATGCTGCATCCATGGTGGCCCGGGGTCGACGACTATCCACTCACAAAATTTACAACAGCCATCTACAACTGTCACTGCAGCAGCTGTGCATTGAGTTCATCTTTATGTTTTCCATCATTGTTAACCTTTTATAATCTTTACTAATAACCTTAAAGTTATAAATTTAGATTTTTGATACTAACAATTTTAGCACTGTATTTCCTACTTAGTGAAAGAGACTACCTTTGTTTTTTGTTACACATCATGCCACGACCTTGTACACAGGTCTGTCAGTTATGAGTGTATGCCAGTGTGCATAGCACCCTTTCTGTGGATACACAGAGTGTGTCAGACAGCTATTATTGTTTATGTGCCTTTTGTTTTAACCTCATGTAATTTCAGTCTGCTAGTGTGCTAAATTGTCCAAAGTACATTGTACATGTATTTGAGATTTTTTAGTGGAATCCGCCCTTCCATGTGGGATGAACATACCGGCGGGACTGCAGTGCATTGGGGAGGGTCAAGGGGCAGTATGCATTAGCAAGTCTTTTCAGCGAATTGTTATAGGCACATGGGAAATTTGCATATGTAGGCTGGGCAGGGGTAAGTATCACTAGGAGACCTGACCCACTCCACGTGGGGAGGATTTACCCAATGGAATTACAAGTACCATGATTTCACTCTCATGCAACAGCATTTCTGTACTTTCCTGTTTGTGTCCCACGATATATTTTGGGGGCTACTACACATGTGGACAAGCCCAGTTTTTAGCAATTTGGTAGTATGAGATCCACACAGCCCAATTTCATGACTTTGCTTAATGGTGAGCAGGAAAGTTTTGTGTACTTTAGAATTAAAATTTGCTAACCTTTAAATAAGCACTATTTCGTGGCTTGGCTGCAATTCCTGTAGCCTCTGTATGGACCTTGTAAGCTCAGGGAATGAGATGGATGATCCATATTCTTGGTTTAGGCGCTTCAGATGAAAAAGTTTTTTGAATGTGAGGTACATGTAACTATTCATGACCTGTTACATATCATACTCATGACTGACAAGCCCATTGCCAGAGCCCAGAGAATCCAGGTTGTTACTACCAAATTGCTGAGTGTGCTTTGTCTACTGATGCAGTCATTACACCCATATACATGTACGCGTATACATACGAAAAGAAGTCTCGACTTATCCATCTGCCCACTTTTTATGTATCCTCTGCTGAGTTAGTGGCCCTATCAATTGAAATCAGTATGTCCCAACTTGATGATTTGGTAATCAGGCTGCTCTGATGTAAGGCATTATTCAACTCTGTCTTCAAATGTTTGAGGTGTGCCATCTTTTAAATTCCTTTTTTGCAGCTGTCATGTTTGGCTGATGAGTCTTGCTTACCTTATGGGAGTTAATGATGAATTTGAAGTACAGAATGATCAGGGAAAAGAGGAAGGAGTTATGACAGTCAAAATACTGCCATGTGATAAGAAAGGAAGGTAAGCCATTGGATAATAGTGGGTCATACTGTCATACTATTACACATCAAAAGCATTACAATTAATACTTGCATTATCACGAGTAAGTAATGTGTTCACAACACTAATTAGGCTCCAAAATGTCATTTCCAACATATTATTTATTTCAAATGGTAAGTATGAGATACTTTGATTTAGAAAGGAAAGATGGCGGCCATATAATTCATATGTCTTTGCTGAAAATTTGTGGTCTTTCAGGATTGTGTATGTGAATTCATCACCCAACAATCTTACGTAATAGGAGATGTAAAACTCTTAAATTTGATGATACTACTGTTAAAACTTTGTAGTGCATCTCCAGGTTGTTGATACTTTGTTGAATCTCATCATGTTTGTTGATGCATGTTGATGGTTTGTGGTTCCCGAGTAGCACACCTACATAATAATAATTAATACATTTGGGTCATTCCATGGCAGACCAACACACTTTTTGACCTTTGGTCTTCAGATTTTGATAAAAATTGCTGTGCTTGTAGACATCAATGAACAATAAATACTGGCCAATTTGTAGTGGAATCTGCTCTTCCATGTGGTCAGGGCAGAGATCAACAAAAATGAATAGTTTGCACTTAAAAATCCACCCTTTTAGTAAAAATGATACAAAATCCTCACATATTTATTGAATATATGCAAATGTGATATCAAATGTGGGGTTGGTGGGAACGTCCCCCCCCCCCACAAATTCCCAGTGCCCCCCCCCCCAGGTGTCCCCCACTGAAGAAAAAAACACGGATGAATGGATAGTAAACAAGGCTAACTTAGGACTGGTCCCCCAAAACACACCACTGAAAGTTGGTGTCCCCCATAAGAAGCTGATGTCCCTATTGTGCCCCCCTAGTAAAATCTTAGCTTTGCCACTTCTCTGAAAACCATTTAATCAATATTTCATTAACCGTAACAGTCCAAAATTGTCCAATTTCAATAGGACTGTACATACACCTTTGGGTTAACCACTTCATGCCGGGGCATTTTTCAATGTTGGTGATGCTGGGCTAGCATGACTATCATTTTTTCCGTTTTCAAAATCCTTCAAAAATTCATCATTTCACTTAACGGATGTTTATAGCCGCACGAAGTAATCTTTAGGCGCTACTCTAAGTTGACAAGTGACCTTCATTGACGCCCGAGTATTTCAGCCAGGCCTGCAGCCTTGTAAACAGAGCCCAGATTGTGCGGTGTTATATAACTGTCTTTTGTTCACAAACCTGGCTCAGTGCACTGCTGACCTCTTTTCAGTAGGGGCCAGATTAGCATGCAGCTGTGCTGTGTGGCTCATCGCTGCGGTAGTGGAGCGCTTTTGTCCCCGGTGGTAATCCATTCGCTCTCAATACCCCAAACCCTGGTATACTGTTTCAAAACAAGGCTAGATTATCACCACTTTTGAGAGTGAAAAATGTCAGTAATGCCCAGCAGCCTGGTCTTTTGTTCGGAGTTCGGAGGGCCCTGTTTCCTTTGTCCGAGTTCGGAGACGCGGCCACGCATATAAAGCATACGTCTCCGATTCCGGAGTCCCCATCAGGAAGTGGTTAATTTCATTTTAGAGCATAAACTCAGTGCTTGGGTACAAATTCTTCTATTATGAATACCTACAAAATTGACATATTTTAAGCTGACGAACTGTAGAAAAACAGTCACATTTTTATTTTTTATTTTAAACACCCAGAAAGATTTAAGTGGATTCTTCTAGAACAGGAACCACACTTTCAGAAACACTTGGTTTACAAAAATTTCAAAATGATACTTTTTTAATGGGGTCAAAGGTCACTGACCCATGCCAAAGGTCATCTTGACTCTTGATTCACAAAGCTAAATTTTCACATCATTGAAAAGAGCATATTCTGATTATTTTGATACCACATTTACATATATTCAATAAAAATGAGAGGGTTATGTATCATTTTTCTAAAAGGGTAGATTTTTAAGTGAAAACTGTCCATTTTTGTTGATCTCTGCCCTGACCACATGGAAGGGTGGATTCCGCTAAAAAATGGGAAGTATATTATATTCATTGATGCCTACAAGCACAGCATTTTTTTACAATCTGCTTGTATAATACAAACTTTGAAAACATTTATTTCACTTATTTATATTCAGCAAGTTTTTTCAACTCTGTGTGAATTTCATGTTAAAGAAGGCCTGTAGTATAATAATTCAAAGTTGTCTGCTCTATTCAGAGGGAATCTTGCAGATGAAACATTTTGAATCTTCATTTAATATGGAAATGTGTATTAGTGATTCCATCGTCTATGGTTCATTCCTGTTTAGAGCTTTAGGAGATGACAGCATGACATTAGACCCATCTGAGCTGCTTGGTAAGAGGCTTGATCTGCTGGTAATCATCAAGCAATGTCGTGGAGTGCAGTGGATTAGAGAAGAGAGCAGAAGAGGTGTCTGGTGCATGTAAGATTTCATTCTCAACAAGTGTAGACTAGATAGAAAAGTGAAGTAGAAATGCAAATCCAGTTAGCAATAGGCCTTGTTGAACTTGAGGCAGATGTTTCTTTTGTTAGAATTGATGCTGTTGTTACCCTCAAGAAATATGTGATTATAATTGTTCAGGTTGTTGACTGTGTTCATGGATACTAAGGTTAGATGCTTAAACTTGTCACTCATTGGTTACCACATTGTTATCACTCTGTATACTTGGAAAAGGAATGGTAACCCTGGCTTCTAAGACACTTCAACAAAGTAACAGACATAAAAGTGGCAACTTCTAAATTTCTGTGACAACATAAAAACTCCAAACTGTGCAGACATCTGTACAGGAATTTTTTACAGTGCTGTCGCTTACAATTCCAAATTTAGTATTTCACAAAGTAATTCTATTAACTTCACTGATAACCCTTTAGTGATTTTGTTTGTTTATATTCGGTAACTTTACTGATTTTTCTTTAGCAATTTTGTCTGTTCACACAACGGGTCCCAAAATTATATCTATTTTGAAAAAGCTATCAGTTATTGTTACAGTGAATGGTTGAAGCTACACGATGCCAACACGGTAGTGGAATTCTTTGCTTCCAACAAAGGAGACTACACTTAGGCTTGTATATTTCACAGTAAAACTTTCTCCATGCTGTCACAGTAGACTTCTCAACTTGTTATTCGGATCGACAAACAGTGGCGTAGCACAAAGGGGGCACCAGCATCTTTTGGGAGGGGGCACCAGCATCTTTTGGGAGGGGGCACCAGCATCTTTTGGGAGGGGGCACCAGCATCTTTTGGGAGGGGGCACCAGCATCTTTTGGGAGGGGGCACCAGCATCTTTTGGGAGGGGGGACCAGCTTTCAGAAGTGTGGTTTTTGGGGGCAAGTTTTTGTTAGTCTTGTTCAATAACCATTCATTCGTTTTTTTTTTCCAGTGGGGAAGCATCTTGCGGGCACCCCAAATTGGTGGGGGCATGTGCCCCTGGCCCCCCCATGGCTACGCCACTGTTGACAAACCACTCCGTACGACAAAGACCATTAAATTAAAGTATTCAAAATGTTTAAAGTTTTCTAATAATCTATGGCTTTCAAAACATCTGTTAGTGCTCTGCACTCCTTACAGAATCCCTAATCAAAACATCATAGTAACTTAAACATTCTTAACTCAAATTTCCAACTGCTCTGTGATCAAAATAATATAATGATGATTTCAACGTGACTTTTTACAACACTCAAGACATTAGCTTAGTTAACACTTACGGTTATGTTGCTGGTGAGAAACTTAGAAAGACAGGAGGCAGACTGTTGCCATGAACATCAAGATGATCAGGACAAAATGTCATGTATTTGGCCTGGAAATGCCAAATTCTAGAGATCGGGACTGACTTTCCTGTTCTCCACAGGATCAAACTGAGCCCAAAGTTGTTTAACTACTGTCTTCAGATTCCAGAAACAGGAAAGTTGGAACTGGTCTCTGCACTGAACCTACATGTATACCAGGTCTCTTGACATGATACCATCAACAAAAACCTTCAAGTCCTTTTGTTTTCAAATAATGCAAGCTGGCAGTGGTACTACATCATGTCCTGCTGCTACCAATAAGGTGCGCTTTGGGAACATTGCCATGGCAAGTGATCTTGTGTAAGATGAGTGAAGGTTCAAAAGGACGCTAACACTTACACTGTCAGTGGCTAAGGAAAGTCTGTTGGGGAATATTGGCCATTCACAATAGTGCACCTCCAAGAGTTTGCAACGCATTGACCAATTGCAGTGCGCAAAATTTGTCAACCCTTTCCTCATGCGCATTGGGTCAACAGATCTCGCACACTGTGATTGGTCAACAAATTGCAAACTCGTGGAGGTGCGCTACTGTAAAATGCCCATATTGAAGTGCATACTATTGGCTAAAAACTTTAAGATGATTCCATTTACACGGGTGTGGTGAATTCTAAAATAAACCACAAGACGAAGCAAAAACAGGCTTACATAATGAAAAACTGAATTCTTGTCAGATGAACTGTAACACACTTGACAATTAAAGTCAAATGTACTTGTGACATCAGTGCGTGCTCACTTCAAATTACAGGAAATTCATCTGTCCTTTTAGTTAAAGCAGTACTAAAATGAAGTGGAGAATTGTGATTTTGTCTTACAAATACATGTAGCATGTACTGTTGTAATTCTTCACATATATTTGCTAACAAAACATTTCTGATGTTTTCTTCAGTCTGAAAGAGACCAGAGTTTTAGGCCCTTTTGTCCAGGCTGAACGAGCCTTTTGCGAAAACGGCAGTGTCGTCATCTAGCAATTTGCATCTCCTGCATAATGCATGAATGAAATATGATGTAGGCCGTGGTACTCAATCAGCGCACGCTCTACTGTACATGTACATTGTGAAAGTAAAAAAAACACCCCAAAAAACGAAGACTTCTGTGAAGAACACAGCGTTGACAAGGAGAAGGTTGATTTATCTGAGGCCAGTGAGGAAGATTCATCAGATTTGGACCAACTAGATGACCTCGCGGGCGATATAAACGTGGTTAAAACACAAAGTGCCGAAGTCTACTGCTTCGAGCTAGCCGGATCATACCAATGACGACGGGGACGGTAATGCTGCGGCAGCTTTCGGGTGGACAAGAGCACAATCGGTTTTGAAACACAGATTGGTAAAATGGTAGGCCTAAATCAAAGTTTTTCATTGCCACTGAAATGGCCGATATACCTTTGAACCTGACTTTGTACATGCACTTTATGCACTTGTTACTGCATGTACTCCATGGAAGAAATTCCAACTTTGAAAGTCTCACGTTTTTGGTTCAATGTGTACATAGCCTAGGGCCTACGTGACATGTTTACTGATCGGCTGCGAGTCGACTCGCACCTTACGTTTGCGTACAGAAGGGAATTGGAAATACCATGTCTTTCTTTTGACAATGTGTTTACTGTATTCGATTATAACGAAATTAAAGTTGTCAGAGGATAAACGATGACCTTCACCCCATGTGCATTATATAACATGTCCTTTATAAGTATGTCCACACATAAATATACTTGCATGACCTGGGCTTGCTAATGTGGTGTTTGGTTTTTTATAGGTGCAGTTGTGAGCACTGCAAGTGTGTTGCAGCCACTGCTGCTAAACAACAGATGTTGTAAGGAGATTCCACAAGTACATGCAAAGATGGTGGAACTTAGCATGAGTGGACAATGTAGATCCCTGTGTAGATCTCTTACCATGAGTTGTTTTATGCCTGTTTCTTACATTCTGCAATGCTACAGACAACTCACATGCAGTAGCACTAACTCAGTGTGGCAGAGATGCTGTCCAGGGCACTCTTGACCAGTATGTACAGTTCATGCATTTTATTGATTTTTTGGGGGTGTATGATCAATATTGATTAGGATTTTATTTACTATGGGTATCCCTGTGTTTCGCATTTTACACTTTAAAGTTTTTTGTTCCTTGTCAAAGAAAAACCCATTTTTATATCACTACCCTGCTCAGACTGAGTTTCTTTAAAGCCCAGCCCAAACATCTATTTTTTATTTATAGTGTTTTTTGGTCAAACTTTTTATCTGCATGAAAATAGTACTTTTTCCACATTATTAGTTTTCTTTAGCATTTCATATGTTTTTATTTTTTACTCGGGAAATATCGCCACATGGCATATCATCAAGCAGTTCAGTGGTGTTGAGGTTAGATGCCACTGCAGTCCCATTGCCATCATGGACAACATTCTTGCATCCAAATTTAGACAGCGAGTACAAGGGATTCCGATATCCTCAGTTGGATTAATGTTTTGTCTGTTTTTTGTATCTAAGGTAAAAACACATCACATTATCTTGTTTATCGTGCATGCCAGTTCTTTTAATCCTCTTCAATACAACTTGCTGCATTCGACTCACTGCTGTCAACTTATTCTATAACTGTACAAGCAGGTTTTCAAATCCACACTGTGGTTACAGTACATGTATTATTAAATATTGTATTATTACATATGTAATATCTTGAAATAAACTAAGTGCATTCCAGCATGAAGCATGTACTTGTGTACATACATGTATATTTGT
Organism: Acanthaster planci; assembly: GCF_054643075.1. Lineage (NCBI taxonomy): Eukaryota > Metazoa > Echinodermata > Asteroidea > Valvatida > Acanthasteridae > Acanthaster > Acanthaster planci. The sequence continues at coordinate 18,014,963 of NC_141777.1, read as the reverse complement.
GGAGGAGTATATTATTTCAGAACCCATGTCTATTGCCATTCAAGTTTGATCCTTGTCTAAGAATTAGGTATAATGCTCTCAACTTGCACATATTTCTCACAAAATAACCACTTTTTCGAAGTTTCTCACATTAACTTGTCAGATCTTTTTCCTTTAATATGCATTGTTCCTGCTCTCAAATTGGATTTTTTCCTGACATGAATCCTCAAAATTGGTTTGTTAAAATTGGGCCCCAAATACACGTACTCCTATATGGGTTTATACACGTAGTGTGGTTTTCCTGTATTTCATACAAGGGAGATGCAGGAACTGAATAATTTTTGGACCTCAAAGAAAAAATTAAAATGCATCTACATTCCCATCCTGCCTATCCACAGTCTTGGAACTTTACGAATACATGTACCTTGTGTTTTTATGACAGGAACCTTGTGTTTTTATGAGTGGAATACATGTACAAAGAAAAATATAGACCGGGACCTGATCTTTTGATGTTACAGTAGATACGGTAAACATTGTACGCAATGTAAATTTATGAACAGTGCTCTTCCTCTGCACCATTGTAATTGACTGGGTGCCATGGTGGAATCACAGGTTTTCATCGCAGGAAGGGGCTGTAACATATTCTTCAACTGCACTGAGTTCACTTGCCTGTAAAAAAATCTGTTCAAAGATTTTCTTCACAATATATATTACTCAGCCACCAAAACAAAAATTGAGGGAAACAAAACAATTACAATTTTTTTTATTAAACAAATAACCGCAGCTTGATGGAACCATGCAACAAAAATATTTTTACACGTATGTAATAATGATGTAATTTGCAGATGAACTAAAAGACTAATTTAGACAAAATCATGCCACAACCATTCTGTCCAGTTCATAAGGCAAAGTATATACTGAAATTCCTACTCAAGACATTATTCAAATAACATATGCCGTCTAATATAAGCCGCATGTGTATGTACAAAATTGTACATGTGTAACCCGTGGTTCACATTTCAAAATAGCAGGAACCAAATTTCATATTAATTCAATTCCCTTTTGAACAAACTGTCGACCTCACACAATTCAGGATTTACGTCCAAAAGAGATTTTGCTTTATTGGAGGGAATAGACAAGCCAATCAATATGAAAAATATCAAATGAATCCAGAGAACACCAGTTCAGATGGCCATTAATTAAAATAGGAGATTTACAGAAAAAGTTAGAATACACTTTGAGCTCAAGAAAAAAATAGCGCCAAAGTTCTAGATGTAGAGATGAGTTGCAATGAGTCATTCCATGTCGTGTAGCCGGTTGACAAAAAGTGGAGAGCAAAAGTTCAGCAGAAGAAATGTAACGCAAAGGAATACATGTCCTTGCGGATGCTGGTGATTAATGCCACAGATGCCATGGTGTACTTGTGCTGTGTCTGCAAGTCACAATAGCTCGGTGGCTGAGATTCCTGGGGACGGCTCTTCAGGTGGATTGCAGATACTCCCCTCCAGACCCTCTTTCAGAACATGCAGTTCAGTAACTAAGATAGAGAGCCAACACTTGTGAACATGGGAAGACTTGGATTTTTAGGTCCTCCGGTCCAAAGAAAAATAATGCAGAGCGCAAAAAAAAATTGGCAGGCATGTAATCAGTACGATGGCAAAGCTTGGGATGCCAGGCTTGCCAAAACTCTGGGGCAAACTGCCACCCAGAACATGCCCTTGCCACATGGCCAGCTCAGGCTCTCATTGAACAACTCAAAAAATGTCACACATGACTCCAATACTGATTGGTCATTTAGTATCTAGTATAGGTAGATGAGCACTCAGCAGAAGTTTATGGCTTTCACAGCTTGGGTAAGGTATGAACAACTAGGGATTAAGTGTCACAACATCCTGCTGATCTCCTGAAAAGTTTACTGGTAGTGTACACACTGGTGTACTAGTCAGAGATTAAAGGCAGTGGATACAAAGAACATCCTGTGATCTTCCAGGAGAGCAGGAACATTAAAGATAAACTGAAGGAAGAGCAGGCTATTTGACAAAAGGAATAGGCAATAAATCAAAGGTTCAACACTGGAACACTGCTTACCAGTAGAGAAGTCAAAAGCTCAGGAAAGAACAATTTAAATATGCCAAAGGAAAACAGTCATAAAGAAATACAATTTGAAATTGTAACCCAAGACCTCTTTTGGGACAGGGTTACACATGTACACTTGAACCTCGATAATAAGAGGTCCTCGGGATGTTACAAATTATCTTGTTGTAACAGGAACCTTGTACATGTATTACCAGGAGGGGAAAACAAAAAGAACTTGGGACCTTAACTTTTCTTGTTATAACAGGAACCTCGTATTAACAGTGCTCTTATTGAGGTTCGACTTAACATGCAAATTACATTAAACTTCAATTATCATTCTTCATCAATTGCCCTGGTTATTCACAATGAGATCAAGCTAACCTCTCCAGACTGCAGACTAAAGCTCATGCTATAGAAGCATCAAATTCTTCGGGAGGCTCAGAATCCTGTATGGAGTGCTATCTGAAGGCTTCTTGAAGTACCTGAACTGCAATAAAAATACACACAATTACCCAGGTAAAAAACATGTGGAATGTGTAAGAATTTTTTTCTAGGGCCCTCCCTTCAGAAAGCACAAAAACACAGCCCTGCCCAATAAAACAGGTTTGTCTGCCTGCCCCCAGAAAATGTGGATTGGGATCAGTCCATGCTTTGAACATTACGTAGCCTACATGTGCATGTAAGTGGGGTACTTTTGTTTCTTTTTTTTTGTAATTCTTCCCACATGGCCAACCTGGACACACAGCAATTACATTCTGCTAACTCCACTGCCCATTTTCCTCATAGGATTTTGAATCACTCATGCTCACTGATAAGTGATATACTTTTCTAATACTAGGCCCGGCCTTAGCCTAACTATCTTTTTATGTCCAAGTGTTTAGGCCTTGGGCATAAGACACACATTTTGACAAATCATTTTAAGGTCTTATTTCGGTCCAGTTACAAATCTTATAACCATGGCATTAGGGTCCCTACTTCATGTTACAACTAAAAACAAAATATCCTCCAGAGTTTCGAAGAAATACAGAAGGATTTAAGGCTCTATAATCCAAGAAAATAAACCAAAACGTTAGGCCTAGGCCTACCCTTTGTTTCTCTCTCTTCTCAAACACCCCTTTTGAACGTCTGGCTGGATGAGATTGATCAGCATGATTGGTAGTGCCAGTCCTGGTGGCTATGGAGGGCAATTTTAAACTCTGTACTGCTCCCATCTTGAGTACATGTACGTATCTTGTCTTCAGGCCAAGTTATTGCTTCAGCCGAGACGACTGATCTTGTCAGTCGTCAATTCTAAGTGTTAACTGCATACTGCCGGCCAAAAACTCTGCACGAGTGGTGCAGACAACTTGCACCCACTACTGACAAACTCGGTCATTTTTCGGGAATTTAAAAAACCTAACATCGCGATTCTTCGGGGATGTTCTGGGGGCATGATGAGACTTAAAAGTACAAAAATCATAAATTCTCGTCTGTGTTTTCACTCAATCCCATACATGCATGAGCTGAGCACTACTGCTGGTCGCGAGACTACCGCCACATTCGTCACGACTTTGCACAGGTTCCTGTAATTCATATTGCGTTGATGTTGGTTTTGGACAGGGAACCAGGAACCCTTTTTATATAGCTCCCTCTGGGAGTGGAATAAAGAAAATTTTTCTCAAAACAACGATCTGCAGACACAAAATTCTTGGTTTTTATTAGTAATTTTACGTCATAAGCCATCATGAAAAACAGCAAAAAGAAGTGTTGCTGGGAACTTTGAGACATTTATACGGAAAAAAAAATTGTTTCAGTTTTTCAACTCCGTTATAGTGCAGCTTTAAGAACATATACAATAAATTGTAGTTCAACTTAAAACTGGCAGTTGTCAAAATTCAATTATAAATATTTTTTTATTGTCTTCATAGGTTTGATTTCTTTGACTGCCCTACACCATTTAAGACCAAGACAGTTTGGTATAATACGAATGCCAAATTCAGCTTCCAGAAACAATTTACCATCAAGACTGTAACTGAGGAATTTTTACGGTATCTCCAAACGAATGCACTCCTCCTACAAGTGTGGGGAGCACAAGGTATGTATTGGTCTGTTAATACATAGAAACCATAAATTTGTTAATTAATTGATTGGGTTGGTTTACTGGTTGGAATTCGTTTTGTATTTCATATGATGCATTTGTACGTATGCATATATGCTGTTTGATGAAACCCAATGCAGTGTCATACATTTACATGTATACAATTGAGTAGAACAATTAAAAACAAGTAGTTCTTTTAATAATGTAATGAGCCTTAAAGACATTGTGGTATATATACGAAACGAATCAATTTGGTGTTTCCAAAGTATATTTTGGTCTATTTCAAGACCGAAGAACCTAGTGCAAATCTCAGGAATTTAAATCTCAGGATACAGCAGGCAAGTTGTTCCATCTGCTTCGATTAACAACCTACGTAAGTTTTTTCATGATATACCATGAACCTATTCGCTGGTACTGATTGTACCAATTGTACCAGTCTGGTACAATCAGTACATCAGTATTCACATATCAGTCCAATTAAATTTTGACCCTATACTAAGAGAGTAGAGCCATGATCAAATCAGGCTTTAAGAAATAATACAACTGTGTCAATCTGTGTCAACGGCAGAAATGAAAAAAAGAATTCTTAAACGAAGTGTACACATCCTCCGTGGAGCAAATAGGGACAGCTATGTGTGTTTACAGGTCATCCAGCGTCAAGTAGTTGACAACAGTGTTGCATTGTGATGGGCATTTGCCATCTGATGCTTTTTCACTGGTGAGGATAGGAACCCAATTTTCAAAATTATCATGTATGGTGTGTTTTTTATCTGCAGCTAGTTCAGACAGTGATATCCAGGTAGACAGCACTAATGAGCAGACTCTGGGAATCCGTTCAAATCTCAGCTCATCCTCATTACAAAGCTACAGTGATGCTTCTGTGTCATCCTCTAATGATGAAGATCTTATGGTATGTCAAGTAACAGTCCATCTTTGGTCTTTGCCTAGGCTAATGCTGGTAACTTTGACTTCTTGTGAAGGGCCATAAGTTTTGAAAATTTTGTGCCACTTCGCTACGCTCATACGCACAAAAAGCAGTTTAGTATTAAGGACGGCCATACAAAGGAGAGAGAGGCAATGGATTGACCTTCCAAGTGTATTCATTCAGCATGGGGAGGTGGTGTGTCACGAACATCGAGCTTATCAAATCATGATACACTGGATTTTTTTTTTAACACTCTTTTCTTCCCAACATCCACTGAATTGTCATCTGACCGTCATGGATCATCTGATCCCACTTCGCTACACGTACGATTTTAGCCTGGATCTATCATTAATCAGATCATCTGATCCAAACATACCTACACAAACACCGTGTCACAATGAAACGATGACCGAATTGGAAAAGGCACGAATGATGTTGGATGGAAAATTATAATTACCAATCTATATAGATTGACTGACGATCGAATTCATCTTGTCTGTAATGTATTATACACAAGATTAAATTAAGCTCTCCGGCGTCAATAAAGGCCGACATATACTCCGTAAATATAACCCTTATCATAAGGACGGTCATCTGATGAATACATTATTAATACCGGACCTTGTCCGAGTTTCATAATTTTTCCACTTCCACACTCTTCTTAAAATCCACTGAATGATCATCTGACCGTCTTGGATCATCTGAACCAAACATCGCTACACATCCGATTCAACCCTGGATCTATTATTAATCAGATAATCTGAGCCAAATACATACACAAACAATGCGACACAATTAAGCAATGACTGACTTGGAATAGGCACAAATGAACTTGGACTGAAAAATTATAATTACCAATTTATATAGATTGACCGTCAAATCAATCTGGTCTATGTATTATACATCTAGTTTAAATTAAGCTCTCCGGTGTCAATAAAGGCAGATATATGATCCCTAAATATAAGCACTTATCATAAGGACGGATCTATACCCTTGTTATCACAACTAATCTCAGTTAAATGATTAGCTTTCATACATGCCATCTCATTATGTCGAAAGAGAAGGGCATACTTAAGAGAGACGTAACAAGCAGTTCTAAGGTCTAATAGCAAAGCCTCCAGACCTGCAAACAGATCGACAATTGCTTTGACTTGCGTAAGCCAAATTGGGTGTTTTTGTACAGATGGATGATGGAGGTCACATCTACCGCTGATGACGATATGCTGTAGGATGGGAGAATCAAGAGGGTTGCTTTTGGAATTGATTATGGAACGGAACCACTGCAATGCGGCAGCGGTGAAAATCAAAACACTATTGGAATCAATTGTGATTTTATTTGGGATAGATTGGATGCCAAGACTTGTTCAGAAATTGGCAGAGCCGGGGCAATACATTGTGAATCTAACCAGGACAGAAATTGATGACATTTGTAGAGATAAGAGGACACTGTACCCTCAGATTTAGCAAAAATCGTGTCCAGCTGGATAGACTCCTTCTGTGCTTGAAACTGACATGGAAAATCATGCCAGAAGGAATGGTTGCGAACAATCTGTATGCACACAAAAGGGAGGAACATATAGATAAGTGTGGAAGTCTTAACAAAAAAAAACCAACGTGGTAAAGTCGTTAGACCATCTCAAAATCTAAATATGCTGCTACTACGAAACCATCGAAATTACTTAACCCAAGGAGACTATTGTTATTTCTACCGTGTTTAAGTGCATGGTAACCCACTTCAGTATGAAGTCCTTAATCCAGGCGTGGTAATGCAACCACAGCAACAGCCAAAAGCATTGGCAATTCAGAGTTATAGAAGGTAGCGAAGCCGTCGATCGTAAATGGACCCCAACAAGAGTTAATCAACGAGAAGAATTTGTCTGAAAGAGCCCAGTCATCTGTGTCAATAATCTTGCTAACAAAATCGGCCTGATCATTTATGGTCCTGGGAATCCACTCGACATTAAAGCAAATACAATTACCGAGACAAATACTGAAAATGTCCATAGCCAAGTTGTGAAGGTATGGCTTCATGCTGCCAGATTCAATAATCTTGACTGCACATTGACTGTCGGTGAGTAATTTTAACTCAGAAGCACGTATAAAGGGAAGGAAGGAGAGCAAGGCAAAATGGATAGCCTCAAGCTCACGCCAAGTTGAACTCTAGCAAGCTGAAATCTGTTTTGATTCTGCTGGAGACCACAGCTTGTGGGCAGTGTTGGACATCACTGCAGATTATGCTGCCTGCGCCAGTTGAACTAGCATCTGAACAAATTATCCTATTGACAACATGATGGGCAAAAACAAAATGGACATTCAAATGTGGAACGTTGCCTCTCCAAAATTTAAGCTCAGATAAGCACGCATTTGAAGGTACCAATGGATATTGGCGGAGGCAGCAATTATCATCAATTACGAGTCATCAACCTTGTAATATTGCCGACCACGGGTGACAAGGAAATGATTTAGCCTACGAATGAATGCAAGTCCCTAACAGTTAGAGACGCGAATTGTTTGAACAGGGACTGTATAGATGCCTTAATTTTTTCAATCCTACGATCATTTACCTGCAGAGTACCCCGCGTGGTATCCCATCTCATAACCAGCCAGTCGATGGAAGATGCAGAATTCCAAATGCTCTTGGATATGTTGTATACAAAACCTGCCTCTAAGAGATAGAGCATACG